>NC_069145.1:4915344-5274236 GCF_943734635.1 Anopheles cruzii | reverse complement strand
ACGATCGGCGGCGCTGTGTGTGTGCATGTGAGAAACAAACACGAAATTATAGCTCAATGGTCCAATTGCGTGCCGTTGGTCCATCAAGTAGTCACGGGATTGGTTCTGTTTTTTTTTTCGCTCACTGAAAAGCTCGAAAAAAGTCGCGTTTTGTGTGTGAGTGTTTCCACCTTGGCACCGGCGCTACTCTTGCGATCTAACGCGATCCTTGCCCGTCGTCGCCAGCAAACAAAAAGGATAAAATGGTCTGGCGGAAGCGTAGGAGTTTCCGACGGGCCTCTTGAGACCTGCAACGGGTGCAACATGAATCTTTTTTTGGCCCCCCCCAAGATTGGCCGGTCTTTAGACAGAAAGAAAGAGAGCGAGCGAATCGAGTAAGAAAAGGACGCGAAGGGGAGTGAAATTGACCGATTCCGCCCCCCCTCCCCGAACGAGTGTGAAACTGGTCTTCGCGTTCCCTCGGTCGCGCATTCCGCGCCTTTTCGGTTTTTTGTTGACGGAGAGCCGCCGGAGCGCAAACGATTTATGGTCCCCGACCGAAGCGGACACGAAGGATAATTAATTTTACTTTGTAAGCCACAATAAGCCATCCATCGGTCCCGTCCCCGGGGGCGTCCTGTCGGGCGGGCGGGCGGTCGAGTGAGCGCAGCATAAAATGTTGGCCGAATGTTGGCCGGAGCACCCCGAAAGGTGGAATTTGATCACCCTAAAGGCACTGGGGTGTGGGTTAATCTCCGTGCAGATTTGGGCAAAAGTCCGGTTGGCTCCCGATACGGAAGCTAGCCCCGGAAGGTGCCAATTGATTCTTTGATTTATTGTGACACAAGACGCGTAAAGCGATTATTAAGGGAAGCAGCGAAGTTGTAAGCCTCGGTTGGCCCGACGGATGAGGTACATTGTAATCCATTTTGCTGGTCTGTTGATCAAGGATCCCACTCGTGATGTTCTACATTGTCCAGAGAGAGCCAGCTGGGTCATGTCAACGCACAATTCGCGCAGAAAACTTGGCTCGTATTCATTAGCTCAATTCAGTCACTTCTCCGCCAGCTCCGCAGATGTCGGAGTCCCGTCCCGCGTGCGCGCGCGCGTAAATGAATTGCATAAATTTGCATCCTTCTGATGCTCCGAGGCGAACTGGGTGGAAGCCGCCGTGTCGCGTCCAACACCCCCTCCGCCACCGCTGCTGGCGCGCTAAAAGTTCAACCCGAAAGTGGTGGAATTAAAATCGTATTAATAAAACGCATCTTCCGTCCCGCGTGGTGCGTGGTCCTCTGCAAGTGAGAACTTCCTGCGCCGCACAGGCCGGGCTGTGCAGTGGTTCTGCGTTTCTGGAACCCGATAGCGCCCCCGGAGCCTGGGGAACGAGAAGTTGACCCGGACCGGGCGCAGGAATATGGCACATAAAATATCACACTTTATGAGCGCGGGTCCCTGACTTGCGTCCCCTCTCGCGTCGTGTCGTCGTCGTCGGCCTAAAAGCTGACTACTCTCGGGCCGAATCTCCATCTCCCGCTGGCCTCAGGGCGAGATAATGTGGCGCACAAATTACGAGCCCGCCGTTACGCGTTATGGAGCAGGCCCCGAGAAGCCGCTGAACCCGAGGTAGAATCGGCACACTTTCGGAATCGGAACGAGCGAAATGACACGGGCGTATTTCTGCCACGTGTTGTCTGATTGCGCTTACAATCCCGGCTGATCGCTAATTAATCCTAGAAGGTACGCTGCTGCTGCCGCGGAAAGGATAGAGATATCAAACGCCTCGCGCATTGCGATCGCTGCCTTGCGCAACCAGCCCTTGGCACGGCGTCGTGACGGATGCTCCGTTGGAATTGGACTCAGGTTAACCGGGGCCCCCCTCCGCGGGCGATAGGCGACAAGTTCAACTCCATCATCAATCTAATTCATATTTGTAACAATCAAACTTGTGCGACCGCCGCGCGACCAAGATGGCTGCTGCCGCCGCATACCGAGGCCAAACATTATTAGAATCAAATTAGTCGCGGACCGTGGGCCATGTTCGAGTGACAGGGCTCGTCTTGCCTGTCTGTGTGTATGTGTGTGTGTGTGTGTGGGCAAAAAGGGGGACAAAGCAAATACCGTATCGGTCGATCGATCTCCCAACTCCCCGTTGCCAGCTGCTAGTGGTGCTGGTGGTGGTAAGTAATGACAGTAGAGATCGAGACACCTGATAATGGGTGCAGTACTGGAAGTACAGTGTGACACAATTTTCGCCACCACCGCTGTGCCGTTTGCCGTGCCGATTGAGGACAAAATTCCAAACCCTGCATCATGCGATAGGTGTTGGACTAGACCAACTTATGAAACGAAATCGGTAGCCTTTAGGCGACTTTCCCGATCCTTCAGGTTACGTACACAGTGTGTCTTTTAAATAACGAGCCTACATAACTTCAGTAAAACACACTCCGTTGAAGTCCATACAACGTTCGCAATGGTCAATTCGTTTTTCCTTTAATTTTTTGTAGTCTTCGGAAGGAATATCCTGAAGTACTCGTGCACAACCGCTTGAATCGCTGTCGGAATGTCGTCAGAAAATGATCCTTAGCCAGCTTAGGGAATAGGAGATACTCACATGGTTACCGATCAAGTACCGATCAAGAATACGAAGGCTGGTACATAAATGGCAATGACACAATGACATAAATAAATATGCAGTTTCTAAATACTATTTCCCGTTGGCCATCCTTCCTTTAGGAACGAATATCTTAAGGATTCAACTCTTCGAATCTTAAACAGTGATCTTGACTTTTGAAAACGCTATTCCTTGGCTTAAGGTTCTCCGTTTGACTTCCACTCCATGATTTGACGCTTTGCTTGAAAATCGTCCTTAAAACACCACGTCATGAATTACAATTTAATTTTACAAAGTTCTTGTCGTCCTCGTCGGTTGAAATCATGTCTGTCGACTGTGGCGAAAAAAAACTGTTCTCTTCTTCAAATCATTACGTAAAATGGTCCAAAAAGTATCTCTACTTATACTACACTCGCCAGCCAACATCCTTACGGGGAAAAGTTCATCTTCAGCAATGATTTCATGAACTTTTCGCGCAAATTCGGAATGATTTCGGTCTTGTGGGCGCCCACAGGGCTTTCATTGTCTCCCAAATCCTCATACCAAACTTCTTACTCTACTCATACACTCATCATCACAAACTTTTTTAAACATATTGTAGGTCTCAGTGCATATTTTACCAAGTTTAAAACAAATTTAATATTTGCTATTCCATATTAACTTCTTTGTAACACGGGATACATAACCGCGGATAACCTTTTAATCTGTCATCCGATTTGCATGAAATTCAATCAAACTATGCTACTGATCTAATAGATATAGCTGCAATTTAAAAATGTTTAACTTTAAAACCTCGTTATTGAAAAGACATACTGCGTGTGATGAACCGAAAAACGATAGAATAGCAGATCGGATTGTCACTGTGTTTCACATTTCAAACACCCACCGGCTGGCTCGGGTCGGGGGTGAAAAACAGATCCATCATAGAGTCGGCCAACCCACCCCACGGTGCGGCGCGGCACAAGATCATCGCACACATGCAGTCCGGCGGACCGCAAAAAAATGCGGTCCGCCTCCTACGCGTGAAGAGAAACCTTTTTCTATTAGCATTCTCGTCGCACAGACCCCTCGCCGTCACATCCCGCCGATCGGTCGGTCCTCGGTTTGCCTTTCGTCGCGCGTGGGGTATCTTCGTCGGTTGGTCGATCAAATCAAATTAGGTTGACGGACGGACGGACGGACGGAAGGGAAGCAGGGAGGCCGTTCAAGAACATAAATTGTCTGTGTGCGTGTGTGTGTGTGTGTCCGCCGGTATCCCCGACGATCGCCACGAGATCGTGTCTGACAGATTAGCACTCCGGCTTCTGAAAGAGGTCGACACGCGGCACGGCGAGCGACCGGCGGGCGACTGGTGGGTGCGCTATGGGAGTTTGACAAGCGATTGGCAGGACTTCAAGCCACCCCCGGCGGGGGTTAGGTCCGCGATAGCGAGTCCGTGGGCCAGTCTTATCGAAAACAATGAATGTAAAGCCTTATGATTCACGGCCCAAGATCGCACACCGTTGATAAACAACGTTGGCCAACGGTGAATTTCAGTTTTCGAGTTCGAGTTCCCACTCACCGAGCAAGCGGCCAAATAGTGTGGGCCTCGACTCGACGACACGTGACCGTGTCATTGCTTTTGCGCCTGCCTGACATCTAGGCAGCTCCGAGGTTGACCCGGGCTATTCGGGGTTGAGGCTGTCAAACATGTTTTGATTTGGCTTTCTTTTTTCATTGTGTGGCGTGTTTGTTCGCTGCTTTTCGCATTCTCGCTGTGGACACTCCCTCGGAATGTCCTCTCGAACGAACGGGGACCGAAAACTCCTCGGCCTCCAGTGATACATTGTTGTGCCTGTGATCTGGCGATTGTTCATTTTGGGGCCTCTCTCCCTGTCTCTCTCTCTGGCTGCCAGTTTTCAAATAAACACTCGCGATTATCGAACGCACCCTAAAAGCCAAAGCGAGGGTCTGTAGATCACCGATCGCTGAGCCCGGAGCAGACACACCGGTTGACAGCAATGAATAAACAATCGCTCAAACAACCTCCATTCTGCCTCAAAATTTACAACCCACGAACCATATTAACCAATTAGTGGCGAGATACTATTAAAAGCGTGTCAACTGCAACTTAGTTGCTCCACCGCCAGACAAACCGTCGGCGACGCGGGTCTGTCGCTTAACGACGGGACCGGGCAGAGTCAGAACCCGCACAGATTGGCACCCGCGTCGGTGCGATAGAGTCGTTCAGGGAAATCGCACGCGCCAACCCGTCGTGGTGGGACGTCGTTCCATCTCGTTCAAGATCTGGCGTCCCTTCAGACGCGGCGAGGTGTTTCTCATTATAATTCGAGATTAGATGGTTGGCCACTTGATAGCGAGCGTCCGTTGCATCGTTCACAGCACGAAACATTGTTGCCCTTAAAGTGATGTAACAAACCAAAGGGAAAAGGTTACTAATTTACAGTGGACAGTGGACACTCGAAGGTTTGTTTTTACACAAAATCTGGAGCACTTTTGGTGCTGATAGCTCGAATGGCCGCGCGATCCCGATAAGAAGTGGTTGGACTGTAAATGGACTCGACAATGAAATTCCAGCCCAATCAATGATCTGTCAAAATGAAGCCAAAAACGAGTTCACCGTCAGAGTTCTCCCATGCTCCGGGGAATAGATTATGTTTGGACGGCAGTTCAGCATGCGTGAAGTGAACTTGCTGATAGGAAAAGAATGCCACAATCGTGCCATTTGTCACGTACACCACCGAATTCGCAGCACGGTATTCGTACGGTACAAAGTTTACAGCCGCACCCTGCATAATATTTAATATTCAAACACCCAAACGCGGGACACGCATTGGGGCACCGGACACGCCACCTTCAAAGCGCAAATTAACAGCGCTGTGCAACATTAACCGCCACCACGGGTCGGTGGTACCATATTGCCACACAGCGCACGACGTCCCACGGTTGGTGCAGTTACGTCGTAAACGTCACATCTTCAAGAGGGCTACTTATTTTTGGTCCACCGGATGCCGTTTGGCATGGGGTCCGCAACCACCAACTCGAAGGCGGGCAGCGGAATAAAACACTTCAAAGAGCGTCGCCAATGTTTTGCCAAAATCTGATGCCACGCTTCGATTGCTTCGGGTTCCGTCCGCGGCCCATCGATGGAGGCTCCTGGTGGTTCGTAAAAATGGACGAAATTTGTTAACATAACTCATTCATTGAATAGAAATAAGCGGCGATCGCTTTTAACTCTCTACGCATCATACAATCGGAGATGTATTCCTATCGATCATTGGCGCGGCACAAACGGCGCGATCGCCGGCACCATCTGCTCAAGAGACGCCTTGTTTCCCGCCACACCCAATGTCCACAACCTTTGCGAGACCGCCGTTCGACGTTCGAACGAGAGTTTCTGCATAAAAATAGCCAACTTTTGCCTTTGCCGCGAAACCTATCGATGAGAACCCAGGACACACACGGGCGATGGGCGCGCGCGGAGGCGAATTAAAATGGGTGTGTTGGAAAGCGAAAAGAGAAAAAGTTACGGCCCACCGGCACTGTGGCGCCAACGGCGCCGCGGACGACACGCACACAGGACCTCCGATCCGACGAATGTCACGAACCAGGTCATATCGGGCGCCCCGTGTTTGACAGTTCTCGCGTTACACCGCAACGCAACGCCTTTCGCTTTCGTTTGGCCGCTGGAGAAGCTCTAGCTGGCAACACCCCGACGGGCGAATGATGGAAAACTTATTTAAAACCCCGGGACGGCTGACACACGCACAAGCATTGAAAGGTTCCGGAGGTCTCCCGCGCGGGACCGGAACATGTGCGCAAAGGAAGCGAAATGTAAGAAAAATTCAACCTTTATTTGCTTATCTGTCAGCGGGGCCAATTTTCAACAAAACGTGAAAACAGGACATCCGATAGCTATCAGTTACCCGCGTGTAACTGTCACTGGTTGACGCCATTCGCCCGGACGGGCTTGACATCGGTGTGGTGATGATACTCGAGACGGGGCCACGGTCTTTACGCGTTTCAAAAATTAAAAGCTTGCCATCGGAAAAGTGCGAGGCCAAAAATAGAGTCCATCACAGCGGACTCGGGCCGGACGGACGGACGAGAGCATTTGCATGTAAACAGAAAGCGTTCCGCTGCCGTCTTGGCGTGTCTGTGTGTGTGTGTTGGGGGCCGTCATTCGACTCGGTGCGATCGGTCCGGAATTTGATTGATTTAAGAACTAGCGAAACAGCTTCGGCTGAATGTTTGGTACCGGTCAAAAGGTAACGGAACCCACCGAAACATGTCCCTCTCGGTCAGCCTCGGAATGAGTCAGAGAAGAAACCATCCCGGTTGGGGGGTCGAATTTTAATTTATTCAAATGTGCGGACAACATTTTATGGCCTATTAATTTCGGTGCTTATACTCATCTGGCAAGTCGGCACGAACGATCACGGAATCGTCAATATTTTTATTTGTTTTTGTCCCTGCGCGATCTGATCTGAGCGTTTATCAGCCCAATCGTTTGACCTTTCGGCTGTCCACACCGAGCAGCAGAGGAATTCGGAAAGTGACTCAAGAAGTGCTTCCCCGGACCGGGCTCTGTCAACAACGCAGCCCGCGGCGTGCTGAAGGGACTCCTTGAAAGTGGGTTATCAGTGGCGCGATAAGATTGGGGGCGAACGAGTCTGGCGTTCGATAAAGCTGCGCGATTAAAAGACCATCACTCAACGTGTCCCCGGTGGTCCGCGCCTCACTCCGACGACGCGCAGTGACGTCCCGTGCTTGATCGGCCATCACCGAACACACACGCGCAAGATAAATTGCCAGGTCCGGATTCGGTATCTTTATGCTCGAAATCGAACTGATCATGATCTTAAACCAGATGTCCCCGGCGTGCCCGGAGAACCGGTTCTGCATTCGGCCACCGCTTGGTTGGAATAAACTAAATGGAAGGAAGTCATTAATAACATCGCGCGCGACTTCCAGGCCCAAGCATGGGCACGTTGAAGAAACTGAAGCACGTACAGCTGACCACCAAAAAACTGGCCGCTTTTCAAACGTCAAAACATTTGCGCCAAGCGCGCCCACGATTCGCGCATAATTTGCCCGCCATTTTGTGAGCCAAGGAAAGTGAGAGCGCGATGAGCGAAAACAATAACACACAGCGCGCCCAGGGGACCACTTTTTCCAGACGGGAGCGCTTAATTAATCTAGTCGCGAAGCGAAGCGCGGCACGGGACAGGCAAATAAATTGAGCCCATTTGTTAAGCACATCACAATTAGCACGGCACAATGTCTGGCACAAGGGCCCTAGGCATGGGGCCCGCTAAACGTTGGTCCAATGGTTGGTCCAAAACCTAAACAAATCGAAAGATCACGCGAGGATCACCGAGGAGCGATACTCCGCTTTGGAGCGGAATAACTTGGAACATTTTAATCCTCCAAATTGGGATCGTTCTGAGCAATAAATTTCTGCGCACCATTTCTAGAACACGGCCACCCCCCGCTGGAGGGTGACCATTTTCTAAACCCACTGTCGGGGACGTAAAAGCCGAAATGTCACGATGGCACACAAAATCAATAAACTGTGCATCGGAAGCTTATCCTTTTGTGGCATCGAAAGATGCATATTCCACTCGGCTCTTGCCATTCGAACCACGCGGAACAGGGACGGACCGCGTCCGCGTTTAGCGAGCACTTTGCACTTTAGTAGATCCGTTGAAGTATTTGCACAATCCAATCCGCCGGTCCTTAGCTGGCTGGCCGGCCGGGCGGAGAGTATGAAACAATGTGTGATAATGATTTTCCCGTCTCGTCACGTCCATCGACGACGGGCGGTACACATAAAATTTATCCGCATTAGAGCACCAGGCACCGTCCGTCCAGCAGATGGAGCCACTTTATCGCACCCCACGCCCGGGTGGCGCCCATTTAGTCGCTCTCGTCGTCGGTCTCGGTCGGCGGAACTTCGTCGGCGAAAGCCCCGATGGCCATGGTGGCTGAAGTGTAGGCGCACCCTTAATGCTTACCGCCGGTGCCTCAGAGGCCGGAGGCCACACAATGGAGCCACCCCAACGGTGGTCACCCCGGCAAACCTCCGTGCCCCGTTCCCGGGGATAATTGATTTGCCGGAAACGACGCCACCAAAAGCCCGCTTGGGGCTGAGGCGAGTGGAATCGAGTTGTGTCTCTCGATAGCGAGGGTAAGCGATTAACTTGGTTGTTGTCGTTGTTGAAGAAACGGAACAATAGACGAGGACGACGACGTCTGGAGCGCGATGGCGTCGACTCGTCATTATGGCTGCGCCGTGGCCATGACAAGAAAAGCTCCACGTCGGGCTGATTTAAAGTGTGACATTTCAATTGTGACTCCATACTCCGTTCATAACGGACCGCAGAGACGGTCCAACGGAAAAAGCGTACAATCGCACTGAAGCACTCGTAGGACACAGAAAAGCGATCCGTATTTGAGGGCTAATTGAAAGGGTAATTGTTGAATGAAGTTTCACTTCATACCACACAAAGCCGGGAGCAAAAAGCCCGATGGCAAAAACGGAAAGGGGGTCCAGAACCTACCGATCGATCCGGCTCCTGCGGTGCTCCACTCTCGCTCGCTCTCGAAGGCCCATCACGGAGCCGGCCCATAAATCACGCTTCAATCCCTTTCACTGAGCCAACCGCACAGTTTGACGCCAGCCCTCACGTAGCCAACGGGACGCGGACGCCAACCAGTCTGGCAGTCAGCGACAAAGTTGTTGGCAGATTCGATGTCCCTCGGTTGTTATCCGCGGAGCCTTATCCGCTCCATAAATCTCGGTCGAGATGAATGTTGCAAAAAGTCTCACGTCGTCGGGCAAAAACAACGGGAGAACATTAAAATCCAGAAGCCAGAGGCCAAGATTGTCGCAGAGAGACAAGCAGCCCAACACCGGGACGAGAGCCGAGACCGGTGGCGGCGGCGCCATCATCATTGCGCTCCTCGAAAACCACCTCGAGATTAAGGGCCGCATAATTGAAATTACAGCAGCGTGGCGGATGTGGCAGCGGCGACCCCGTTTGGGGACGCACCGAGCCGGCTCGGTCGTCGAAATCTCTGCTCTGCTCATTAAACCTTCCTCCGTGTGTCCTCGTGTGCCACATCCGATTGTGCGGCAAAAAACTTGCTTGGCATCCACCAAATGGTCATCCTCGGAGGTCTGTCCAGCGACGGGTCCACAAAAAACGCGTCCAAAGATGGGTACCTTGCGCCAGAATGGGACACACTGTTGCACACGGCGCGCTCTGCGGATAAATGATTGCTTGCCATTTGGCACTGGCACTGACTGTGGCGCCATCTGTCTCTCTCTGTCGGGTGATGCTCCAGTGGCCTTGTACCGTTTTTTTGGCACAGCGCACACAGAGAACGCGCACCAGTGCAACAGTTCCGGGGAACCACCGAAAGCAGCGGCCGCAACGTGAAAAGCAATTCCGAGTCGGTATCGCCGGTTCTTCCGGTCGGTTATGAAACGGTTCCAACAACGCCCGACGCGCGTTCATCTGGCGGTCGGCCCACGTCAACGCATGAACGCAACATTGACCCTAATACCGGGGAAGAATGTAAATCAAATACTTCCATAAATAGTGTGCCGGCCACCACCGGGGTGGGACGTCGCTGGTCGCGTTTTCGCGGTCACCGCGTCGGTCACGTGTGCTCACAGATTGCTGTGAAATAAAATCTGAAGAAAAAGTTTCAATGTCTCAGCATCGCAGCATAACTTCTCCGGGACCATCATCCGCGGGCCGGGCCCCTCGAGGTGGTGCGCGCATTTAAAAGAGCATCGGTTTTACCCGACGGCCGCCTGGCGCGGCCAAGGCCACTATACAAATGGTCGATCGACAATAAATCACGCGCACGCCACAGCACGGCCCGGCGACGACGTTCCGTGCGACTTGCGCGAATCGTTTAGATCGCGCGCGCCTCCGCGGTCGCGTTGTGCGCCCCGTCGTCGTCGCCGCCGTTTGGCGCCGTGTTGGGAAAAGGCGTCGTTCTGCGCCACCACCGGCACCGAGAGACGCAGGGCGCTAATTGATACAAAAGCAAAAGTGGGCAACGAACGACTGTAATAAGGAAAGTCAAAACAAAGTATTAATAATGAAACCGTCTGTTCTTATCGTGACTCTGGTTCAACACGCTACCGTTATTAAAGAAACACGTTTATTTTGCCACTACCTACGTGTACCGCCATCGATCGCCGCCCGGTGCACTACGACAGGACATGATCACCGTCGTGTAACTTATCACTCCTTGCGCATGTCATTTTCATCAATTTCGACTACGTTCTTTGACCTTTGCGACACGTCTACTGAATTCAAATCAAACAGTCACAAAATAAAGACTAATTTAATCGAAAATCGAAGAAAAGTTACTCCAGTTCGTCAAAACACGATTTGTTTACCTTTTTAGGTTGCCATGCGGTCGATTATGACAGCTTTAGTAAACCGTACTAAAAAGCTGTTTTGATCTAAGCAACCCCAGCAGCTGCTGTACTAAAAGTCAGCCACCATCTTTTTGTTGTACAAATACACGACACACGCTTTTGTTTTAAGCACGATAAATCTTCTTCCTGTCGCCATCAGCATAAATTTCAATGTTTTCTCGCCATGCTTCCCACACACACACACACCAATCGCGTTGGTGTTGCGATGCACCAGTAACTGAGTGTGTTGGCGTTGTTGGCGTGCCCGTGTACGTTTGGCCATTTATACCGTTTTCTGCCTTCACATCCGGTTCGAACCGGGCACGTGAGCGCCGGGGTTTGTCACCGACGCCGACGCCGCCGCCGCCGCCGCCTAGGCCATCGCTCACTGTCCGCGCGTCATCATTAGCATCAAATGGCACGATATAAAATTTACAAATAATTATCGACAAACTCCCTCCGGTGGGAAAAGAGACACAGAATGACGGCGACAGCGAGAGAGAGAGAAAGAAAACCAACCCGGTGCACCCTGAGAGATGATTTTCCACTCACCTGGCCCGAAACCTCCCCGCCGTCGCCATATTGCATCGGCTGTTGGCGGATAATTAACTTTGACATTGACAATCTCAGCAAGCGGGGCAAAGCAGCAGCAGCAGCAAAAAGGTGGTGTGCGGTTTGTCACTCTCGCGATGAACCGTGGGCCGCCCTTTCGGCGGCGGCAACCGATTGGCCGATTGAAGCGCCCTGGAAGTGCGCCACTTCCGTTTTGGTTGGGCGCAAAGGGCGCCCCTCGGATGCTGGTTCCGCGGTTGTATGTCGCGTGTAATAAATTATCCACCTTTATTACTTCTCAACTGCGGACGGGCGGGTCCTTCAACCGTTTCCACCTACGGCGCCAGTTCAGGGGCTCTCGAAGTTTCCGAAGCCATTAAGGAAGCCAACAATATCGCACACCGCACATGGCGTTAATCGAAAATTTCGGATACGCAAATCGTCAAACAACCTTGAACCAAATGTTAAGTCATCTGTCAAAAGTGCCACCAAACCGTCGCCGAAGCTGGTGGCGGTCAGCAATTATTTACCAGCGACCCACGGAGAGACTACCGCGGTGGTGGTGCCACCGAAATGTTGAATCTATCAATAACCTGCGATCTCTGGCGTAAGGTCGTCACTGGAGCCTGCACAATTTCAACGATCGCCGGCGTATCACAAACGGTCCATCTCCGACGATAAGAGATCACCAGCAATCGACGCTCGCGCCATAAAGAGCGCTCCATCATCATCTTCCCGGTGCTAATGATGATTAGGACCCGGGCTATGCTATTAAACGGCCATGCTGCTGGGTGCTGCGTGAGATCAAATCAAATGCGTAGGGCATTACCAATTTAACGATCGTCGTACACTTAAAAAATCACTCAAAAGTCCCACATTCAAGACCTAGATACTCCCCTGGAGACGGCCACGGTACGCGTTTGGTCGTTAAAATGGAAATCATCTGCACGATACGGATGCGATATCGATGGGACACCGGCCAAATGTAACCTAAGCTCAATTATGGCGGCAGAAGCACCACCAAGCAGAACCGTGAAAACGGCAACTCCCAGCACGGTCCTACCACGAAGGTCAGACGACGGCGAGCTGGAAACATCCATCAAATTAAATGTCGGAAAAAAGGCCCCCCAGCGAAGACAACGAAACGGAAAACAAACGCGCGCGCGACCAACACAACATAACCTCTCATCGGTCGGTCGGTTCGTCGACTAACAACTTCATTTTCCACCCGACCGTCGCGCGACCGTTATCGAATCGTCGTCGTAAGCCGTCGTCAACCTTTAGTACGGCGGTTCCTCCACCAAGTTTCACGATTATCGCTCGGCACGGCCATAGACAAACATCAGCATAAAACGTGGTTGTTGTTGTTGGCAGCCGACGCCGCCGCCAACGAGCGTGGCGCAATTGACAAATATCGACGCCTTAAGGGCGGCCCAGCTCTCCACACACAGACACAGTCCACGGTCCTCCACTTCTGAGCATAATCAATTCTGTTTTTTTTGTTACAGCCCGATTTGGCTCGATGAACCGTAACCTCCCGCCGCCGATGGGTTAATGGCGCGCCATTATGCAATGTCTAAATTTTGCACAAATGCAATAAAGCGCCCATAAATCAGCGGCATCAGGAGTGGTCGATCGATCCTACTTGGGGAAGGTCATTAAAGATCGCTACGGAGATCATGCCGCGTCAGAGGGGCAAGAATTGCGTACAGTATACAGATATAGTTTTGATTATTAATTGAGTTGGTCAACTATGAGGACTTTGGGCAGTGGATTGCAACAATGTCGAGGCTTAGAGTTGGCCAACAATATTCCAATAACTACGTTCCATGGACAACAACTCCAACTAGCAGCTACAACTGTTGGTGACCTAGGTTGCCACAAAACATGTGGCCACCATCAGCCTAAAAGCATGCACGGGACCAACGCAAACGGAACACCAACTGCAAAACTGCTAAACGTCTCGAATCGCTACATCTCCGACCTTTCCGGCCATCCCTTCCCAAGTCCCACCACATTCCCGAGTAACCTAGCTAAAGGTGACCCAGGATCCACGGGCCGGATCCGGAGAGTTCACAATCGGCTCAAGCCGACTGGCGCCAGACCGCTGGGTGGCTGCCTGGTTGGCGTGTGCTCAGTCAGTGTGACTTTTATGGTGTTATTGTTATTTCTAAATTAGGTCTCTCCCTCCTCTGCGGTGGAGGGAGCCACCGCGGTCTCTGTCTCTCGTTTGCGGTGACCATTTGCCTCGAACTGCACCAGAAAGCCACAGCCCCGGGTTGCTGGAAAGGTTTACCTGTGTGGCGCGGTCCGTCCGTTTCCGTGGTGGTCCATCGCTCGCGAGCGAAAAGTTCCAACGGGTACACAAGCAAACACAGCACCGGAACGGACGCAGGACGCACCGAGCGCTCGCCGAGGATGAGGCTAATAAAAAAGCGGTGCTTAATTTAATTTAGTTAATTGAATCGACCGACCGACCCCCAGTACCGCGCATGCAGCGGTCTCGTGCCATTGGAGGCCATTTGGCGGCGGCGGTGTGTGTGTGGCAGAATTGGCCGCAACATCCAATAGAGGGGGGGACACTTTTCCTGATTGCCATCTCGGGGAAGGAAGCCAAACTGCAGTCGTCCGATACTCGAGGTCACGAGATTTGGTGGAGCCTTCCGTGCACGAGCCTGCCTACTTCTTATTACTAAATGGAAAACTCTGGTCGGAAGTCGGCACACGATCACACAGGCGCACCGATTGCATCCGATTACATAAGCGCGTGCGGGGCCATTGTTTGCTCTCCACCACACGTGCGCACGCGGCACAGTCTTCCACTACACAATACGGGTCCGCGGGCGGCGGGACACCCCCCCGGGGATTACAAAGTAACGTACGCCGATTTATCTGAGCTCACGGATCGCACGGATTTCCTGTGCGAATTAACATGGCACCCGTTGGCGTGGTTTGAGTGAAACCACCTTCGCTTCAAAAAGTCCCCTCAGGGAACTAACCTGGCGCATGGGAGGTGTTTACTCTTACTGGAATTGTCGCTGGACCAGAGACCACCAAATTCTGTCACGTTCCGGTAGTTGCGACAATAGCCATGTGTCGAAGCCGACGACGACTAGTATCCATCGAACGAGTTATTTGCACTGATCCATCGAGAGTTTGGATTTCGAACTACCGATTACTTGACTTTTCAAACGTCAAACTTCATTCTGGAAATTGTAAACATTTTGTAAAAACTGTGACATTTAAGAATTTTCGTATTTGGAGCTCGGAAAACCCACACGTCGTGCAAGAGAAGCCAATGCACTCATAACGAGTGACTGTTTAGTGCGAATTTTGGTCTGGCGAAATTGAAGCCGAAAACATGGACGACATTTGGTTTCAACAGGACGGCGCTACGTGCCATACAGCGACAGCCACATTCGATATTTTGGAATCTTCTGAATCCAAACACTAGATGGACCACCTTATTATCTCTGTTATCGCTCAAGAGTCACATTTTATGTCCCAAAAATGTGTCCAACGCTACTAGGCTTCGACTTGGAAGTTGTGGTCGTGGACGACCACACAACGCCTGGCGACCGATTCATTCATTGCAAAGTGGTTTATGTTGTCCATTGAATTGACCGGTCGAATGGTGTGATCCAAGGTTTAGCCGCAAGCACACAATGAGTCCGTTATCTACATCGACGATCGTTATTGCTCCGGCCCGGGCCGGTCCGGGTGGGGGTTCATTCATTTTATCGCCTCCTAGTGGTTCTAGGCCGCCGTTGGCGGTGGCCGGAATCAGATCGATACTAAAAACTAGACCAAAGATGATAGAGTGCCGCACAGCGCGCCCAAGAGAGAGAGAGAGAGAGAGAGAACGGGCGAGAAAAGTGAGATTAAACACCGCGAGCCAGTGCCGGGCGGAGTGTTGTTCTAAGAACTACTCGACCCTCGAACGTTCCCACAAAACAAACTCCGGCTCCGCGGCTTAATTGCTTCGGCGCGCACACGGGGCGCTTCGCTGTGTAAATTTATGTTCCCCGCTTTTCCGCCGATAACGGAGAGATAATCGCAAGTAGGAAAAAAAACACGGTTTCAAGTAAGGCGAGGCCACGCCGGGCGGCTTGCGTTTCGGACACACTCAACGGTACACTATTGCGTTCCTCCCGGGATGGGCGGAACACGGGATTTGGGGGTTCGCATTTCGTAACACCCCTCGATCACCGCAGGAGGATCACTGTGCGATGTGAGTGGATGATGATTCACCTGCGCGGGCCAACAACTCGCGGCGACGCTGATTGATTGCGTTGCGAACGTCTCGAGGATTGCGTTGCGCGCGTGTCAGGGCCGCGCGTATGATGGATGTTGTAGATGTTGGTGTGCCGATAAAGCCTGGCACAACAAAATTGAACAATAAAAGGTCTCCCACATTCGCTCGACGAATCCGCATGGTCCAGGGCTCACACCATAATCATCATCGAGGAATCATCTGGAAACGATAGTCAAACGGGAGCACGTGGTTCGACAAACTCGGTTCAGCAAAGATCAGAGAGACAGACAGAGAGAGAAAGAGAGCTAGTGGGTCTATATCATGTCTAGAAACTCCTAGAAGTTATGACAACATCAAACAGCCCCGCGGCGAGCCACACAGTCCAAACAGCACGTGTGCAACTTCTACCAAAAAAACCGTTGAGTTTGAAAATAAATTATGGCCCGGTTTTAGTACATAACCATCCGCCACGCAGAGAATTCTTACAAACGGTGCCGCGGCCGTTCGCTATGCCAAACATGAAACAAACCCATTCTCCCTCTCTCGGCGAGGTTCCGCCCGCAGTTGTATATTGATTTTAGAGACGTTGTAGCACTTAATCCACTGACACGAACCGTTTGCTTCGCTTGCCCTACGCCGTGTGCACGGGCCGAAAAATGGCACCAACCAGCGAGCGGCAACTGCCAGCTTCGATTAACACGTTTCGCGGTGCGGCACTCGTGGTGGATGCAGTCGCAGGACGCAGCTTCCCAAAACACCCCGTCAGCGTCACCTCCGTCGGGGATCAAACGCACGCAAATGAGCGAGCGAGAGTGCGGACCGAAAAATGAGGTTAGAAATTAATAACTGTCCCAGTGGCATTGCCGACTGTGTCACGGATGTACACCAACAAACGCCCATTTGTTGGCGCGTCCAGTGCCCGGCCCGCCCAGCTGTCTTTCGGCTTCGGATTTGCGATTGCGTTTTGTGTGTTTTTCCCCGTGTCTCACAGGGGAGCGTCTGTTTAGCTTCTGGGACTTTCTGCAATTCTCTAGGACCAACACTCTCTCTAGGGCCGGTGAAGAAATCCTACGATCCTACGGAGTGTTAACGCACGCCATTCAAGTGTTTGTGCGGAGTGTCTCGTGCAAACGCTCTTTATAGGCCGTTATGCTGAGTAACAAGAGGCCTTCGAGAGAGTTCGATGTGGACGGGCCGCGGCCAACGGGCGGTCAAAAAATATTGATCTGCCAAAGACCGCGAGCCGAACATGTGTTTGCAGTAAATTTCCGAGAATTCTTGTCAGACTGCCAGACCGGTGCCCCGTGTAGGGACCAGAGCGTACCAAGAACTGTGTGGCTTGTTCCTCAGCCGACGACACACGACTTTCTTTCGGGCGAACGAAATGGTGCGACTGTTGGTGCGACTCCTTTCGTACCCGAAAGGCCTCCGTTATCGATCACACGTTGTAAGGTTCCACGGGCCCACCTTCTCGAATGCCGCAGCATTCGATCGAAACGGCGCGCGCTGCGGAGGACAGACTTACTTCGGCTACACAGCTATTTTCGGTCCCTTTGAAATGCTGTCACCGAAATTGGACCAGAAATGGGAAATAATTATGTAGACAGCGAGCAGCGAGCAGCAGCACCGCCGGTGACAGCTTTCTGCAGGGATGCACTACCCGAACCGGGACCGGATATGCGACCTGGGGGCGCTGCGACATTGTGCAGTGGCTCACGTTGACAGTAATTGTCAGAAAAACGATGACAAATGTGATGTGACTGACCCCACGGCGGCGGCGTGAAAAATAATGGCCACATTATCCCGTGCAACACTCTTCGGGCCCCGGGCTTGGGGATTTTCTTGACAACAATCTTTAAGCCGGTCTCGCGCAGCAAGGTGTAATTGTTGAGTTTTATTGTGCAGTAGGCTGCGGGCACGTAGCATCCGACGATAATCATAAATATCTTTGGGTTAATTAAAGCTTTTCCGTCTTGTCTCGTTGCAGGTCAGCACCAAAGGCAAATCGGATGGGGCGTAGATAGGTCTGTTTCGAAGGGTTCGGGCTGATTGAGCATGCTTAATGCCGCTTCGGGCGACAAATTTGCATTTAAATGGGGTTTCGGGGACTGATTCGAACTCGAAAGGCCACAGAAACATTAGTTCCACTTTAAGTTGCGAGCGATTAATCTTTCGATGCTCGTGCCGTGTGCAATCACACAGCGGTATTAGAGGTGCCAGGGGACCACCATTCATCGGCACCTGCGGAGAGAAAAAATGGCCAACAGATGGCTAATAAATGCAGTGCGTACGCGATCTTACACTGCGAAGGTGCAACTCACCGGACACGGAGGGACACGAAGCCGGAGTGATCGAGTGGAAACAAGTTTAGCACAGCACGTTTAATCGGCGCCGCCGCCGGACGCGAAGCATAAACCTTGACGCGCCGCGCCGCTCGGCTATGATTCGCACGGATCGGATCGAAGGAGTTTGCGCGCGCGCGCTCCTCGGGGTGGTTAATTGATAGATTATACGTCAATTTATTTCCCATCTATCTTGTTGTCGGTACGAAACGGCCAGATGGTAGAGAGCGAGCGAGAGAGAGAGAGCACCCGAAACGAATGAAACAAACTAGTGCTTAGGAATTGACGTAAACCGGTGGCTGTTTTCGGCCCAACGGCTACTACAACTGTTCGGCAAAACTTATGGTTTTTCCAGCTCGTATCCAGTTGCACGGGACCTTCACAGATCACTCTCGCTCGAACGCGCCAGTAGGTCGGGCTCGAGGCCACCTCCTGCCACCACAAGTCCAACTAAATGCTCCATCACGGGCCGTACCGGACACACCGGATGAGCCGTCAATCGAGCTCATTGACGCTAAGCAAATTATGACAGCTGCCTGCGCTCGGCAACACTTTGCACAACTCGCCCCATCACCCGTCGCCTACTGTGATGCGCAGCATGGAATATGGTGCATCGCACGGTTCGCTTTCTTCGTGAGCATTTTGTGGAATGCCTCTCGCCTCCTCGGAGAAGACGATACCCACCACCAGGCGGCTCCATTGGAAAACCGGTCGCCGGTCGGTTCGAATATGGAATGTGCCAGGGACTCTCCAGCGTCTGGCTCTATTTCAGGCTCTATTTCATTCCGCAGTTCCGTGTCATGACGCTCGCTAACGACCCACCCATTCGTGGGGTGCGTAAGAAGCTGGTGCACTCCCTTATTACACACACCCCT
This sequence comes from Anopheles cruzii, assembly GCF_943734635.1. NCBI lineage: Eukaryota > Metazoa > Arthropoda > Insecta > Diptera > Culicidae > Anopheles > Anopheles cruzii. The sequence goes on along the minus strand of NC_069145.1, from coordinate 5,255,179 downwards.
TTAACGGGTGGTCCGATTAATGGTGCCAATATGCGACAAACACCTCGCTTACGAGCGCAACAATTAGCACTGCTATTGTCGCACTGTCGCCCAGAAGAAAACAATACCGATCCGGGCCGGCCCGGCAGAAGGATATCCCCTTCGAATACCGGGACGCAAACCTCAAACAAACAAGCGCAGCAGCGGCGGCGATGGAGTGTGTCGGCCCTGGGCCAGCGGTCCATGCAGCAGCACGTGATGATTGCAAGATACGAGCGATTCGCAGGCCGCAACGAAACACATAAAAAAAGAAAGGCCAACACACGACGGAGTGAGACGGCAACGAATGGCAGCGATCGGTGAAGATACACGCGCAACATGTGACATTCGATTAAAATTCCCACATCCGAAGGGCGCGTCGCCCGCCGCCCGGCCTGGCCCGGGCACACTGGCGGCCATTGCAAATGCCGACGCCGGTGCCTGTGCTTGTGTGTGCGAAATGAGTGAAACGCCAACATGTGCGACAATGTGGCGCGCCTCCGAGTCGACGCCGATCGTCGATGGCTGGCGCTGGCTGGCTGACTGACTGGCGTAAATGGAGATGTTCCGACCGAGCTGTCGCGCGGTGGAGGGTGTTTCTCCGCATATGTGCGCCCCATTTTTTCTCCCCTCTCCTCTCTTGTTTGCTGGGCCACCCGGTGAGAGTTGACACGCTGGGAATGTGGATCCAATAAGAGAGTAAGTCTCCCGGCAGCAAACAAACGCCAACAGAAATAGGTGAATAATTCCAGTGCGAGTGCATTACTAAATAGCGAATGGAAATTAATATTTATGCTAAATGGCGCGCCGACCACGTTCGCCGACGCCGGAGTGTCGTGAGAAAACCTGAACTCGGGGGACAGGGCTGTTTTCAAAGTACTCCGCACGCACTTTGGGGAAACGAGTGACAAAGAAAGTGAAGTAGCAAACATAAGCACCATCCGCAACTAGGTAAATGGCCACCGGAGCCGCATGTTTGACCTAACGGTACCCCTGGCGGTGTTTACATACTGGCCAAGATGCCGAGCTTCAGATCGGTGCCACAGCCACTTGTTTCAACAGATTATCGTGACATAACTGCGAGTGAGTGCGTGCGCGTGTTGTTTTTTGGATGTCAACCACAATAATCCGGCCCCCGATCGGTGGTTGCTCCGAACACTCACACGATAAGAAAGACAGTTCTGATCTGCGTGGCGGTTCCCACGAGTGCCCCCTGACAGCGGTCACAAATCACACCGAATCATATTTATTTACCTATTTTATTATCGTCGTCGCGATAAGGGCCGGGAAGGTGTCGTAAATTGATTACGATTTGTCATGATTTGTTGGGAGAAGTTTAAATTGTAATCGCTTCAAGTGGACGTCCTCCAGCAAATGATTCGCATCGATCGCAAACAACCAGCACACACCACACCCCAGCATCATCGGGTTCCGTTCGAGGAAACGTCCAACATTGCTACACACCGCAAGGTTGGGATGTTGAGATGGTTTCACCAGAACTGAATGATAACATCAACTCCAGGCGAACGGGACACCGATGACACTTGCCAGATACTTCAGAGAGCAGAAACGAAGCTATCGACACACGATCTGCATGTTGTCCCTCCGCAATGTACCAAGAATCGATAGATGATTTCTGGAGCCATCACTTCTGTGAGACTTTCCCGGGAAACGTGGTTTGTGCGGATCTCGGACAAAACACGCAACCCTAATGGCGACACGCGGAACGCACGTCCGTTTGTTGACTCTCTCTCTTCAGGAAAAACACATTAATGGAACATTAAAAAGGCCAAAACGTCCCCTCACTTTCGTTCGCGATCCGTGGACAGTGCGCGCGCGCGTATGAAGCTGCGGATAATCGTCTTCTTTACGATTCAATCCCGTCCAGATAGTTCCGAAAAAACGTTCGCAAACCGCCATTCGATTGATGCCGTCCATCGGACACAGCCTGGCTGTGTGCTCACCAAACTGCGCCAAACACCAATCCAAATCGCCATATTGCCAGCCAGTGTGCGGTGCGGTGAATCACACGGGCGGCCATTTCGAGGTTCGCGCGTCAGGAACGGAAAAATGAAGGTCACCTCCCCCCCGTTTGGGTTTCTGCCGCATTACACAACGTTGTTTTCTTAACGGGCCTCCCCCCAAAACCAAAGATAAACCAAAATACCGGACCGGATATCACGAAGCGGAAAACATGCGCAAGTTCCATTTTTTTTATGTACGTTTCTGGTTGGATTTTTCCCACCCGTGTGCTGGGCTGCTTCCGGAAGCTGCTGCCAGTCCCGGGGTCGACAAGGTTAGGGAAACAAAAGTCCATCATGCTTCACAGTGTCAGTCTGCAGCAAAGATTTCGGGGTTTTAAAAATAGTTTCCACTATCACCGCCGCCGGCCGACGACCTGGCAACCCGTTTTGCTGCGGACCATCTGGCCCCGGTGCGGTCTAGAGCGGGCGTCGTGGAGTTATGATATGGGGCGCACAGCGAGCTCAATAAAAGAGCATAAAAGCCTCCCCAGCCCGACCAATCTATACGGCCACCCTCGGGGTCCCGGAGTATTACAACTTTATTGGTTCGCGAGCCATATATACCCACCGCGGGTGGGTGAAAATTATCCAATTAGCCACGAAAACCTTCGAAGCGCGCCCACACCGACCAAAGCCCTAGCCTAGCCCCCTTATGACTGGAAGCGTGGCTGCGCTTGAGGTCTGTGTGTCAAGCCGATTACCATTGAGCTGTCGCCGCCGATAAAGACCTGAAAGCGCTGCGCCGGCCCAAAAGAAGTCAAATGTCAAAGACGACCTGCTTCGAGCTGCAAACACTTAGCGGCTTAGCGTGGTTTCTTACGCTTCGTCGCGTTACCCCGCATTGGGGGCTTGTTGGCGGACACGCACACGCACGTGCGCACGGCTATTGTTCCGATTGTCAACAAAGCCGTTTACACGACCAATTAGTAGCTTGCGTGGTGGCGGCGGAACCTTTCGGAAAGTGTGGCATGTTTAGTATACTTTTAGTACACTTTTAGTACAACTTGTGGCACACATTTGTGGGCACGTCTACAAGAGGCACCATTAAGCCTCTAATGGTAATGGCACACCGACCGCGGCATGTGATCATGCAAATGATCGGATCCTACTTTGAAGTCTCACACAGGCTTCACAAGTGGCCACCCTCAACCTCACTTCCGTGGCACGCGGCGAGTTTTGCGGCGCGGTTCAATTGATTTGTCGTCGTGGCCGTGGTTTGAAGTTGAAAACGCAACACCACTTGGCCCTCTGGCAGCATTGCTAGAAGTTAATACCGAGTGCGACGTAGTTCTCTGTCGCAAGAAAGCTTCTCCGCTTCCACCGGGTAAGGTGTTTATTCGGTTCGCTTCTCCTCCTACTCCTGCTAACCTCGAATCCTTCCGACCAGCACCGGGGGACCTGGGGGAACTACTCCCCCTGCTGTGCGGCATGGCGTCTTGTACCCCTTAAAACAACTAACCGACTACACAATCGGGGGCTCGGCGGCTCGGCGGCCAGCGACCAACACCGCAGTCGGTCTCTCTCTCTCTCTCTCTCTGTGCTGTGTTACTGATTATTTTCCCATCGGCAACCCTGAAACGACCCTGAAAGTCGACTCGACGCTTTGATGTTCGCCGTGGCGCGCAGGTCGTGCCGTTAGACAGTTTGCTCCCAGCGGAGGCTCACGTCGAGCTCGGGTCTTCGAAGCTCCCTGATGGCCTCTCGAGCTGCTCGAGATCATCCCAATTCGCGCGGCACCACACCACAACGAATGATTTATCGCTTAAAACCGTGCGCGCGATGTGATGGAATTCATCCTGATGAAATATTTCAACGGAAAAATTTCGCACCGATTGCAGATAAGCACGTGGAGTTATCGGTTCACTTATTGGAACAATTGCTTCGATCCACACCATCAAGCAACCTGTGGAACCGACGAACACTCTGCCAAAAATGCGATGATTAATGTCATCGAAGATGCTAGAACGAATTGGTCTGGAACGTTGACCGCCTGTGACCACCTTTGCGCCAACCAAGGCTCGTGCCAAGAATGTGAAAAATGTTTTCCACACACTTTCGGGGGGTGCATGTGCAGCAACATATGGCGATAGCGCTGGCCCTCTCACACACTCCGGCATCTTTCGCATTCCGCGGGCCCTTGCTGCGATGCTCCGAGTTCGATGCATCGGGCCCGCGAGGACGTGGGTGCCGCCACAGTCAATTTTATGCGAGTTTATTTGGGTCAACTGTGCGCCGCTAGGGGCCTGGCCTGGCGCACTCATGCTTGCCATAATTAGCGACTTTCATTAGCCCCTGTGTCTGCCAGCGCCGGTGCATTCCTTGCGCGTTGCGCAAACTGTGTGTGGCGTTCCTCTTTATTTATCGTTCCGAGCATACGCGATTTGCAAATGGGAATCGGATGTTGCAAAGTGAGAATATTAATAGAGAAGGAAGTGCCGCCGAGACGGCGCAAGTCCCTGTAATTTGTCAGAACCATTAAAGTAATGTTCCCGATATGAAATCAATTTGTAATTACAAAAAGGCTAAGCTAAGAAATATCACAAAAACGATTTAAATTATTCAAATGTTTCCTGCAGAACGATTATGCGAAAACGGACAGTACTTTGCATACAATATATACGACGAGGGCTTTGTCCTTTGTCCCAACACCTGCACCGCAAACGATAAAGAAACAAGAAAGATCACAAAAAACGACGGAAATCAGAGAAAAAGACACTTATCTCGTTTCTTAAGTGTCCGCCGATTGGGGACACAAACACATTTTGTGTTCTGGCACGCGGTGACACGAAGATGCCCAACCCATTATCGACACCAATTTCTCTTTTGGCTCCACACAAGTAAAAAAAATCTCAACCCGCTGGTACTCGCCAGGTTTTAATCTTCACTTTACGAGTTTATTCTGCCCTGGGCCGGCGGGTGTCTCTCTCTCCACACTGGCTTTGGTCTGGGCTACGGACGGGTAAAAAACCTTAAACCCGAACCGCTTAAAAAAATGCGCGGGACCGCGCGAACGTCAATTTGGTTTATTTACAGTAATTTTAAATCAATTTGGAACTTTATCGATTGGCACAACACGAGGAGTGAGAGACCGAGACATCGCAAGGCCCCGTCGTCCCGATATGGTCAAAACGCCGCAACCGGGTGTGCCTCTTTCGCGTGAAGAGTCCACGTCCGCGCGCGCTCTTGTCCGCGATTTCGTGACGCCTGCAGAACCACTTGACCGGCGGTCTCTTCAGCGCGAGGACTCTGGCCGCGGAGCCCACCCGAAAAAATGCGTGCTGTAGTACGCCACTCAGAATGGCCATTCAAATGCAGATCAAGCCTCGAAAACGACAACACAATTGACCAGCCCGACCCGCGCCCTGTCACGGGCTATTAAGACTGACATAAATGGTGTCTCCAACGACGATCGGGGGTCCGTTCGTCCATCAAATCAACACCGCGTCCCGGACACGAGAGTCAACGGTGGTGGTGGTTCGTTAAAATTTGGTTTGCAAATTGTGCGGAAACAATCGGAAACCAAGCACCTCAGGAGATAGGATTTCTTGGGCAGCCGTGAGGGCCGTGACTCATCCGCCCGGACACCTCGTGACTTTAATTTTTTGTACTAAAATTCATAAAAGATTTTTGAAAAAACACCGGGCCGGGCCATGCTGCTGAACCCATCTTGACGGCGGCAGCACCAAGACGCTCCCCAGACTTTGTGTTTGTTTGTTCTTGAGACCGCATCGACTTCTGGCAGAATTTGGTCGACGCAAAACCACCCTTCCAAAACCCCATCGGATGTCGGAGGTCTGCATTGCGGCCGTTACGAAATGTGCCGCTGCTTCCGCTTTCGCCCATCCGCGTGTGTGCCAACGGTGGTCAATGTTCGATTTTTCTCATCCCCGGCCTGGCCACATCGCTACGTGGGACGCCTCCTCCCCGGACCCCACCAAGGTCAGGCCGAGAGAATTCGTCGAGTGCCGCGGTGGAGGCCACCAACGTTCGTCCATCCGTCCATCGTTCAAGATGCTTGCCTCTCGAACGGACGGACGGACGGGCAGAGAGATAAAGCAAACGCTCCCCACAAGTTCGCTTTTTCTTGACGATTTTTTTTCCGTTGTTTAACTTTCGTTGTTTGCACAGCACGCGTCCTACTCGCGCCCTGTCCATACTTCATCGTCGTGCGGGGAGATTCGGGTCTCGCCGGTCGGCAGGCCCTCCGACTCCATCCATCTTGGCCCAGCTTGGTGACTCTCGCCGTTTATTTCACGGATTCCACGGAGTCGTGGAGGGCCCCCTCCGAACCACCGAAGTTCCGATCCGGGCGGGGGGCTTGGTAGTTCATTTATCATCGATTTTCAATTTTTCGACAACGACGCAAATTCGGATGCGCTCGACGAGCTCGGTCCGGTTCGACGCTTCATCTCGCCGTTTGCCGTTGCGCGCGGAGCGCAGATGCGTAGTTTTATTTTGGGTTTGGCCTGACCAAACACCAGCAGCCGGAACAACGGCCACGGCCGGGTCTACACACATCTGCAACGCATCTTTTCGCCAGATCGGTGTGGCTTTGTGGTTTCGGGATGGATTCACATTTTCATCGGCATCACTTTCGCCGAGATGCCGAGTACCATTTTTGTGGGGTAGATTAGAAATCTGGTGCCATACTTTCTTCAGATTGGAACAGCAAAACGGATAAACTTTTGGTCAAAAAGTCTATAAACCATACTTTAGAACAGTGAGAAGACATCGACCATCGATCGATTCTCATCTCACATTAGATGAAACAAAACGTGTTTGTTTTTTTGGATTACACAACATCCGCCATTTTCTTCCAGAGAACCGCAAAAGATCAATCTGAACGATCGCGATCGGCTGCTGTGGGCCATATTTAATTTTATGTCAACGGAACGCAGTGAGTTTAAGTCTTTCATCGTCCGCGTGTTAATGATGCAACAGTAACGATCAGTCGACTCTCACAGGTTCATCCCTATGGCATGATCACCCGATCGTTAACTCTCGTCCAACAGCAGCCTGCCAGCGTTAGAGCCACCAACGTCGTCCGAATGGGTCCGAATCAATCGAATCTGCCCTCGTCGCCGATCGTTACCGTCGATTTACGATCAGCACCGACGGTCTCGATCACGAGACCAAGTCATGAGATCATGTCGGAGTCTCGTCCAGAGTCAGATTTGCATGTTACTAATAAAACCACAGACTCGGTTCTTGGACTCAGACTAATTGTCGTTTGATTTGCTAAATTTACAACTCCCGAGCGGCTTTCTTTCTAACCTGATCGTGCGTTTCGGTTTTTTGCGTCACTCTGCTATTATGCGACCCCAAGGCACGCGATCGCCAACGCCAGGACGGGCTTGGCCAATCACCCTCCCTCCCGGCCGACGAAATTTGATTTCTTGTTTATGGCAAATGGGATGCCATAAAACAAAAATCGGTCCAGGAACGGAAGATTTCAGACGCCGGTTACTATGACCCCCGAGGTGGACAGCATACTTTGTGTCCACTAGGAGACATTGGAGGCCGCATTCCTGCGGTGAAACTCCGCTCCGGCTCGGCTCAGCTCGGCTCGGCGGGTGGATTAGAGTGCTCTAAAGTGCAGCAGAAATTATGAGGCCCCTCCCATGGGTCCTGGATTGGATCCTTGGCCACCACTGTCTGGGTTTGGTGCATAAATGACGACGCACTTCAAAGTGCAAACACTCACGGATCACGGATCGCTGGCCGAGCTGCAGGCCGGGGGTGGGGATCAGACACCCGAACGACGACGGCGACGTCGGGGGGAGTTCAAGATTAATCGACGCCATTAGCATGCTGCGCCGAACGCGTTGGGGCCCTGTGCAATGGATCAACAAATCGACACCGCATGCAGATTGGTGATTTTTTCGAGTTCCTCTTTTCGGTCTTTTCTTGTCTTCCACCCGGCTCCGATCCGCGAAATGTGAGATGCAGGCAAGCGGTTCGCTTGATTTTATGTTTATGTTGCTGCGCGCGCGCCCAGCCTGGCAAAGAGAAAAACCGAGAAAACCGAGAGTCCGCAATTAACAACAAGCGGGCGCGCCATTGTAGGACCCCGAGCCGCGCCGTCCGAGTATTGATTAAAATTAATGGTAATAATTATGAGATGCGGTTTTGTTTTGTTTGCTCCACGATGCGGGGTTTTTCGGTCACGGAGCCCGCGATCAGAGTGTAATGAGAAAATCTGTGTTTTGATAATGCCCGATAAGGTCGCACTTTAGAGTTTTCGGAGTGCGTGGCAGTTGGAGACCGGCCGGCCGACGAGAGGACGACCGGTATCAGTGTCATAACGGGTTTATGTGTTTTTCGGTTTTGGAAACATTCATTCCGTTTCCGAGTTCGACGATCGTTCGATCTTCACACACTCGAGTCGAGCTTGGAGTGAAGCGCTTCGAAGCGATAAGAAGTCCATTAAACGTAATATGAGCTCGCCATTCTGTGGCAACGAACCGCGAGGTTCTTGGGTGGATAGGTCCGTCGAAGCCTTGTGCCGTTTTGTCCTCACTGGTCGCGAGTTCGGAGTATCCTACTCCGCGCAGCGTCTTTGGTTGGCTGGCTGGCTGGCTGGCTGGCTGGCGAAGAGGTCAGAAGGCTTCCGAGAGTCACCTTGGCCCGGCGAATGAAAGATTTTATGGCCCCCATGGCTTATGGGTGCCCCTGGGCTCTGCATATCACCCGTTCCACGGCGCCGGTCCTTCCTCGTGCGCCAGGATTGCGAGTCCGATAAAAAAACGGGCCCGAAAACTACTTCAACCAACGTCGTCGTCGTCGTCGTCGTTAATAAAGCGCGACCAACCACCCGAAAACCGTTGCGTTAGGAACCGAACGGCGAGACGACGGCGGCGGAAAGAAGGAAAAAGAGGAATAAAACGAACGCCATCGTCGTCGTCGTCGTCCGGGGACCCGGAGAGCTTGATAGTTCGTTTTACGACCGCATTAAAAGATGAGATATTGGCCTTTTTAAATTGTTCCCTTTCCAGCGTCGAGGAGAGACCCCCGCGCTGTGTGCCGGGCCGCGGAGAACCCTTCATGTCGGGGGACACGAATGTCCAAAAATGGTCGAATTGCAGCGTGGACCGATGGGCCGATCTATTAGGACTAGCCAAACAGTAGCCAAGTGGCCGGTTATTTGATGACTCTCCAACGTACACCACGACTCCCTGACAAATTGGACCCGCCGAGGACCCACCACCGTATTCAAACATTCCCAGGCAAACGGCAAACGCTTCCGGACACGTCTCAAGACTTGACTTGGCGGCAGCACAAAAGGTGCCGCCGCCGGTTTTTTGGTCCGCAAATACCTGCGCGTATTTAAGCGTACTTCGGCCAATGTCACATACCCGCCGCCGTAGATCTTCGCCGTAGATTCGAGTTGTCGCAACCAGTTGCGGTGTGCTGCAGGTCAACAACATGTCACGCCGAAGACTGAAGAGCCTTCTTGCGCTGAGGGCTTCCCAGCTTGCGCGGTGGCCATAAAACCTGGCCTGTACTTGGCCGTGATTAGCGTGCTTCGAATCTGGCAGTCCGCCGATCGGATCGAGTTGATCAATTCGCTGGCAATTCCGATTCGTTAATGTCATTCCCTCACGACGAGCTGTCATAAAGTTGTTATCGCCGCCATACTCACCTCTTTGTGAGGCTGCGCATCTAGTAGCCACCGTCGCCGCCTTCTGTGGTGGACTTCTGTTCAGAAGCCACCGGCTAACGCCACGTTTGCTCACGTTAATTAAGGAAAACACTCGCGCGGAGACCCCCCCGGTTTGGAGTCGCCCGGCCACCGCGATGGCGTGTTAATTGGGTATCTTCACAAATGAGGCTTTTTGTCGAAAATGCAGAGGCAGCTACCCCCTTTTGCCGCCTAATGCCACGGTCATAAATTATGCAAATTCTCCCGCCGTCGCACAAGGTTACGCCGAAGCGCACAGGGGCTGCGTTCGTTAAACAAATTGTGTGATGGATGTGTGTTGGCTCGATGGAAACAAACCATTTGGAGGTGACTTTTCGGCGGTGGCTCCGGCTCCGGCGTATGTCGCCAAAAGTGAATTGCAAAACATCACTGGGGAATGTTGGGATGCTCACGATACGATTGGTAAAAAAATCCTCAACCTGAAAGCCTACTTGATGGATGTCACATTCACAGTGTTTGGCGAACCGATGCCGAAACAATCAAAGAGTCCTTTGGATGCGAAATTGTGCACCTCGCAACCGTTACCAATTGGCGAGTGGAGCAACGACAGTGGGACCAATCGACCGACCGACCGACCGTGTCTTATTAAATAGTTTCCAAGAAGCCACCCGTTGGTTGAGGAGATCATAAACATTATTGGATGTCACAAAACACGGCCAGAATCGCCCGCAGAACTCCCGAGCATAAAAGTACAGACAAAGGACATGTCTCTGGATAGAGTGCCGGTTTCCATTGTTCCCGCCACGGAGTGCGAAGGGCTTATAAACCTCGTAGAAATAATCATAAAAGTTGCCTTGCATATTCAGCCCAAGCTGGACGCGTGCGACGTCCATTGACCGGCGGGTGGTGATGGCGGAGAAACAATGTTAAAAATGGGTGGCGTCCAGCCGGTGGCGGAAGATGAGATGGGTTCGGCGCTCGGGAGGGCGCACGCGATCACCATCTAAATTATGAGCCCCCTGCCATCAACATCCCGCTCACGCGACACTGCGGCCGGTGCGGACGCCACACAACGCCATAATGTGTGCGGTGGGCGGTGATATAATATTCGAAAGATGCCCCGACACACACACACGCTTCGCACTCAGCCAGAAGACTTTATTTTTCCGCCGTCATAAAAAGTATATTATATTGGAATTTGCATATAGCGCGGCCTTACGACTGCCGGGCCTTAAGAGCGCAAGTTGTCTTGGCGAGCGAGGAAATTAAGGAACCGCCCGACCGGCTGGGTGGAGGAGGTGGCAAGTACTGCAGTCCGAACGCATGTGTGACAGAACGAACACCCGCACGCTGGTGGCCGGGTTTTATGCAACGCTTGTCGTTCTGGCGTTTTGAGGTCAACGCCGGCGAAGAATGATTGGAACCGCTCCTCCTCCACCGCCAGGTGGGTGATACAGGTGGTCGCGGCGTGTCGGGTGTGGTCGGTGCATTGTCACAAGACGTCTTGTCTTGTTCGGCACTTGGCAAAGGCCGAAACACTCGATAAGTGACGGGTACGAAACAAAAACGAAAAAAAACTTTCCACGGAAACGGAAGTGTGAATGAACGCCAGCGCACGGTGGACGCCTGCTGGAGGCGGCAGGAGGTGAAGCGCAGCCCAAACTTCGTTACTACGAAAAGCACTTTAGCACACACAGCAACACCCACCAGAACGGGCCGCCGGGCCGTTTGGCGTCGATTGCCAATTTTTATTTATAAACCTTATTTATTCGATCACCGAACCAAACCCATCGCCGGCCGCCGAACCGGCCAAAGTGACATTTGGCTCGGAAGGAAGTGTCACGGTGCATCACGTAGAATGCGTTGTTGCCTCCACCGAGTGGGGAAATGTTGGCCGCCGGGAGGTGACTTCCGCGATCTGTTTCCTTTTTGTGCCTTCCACGGTTTCGTACGCTTTTTTGGCGCGCGTACGAACGGTGAACACTCATCGGATCCAAGTGCCCATCGGGCATGTAAGAGTGAGTCGAGAATGAACTATACTTTGGTGGCGAATTTCACGTTCCATAAACGATAAGAAGCTCAGACCCCAACGAAGGTATGCAACACGTATTGCATGTGCTCGGTACGTCCTCTTGTTAGTTTTATCCACCAAACATGCATTGCTATGTACTTGCTATCGTTTCTATATCACTGAGTAGTCCTAAGTTTTTTTTTGGACTAGGACTTTCGGACTTAGCACATTGGACTTTGAACTTTGGACTTTGGATTAAGATTTTGAACTAATTCGTGCGGTTTTCAGTGGACAATTGTGGCCTAACTACAACAACAAAATATATGAATACTTTAATGAAACTATTGTCCGTCATTAGTTACTACTTTCTCCCATCTTTCTAGTAGCCGGATTCCGTGTCGATAGAACTCTTCATCTTTAGAAGCCATTCAATCAGAGATACCTTTTTCAATACTTTCATAAGCAGTGAACCGCTGTGTTGCCATATCGTTACTTATGTAACGGAACAAATAGTAGTGCGAAGGAGCAATATCTGGTGAATACGGCGGGTGGGTTACTATATCTTTTATTCCATTCGGATCTTTTTATAGCTTCAAACGCACGAAGCTCAAAGTACACTACACCTTTCATATCTCACCATACACACAGCATAACCTTTGCACAGTGAATCGTTTGTTTTGGTTGCGATCTACCTAGTTCATCATGCTGTACCCAGGCCTTTTTGCGTTTAGGATTCTCGTAATAAACCTACTTTTTATCACCAGAGTGACGATTCGATACAAGAACTCCTTTATTTTCTTGATCATACACATCCGTTAAAATACGATGACTTTCGATAGCACTTTTCTTCATATTGATGTAATGAAGAAGTACTTCCGGCAAAAACATTTTAGCAGGCACAAAACTCGATGTTTTCAGATGCTTCAAAAAAGGTGTTGTTTATGCTTTAACCGAAAAACTATTCCATTTCATTTCATAACAAAAAAAATGTGACACTTAGTGGGTAGTGGGGCATCTATTGTAAAATCTCATGAATTAATGCAAAGTCGTAATATAATCTAAAAAATATTACAATAACGCAATGGCGGTCCGTAACGTTGCAAAAACTCGCCCCAACACAACAGAACGCACGTTTTTCGGTTCGCCATTCACCATAAATCAACCGCAACAGTAACGTCGTCGTCGTCGTCGTCGTCGTCGTGGTGTAAAAAACATTTATTTATTTGCGGAATTTCGAAAGAAACGGTTAGCGCTACGCTATTCCCTGGCGGCTCTGGGTCGCTTTCACCGCCGCCTTTCGCGAAAAGAAACGGATGCACCACACCACGCGGCAATACGCGGTGCGTATGTGTATGGAAATTGCAATCTGCCACAAGCACACACACCAGCGAACTGGCAAGCACGCGCCCACACGGTGTCCCTGATCCGCGATCCGCGGAGTCAACGGGACAATAAATTAAATCCGCCCCACACGCACGCGGCACAAACGGACCCCAAACACACACACACATGGAGAGTGTTTTTTACAGAATCCCAAAACAATGGCCATTCAGTTGGGCCGGCCGCAATCTGGGGTGTCAGACGGGAACAGCGCGTGCCGCCGTCCAACGCGGCGCTACCTCAGATTGCTTCTTGCGCAGGATCAACAGTGACCACGGCAATCGTGTCTCAAAAATGTGTCACAAAATTTCATAAGCATCGGAAATGGTCCCGGAATATCTCCCGGAGAGGGCAGCCACATAAATCAGGCAATAAAAATATTCCGACGTGCCGAGTTCTCGATCGCGCGATCGCCAGGTAGCTCTCTGTTAGCTCATTATAGGATGTCACGTTCCGGCCGGAACCGGTCGATTGATCTGCATGTATGCCCCCGGGGGGAGCTGCATAGAACGGCTCCAAAGGGGTCCTAATTATAAACACGTCCAACACATTAGGGCACGTGTGGCACACTATGCTATAACCACACGTACCGCCCTTGCCGATCGAGTGCGAATCGGCATCAGCATCCGCCAAGGGGGCCGCCCGCCCATCGTTCTACTCGGTGGCCAGTGGCGGCGCCAACACGATTAATCATTTGCTGACTTGAGCTCTGTGATTAAACACACGTACCGCACGACGACGATACCGGTGTGTCCGGGTGACTGAAATGGTCACCGTCAAAGCGGTGTTGGAGGACGACCTACAGAGGTTGAACTGCGGGCAGGTATCACCACGGATCGGATCGGATCGGAAGAGGACGCGCGCTAGATCGCATTCGAACCTGACCTAGGACGCCTCCTCCTGGACTCCTGCATTGTGAAGAATACCTACAACATCCATCAACAGCGAGCGCCTACAACTCGCTCTGTGCTTGTTCCGAAAAAGGGAACTCCACGGAGGCGTTGGAACTCCACGGAGGCTTCGGAGGTTAACCTCAATACTGCGCAGTCGCGCAGCGTTCACCAGGTGGTCAAGTGATCGCCACGTAGAGTCGTGGGAGCAGAGCTCCACTCCGCACGTTGCGGCCACTCTTTCTCGAATGGTCGACGACGAGGAAGCAGAATCTGCGTGGCGTGAATTGGGCTATTAAAAATGGATAAGTTACCTCTGGGAAGCGGTGGGACGGCAAGGATATAATGGACCGGGAAGTGTCTTTTATGGAAGAACTGGTCCAAGAGGCGCAAGAGAGAGAGTGGAGCGCTGAAAATATCCCGCAAACGCAGTGCTTCTAAGAACCGCGCTCCGATGTGGAGTCTATTTTGAAAGCTCGTAGTTCATTTCGTTCGACCGCATCCCTATTTGGGGCCGGAAGCCGTAGGTGGCGCTCAACGAACGACGACTGGGTGCGACATTTCAAGAATCAGTTTTATGACCCCGCCGCTCCGGGCGCAGATGAATCAGGCCACACGCCAGGCCGACGTACTCAGGCCGCAATGCCTTCGAGGCTGACCTCCTCGAGGCGAGGCGAAAACAGTTCCGCAGCTGCCGCACTTTAAACCCAATTAATTATCTCGCCCCGAACAACCCTTCGCCCCACCGCATCTTCATAGCATTAACCGACTTTTTCGCCTTCTTTCTTTCGACCCTCTCCACAGGTCCACCCGCTCTTGGAGATAAGCTTCCGGAACGAAGCCGAAGCTCGTCAGGTCAGGCCGCCCCAGACCCATCCGCCGAAGGCGCACTGATGAACAACAAGTGCATAAATCAATCAATCAAAATCAATTCTTTCGGCTGCGGATGGCCAAAACATCGGACTTCGGAGGGCAGATGCGCAACGAGCGGTGGCCCCCGGTGGCACCAACCGTGTTTGCTCGATGATTAAATTGATGTGCCTTTTGTGCTTTGTGACGCTCCGGGAGAAACACACACATTTTTGTGCCAACAACACACTCCAACAGGAGTCAGTGGAACACTTTACAAGCGGAACTTTTTCGGGCGACAGACAGATGGACGGATAACGGCCCGTTCATAGGACGGCCTTACTATTACGGAACGCACCTGTGCCCTCTTGTGACTTGAGGAACCAATCGTACCAGCAAAGCATATTGTGATTTAAGTTTTAAACAAAACGCTACATTCATATACAGAAGGAAACCCGCGGCAAACACTGAACACTATTTAAACACCTCAACCACTATTTAAAACCAAACACCTGCACTCACCCGGGGACACAGTGAGGTACCCGACACTTCTACACCACCCTCAAAAACCCTCATCATCCTTCCGTGTGTGCGCAAAAAGTAGTGTTGTTGCGAGTAGTGCCGAGCATATTCTCTGCGTGTATCTGTGATTCTCTAATAATTCTACTGTTTCGTTTCGTTTTTAGTTCTTACTTTACTGTTCTGTTCCCTTACGTGCATCACGATCAAATAGTAATTCAAGTCAGCGGTCCGAATTTGAATTTCCCGAAAAGCGAAAACAGTGACTCGCGGACAGAGAAGCAAACGAAACGAACGAAGCGAACGATTAGCCGTTGTGAGGTTCTGCTATAAGCAAGCCCCTCTCCACCATCGATCGTGTGAACGATCATCACCCAAATCTTTATCTATTTCGAACGAGTTGTGCGACAAATCTAATTTGTCCACCCCACACACACACACACAAACCGTGTTAGTCAGACAGTGTTTAACACAACTAGTAGTTGCAGCAGTTGCCAAGCAACGGACAACCAACGACAGAGCGCATCACCACCAGTGTCGACGGTGCGTAGGACACTTTCATCAAAGCTCATCCAAGCAACCAGAGCCAACCAGCCAAACATGTTCAACACAAACCTTACGCTTACCGTGCCATCGCTCCTGGTCATGGACGGTGGCACGCCCCGGACGCCGGAGATCCTGAACTCGCTCATGGCCATGACAAGCCCGCTCGAGTACTCGTACCCAGTGAACACCTCACAGGTGAGTGATTTTCGCGTTTTCCATTCGATTCGATCGCCGGTTATCGCCACGACGGCGCTGGAACCATTTAAGAGACTTTAGCTTCATTCTACCGGACGCAGTATCCAAGTTGCTGAGAAAAGCGTTACCTTGAGCACAGTTACCTTACCGTGTCTTCTGGCCCATTCTGGTCGTTTAACGATCAATACATGGATCAGATTGATCATTTGTTGTCGGTAACGATCTGTATTAACGGTTTAGGAGCTAGTGGTACACCACGCCTTTCTGGACGCACCAGACACACCGGAATTGTCTTTTTGTCGAATCGATTTGGTTTTACAGTCGAAGTTGACCTATGATTTTTCTTTTTAGGATTCTCAAAATGAACCCACTTTCCATCCCCAATCTGATGGAGAAATGGCTTCCTTTTGTACCTGGCGAGCAGAATTTCACTTTTGGTTTCCTGTTGTCTTTCGTTCAGTTCATATGGCACCCCTTTTCCAACATTCTGGATCTTTCCCAGAGCCTTCAAACGTTGAGATATGGCGTGAGGGACACCTATGGGTCGCAGGACCCAAGTCTCTAAGAAAAACGGTTTTTGCCCCATTTAGATTGTGTTCCTGACCAAGGTGACCAGACCAACAATTCTGGACCACACTTGTGGCGAGGTCGCGTGTGGTTCCCAAACCTCGACCAGATTTTCCATAATACTTCTCAACAACAAACGTGTTCCCCCCCACATAGAGAGGACCTGCAGCAACCTGCAGCGCTGCGCGGTTGAGTTCTCACCTCTACTGGACGTGCTGCCCATACAATGTAGCTCTCGCCCAAGTCCACCTTAACGAGGGTGGTGCACTAATGACCTGTGGGAGACGAACTGCCGTTAGCGCGTGCCTTTGGTGGGGTTTCACCTTTCATTTGGCACGTTTGGAGTGGACTAGCGCGTGTGTGGAAATGCACACATGTGTCCACGGCCCGGGGAGCGGCCCGGGCTCTCTACTGTAATTCAATCAAATACCGATAAAAATCAGTCAACGAATAAAGTCTAATTTACTAGTTCACCGCCACACCAGCCGTGCATTGTTGCGTGCGATGTGGAGGAGTTCCGCGTCCGGACTGCCGCGAGTCAGCGCGGCTTGCAACACGTTCCTCACGCGCCGCCCAAGTACCGAGTCGGATCTAATCCGACAGTGCAACAATCGGTTAGTTGGCCGGTTGGTGGGTTAGATGAGTTAGTGCCCAAAAAAGACTAGAACGATTACTTGCACTTTCGTCCACTCTTGCGGGGGGAACTCCCAAACGCCTAGACGTCCCGCCGTTCGGACGACAAATGGAATGGCACACACGATGTCTGATGCACTAAATTTGATGCTATCTCTCTTCGGAACCCACGACGAATTTGACATGAATAAATCACAATCATTGTCCGGAGTTGCGTGACCTTCAGTCACTCCGGCCAAGAATTCCTTCCCTGACGAGTGCGCTCCGTCTTTGTTGCTCGTCGGAAAAGTAACACATCCCCCGTCGGTGTGTTTCTAATTCAATCACTCAACCGCTCACGAATGTCTTCAAGGCCCCAGAGGTTCGGAGAGGGTTGTGAATGGTGTGGCATTTAGGTACCGGTGGCGCAGCACTGCTCTGGCCACATGTCGGAGGTCACCAACTGGAATATCTTGATTAAGCTCAAAGGAAATTGCCGCTACCACGGCGGGTGGGGCGGCCACACTCCGCTCGTCATTCCGTCACGTTAATGACTGCCGCCGTCGCCGTCAGTTCTAACCTACTTCCGACGGCACCGTGTGGACCTTAAAGTCTAACTCAACTCCTACACACGGACCCCGTCGTGGAGTTAGTGAAGTTAGTCTATAAATCTTCCTACGCGCGCGCGCGTAATCGCGTGGTGCATGCAACAGTTACCCCTCCCGAGAGCGCGAAGTCATGGGACTACACCAAAACCCATAAGGCCCGGAGGGGTCTGGCGTCTGCAACAGCGCGTTCGCGCGTGTTGCAACCCTTCACACATACACCTGCTGCCGGGGTCTCGTGGGCTGCCGGCGAACACTGTCCGGCGCCATACCGTCCATACAACCCCCGCGAGGCTAAACCGTGGGCACACACAGAAGTGCGTGCATGGCGTCCCATGGACCTAGGATTCCGAAAAAGGGAAGCCCACGACAATGGCCCGACACGAACGAAATAATCAACCGGCGGCGGTGGCGACGGACCCTCCATAACCGTGAGCCTTCGGGGCCGGTCGAGCGACTGGCGCCATCGGTCCGCCGGGTCGAGTCCACAGCGTCGGCAAACCTTCGTCGGCCCAACCTTGTCAGCCTGCGTTATCGACGTCCGACCCGGGAGAAACTTTTTCCCCAGGACGTACGGCACCACACCATGCCCTTCGACAACTTCCGTCTGTGGGCCCGGTGGCGCCTGGCCGGCCCGGCAGAATGCGCGATACTGGCTGGAAACAATGTTGTTTTAGATTTTATTGCCCTCGCAACCTTAGCGCCTTGCATTGATTAGGGCCAACAGGGGCCGGAACTAGAACGGTCTAGAAGTCCACAGGTGTGTTGGCATTCGGAGTGGGGTTAGTTGGTTTAGTTGGATTCTTTCACACCTCCGCGGTCCCGATCCGCGGCATGTCTGGTGGCAGTTTCACGGCATGTGGCGCTCCGCCACAGTGGATTGGAATTACTTCCCTCTCGACCACTTCAATAACTGTTTAGCTCCACTAGTTACGGTGTACATCACCGGACCGGTCCTAATGAACTGCAAAAAGTTCCACTCCACGTCCACGTTTGGTCCGCGCGCTGTAATGACAACTCTAATTGGCACAAGTCACGAAGGAGATAGCAAGCAGGTTGCGCCCCCCGGACAGAAAGGTAATCACTCAATCTGGGTGGAAGATGATCTCGGATCAACTTTTGAAATATTGGGGCGCTCGCTCAGCTCGTGTCCGTAACTTACACGGCAACCTGAAACGACCACAACCGATCGAAGCACAAGACAAGTCTCCCCGAGCTGGCCGGCGTTTCTACTTCGGACTCGGCTCGATGATAGATTTCCCAAAAAGGGCTGCCCATTTCCGGGCTCAGCCAGCGCATCCGGTCCACAACTTCTTCGGACCGGAAGAACCGATTGGCCCGGCTTCGGACCGTGACACACACCGGTCGATCTAAGCGGCCTGATAACGCGTGCGCTGGGTGTGCCCACCGGACCGGGGGAGTTCCCCGGTGTCAACGGCCCCGGCCCCAGAGGGGCGTCTCAGCACACTATCGCCCACTGTGGGGCTTGTACAGTTTTTAGTGTGTTGCTACTTCTTTTGCTTTGTGTTGGTACCGCCGTAGCTGCTGCTATCATTCAAGGTGCCCCGTGGCTTCACGCGCTGATAATAGGCGCGGAGGCCAACGGGGAGCCTCGGAAGACGCACCCAACACCGGCACCGGCGGGGGAAAGCCCAGCCCATCACGGGGCAGACTCTAAAGCAAATAAAACAATACCCTCGCTAATAGCGGCCGGTGATTAATAATTTCTCGCACGAACACTCTCCGCGGTGGCGGTAAACTGTCGTCAGCGTCGTCGGAGATCATTTCCATTGAATGGAGTACCCAGGCCATAGTCGACGACGGTCGTTCCGCCGAGGTGTTGTCGCTGCCGGCGGTGATGGTCGAGCCGATTGAACGCTAACGACGGGGAACCGGGGACTTGTTAGCGCAGTGACGTCGTGGGCGGAAGCTTCGCGAATTCTCGAAAAACTGCCGCGCGGAGTTACGTTTCAGATATTTACCACAAACCTTTCTAGTGGTGCCCTTCCGTGGCAGTTTCTAGTCAGCTGGCATTTTGACAGTTAGTTCTACAAACTTCCACCAATGTGCACTTTGATCTTAGTATTGATCGCTCGGGCACATAATCAGTTCTCAGTTAGTTGCCAAAAAATTTGTCCAGTTCGCAGATAGTTGGCGGCCATCTGTATCTTGACAACCAGCTAACAACTCGCGTGATGCTTCTTTTCTTCCCGCAGACATCACTGAACGACAGCCATTCCAATAGCTCCGATTCCCCGCTGGACTCGCCCGCCAGTCAGCACCATCCGCACCACCAGCAGCAGTCCCACCAGCAGCTTTACCACCACCAAACTCGAAAGACGCCGAGCGTACAACAGGTAAGTGAACTATGGAGCCATATTCGCCCCCTTCCGACGGTCAATATTTCACGGGCTGCGATAAATCAACGTAATTTGCATGTCCTCGTCGAAATATTCCACTTACGGCTGACGGACGGACGGGCCGTGGCAGAAAAGAAAGAGGTGAAAGATGTTTTTGGAGAACCCCACCTAAGTAGGCCACAATGTGTACATTGACACCGGTCAGTTAATTGATGCACGGCAAACAACACGCGACGTCCTGGACACCGTTGGGATTCGAGATTTTTGAATGGACAGGGCACCAATCTTCGGGGTTCTAATACTTTTGTCCGGCCGTCACAAATCCACATCAATTTTTGATATTTAAATCTGTGAAATGATCGTTTTAGCTTCTCCATAAATCGGACCATCCTTCGCCACGCATGATTTATTCGATTCGAACACCCAAAACCGAGCCGCTCGAGTGGGCTACAAATTGTGTGTAGCGTGGCCATGGGGCAATCCGATATGATGGCCAAACGAAATGTGTGCTAAACCCCCGCCCGGGCCCGACGTCCTCTGAATGGTGTCCAATCAGCCCAGGAAATGATCAATTTGCTTCCTATTCGGTCACCGCGAACAGTTAATCGCGATGATAATCGATTCATGCAAATGGAAGGACGGCGATTAATCAGAAGCATATTAAAGCGATTTTTGCATATTTTGTTGCTCACTGCGTCGGCCTGAGATCTCCGTCATGGGGCGCGTGGGCACGTGTGGCAGCGGTATGCCACAAACCCGGCGAAAGACATGCAAAAACCAGTCACCAGCGAAAGAGAGATAGAAATTCTTAAGCCTTATCAACTGTCAAACAGAAGTAACTCTTCTTAATCATCCCCCTGGCAGAGTGTAATAAATTCGAGCGCACGACGATCTGCTTGGCAAGCTTTAATAAGCTTTAATCTCATTGTAAGACGCACATTTCCGGCTTTTTGTGCAACCAGGCAGCTATCCGTTACGCCGCAGGGATCGCGAGTTTCCCCCCAAAAAGCTTCACCGTTAGCGAAAAATTGCATTGGACACTGCTTCGTCGCTACAATTTATGGTCTTCCAGTGTCAAGCGCCTCATCTTACACCGTTCGTTGGTGCTGCTGTCGCGAGATTTTCAACCAAACCGCTGTTTTGGAGGTCATTCATCCGCGCGGATCCGTATTTACTTTTCAGTCTCCCCCAACCAACCAACCGACCGAGCGCCCCGAGCGAACCTGAACCTGATTGACACGACCGCTTCAGGCGCGCACACCATATACGACGCCCACAACGCTCCAGGGACCCCCCCACAACAGCACCGCAGTGGAGTTCTTCGGTGGGTTCCGTCCCCGCCAAGTCGCGTTTGGTGCCCCGGGCACGTCGCGCCACACTTGTACCGCATTTGCATACGGAATCTACGGAATGGAAGACCCGAAATTTCGAAAGTAATGCGTACGTGGCCACGGTTCACGGTGGACCGAGAGAAGAGAGATGAGTTCTCGGGGAGATCGCTCGCCTGATCTTGATCGGTGATATATTTGTTTTCTGCGAGCTTTTTCCTCCTTCGCCTTCGCTCGGTTTGCGAACTGTGAGCGGGTGCCGGAGAGTAATAAGCAAGAAGCCAACAGTCAGAAAAATGGCCGAACACTGCCCCCCGTCGGTACGGGTGCGCAATATGCTTTATGCTTCCCTCCGTGTATGAATAACGTCGTGGTGATTATTTTGTGGGCCTGTTCCGAGCATGAATCTGCTACTTTTTTCCGTTTTTTTACAATACAGTAAGCACGTCCTGGGACCGGGTCCGCCACCGGTAGAGATCGGATCTTTCCAAATCGGACCGGGACACCGGTTGTCGTTGGGGGAATTTTGAATCTCAACCACCGGGACACACCCGTCCAATTATGTACTGTTCCACCACGGTTTCCTGGCGGACCGGATTATGGCAGAGAGTTATGGTTCCATTAGGCTCCCGGTGATCGTGGAGATGCCCTATTTGTTGGTGTCGCCTGCCGCAAAATTTTCAGGCTTCATTTTTCTTGTCCGTGCTTCTGTTCTTGGTACGCGCGTAATAAACGATTGAAATCTTTCATTCACGATTTCGTCTTCCGCGAAAACGAAGCGCGCTAAAATTACGAGAAAAGAAAAATAGATTAGTGACGGCTTAGGAATGTCTCGAATGGTGCTCGATTTTATTGCCCTCAATTAACACACAACAGCGACACGCGGTCGCGATCAAAACCCCAAACGAAATTGTTTACACTTTTTGCCACCGGGTTTTGTCTTTTTCCCGAGGTGAAGGTTGAACGATTTGCACGATATCGTGCCGCTATTTTCGCCGACGACACCGGCGACGGTATCTCGCTGTCACTTTGGCAAATTAAACCACCGGGAAAGCGATGATGGGCACTCGGCAAGCTCCGATCGCAATCGTGATAACACGCGCGCGCGGTCCAACTGGGGAAATGGGGAACGTAAATTGCTTTCGTACAATAATTTACCCGCAAAAAAAAAAGTTAACGAAACGACCCCAATGTGGTTCCCTCCATTGCAGACCCGGTCGCAGCTAATAAAGGAAGGTGTTAAGCTGCTGATACAGAACAAGCGGAAGCACAGCGGTGGAGATTCGAGCGACGGAAACGAGTCCAGCACGCCGCTGCCGAAGGTATCCCGGCGGCGCGAACCGTCCGGCACGGACCAGCGGGAAACGAGCGATGACGACATGGACTCCAAGTCGAGTCCTCGCTCGACTGTCGCCGTAAGTACCCGACCGAAGTCCTCCCCGTGTTTTTTTTTTTTTGGAAAGCAAAATCAAGTTTCTTTCGCCCGCCTAGCTGACACCCGAGGACGAGGATCGACGACGGCGACGTCGGGAGCGGAACAAAATCGCCGCCACCAAGTGTCGTATGAAGAAGCGCGAACGGACGGTCAACCTGATCAACGAGTCGGAAACGCTCGACGCTCAGAACAAGGAGCTCAAGTCGCAGGTCAGCAAACTGGAGTCGGAACGCCGCAAGCTGCTCGAGGTACTGCAGGCACACGGCCCCAAGTGTGTCCACCAGAAGGGCTACCAACCGCTGCCGGCGCTCTCGAGCATTACTAGCAGCAACCGGAACCTGAACGATCTCGGCTATCTCGATCCGAATGCCGGTGCCGAGCAGGGCGCAGCCGAGATCAAATACTCCGAGTGTTTGAAGACGGAAGATGGCGGAAGCGCTCTGCAGAGCTTCGCCAAGCAAGACCCGGACGGGGTGCTGCTTCCACCCGGCTACTGCAAGCTATCGCCCACGGAACCCAACAGCTTTCTGCTCGAGAACGCGACCGCAGAGTTGGCCACCACGGGTGAAACGAACGGAACCGGAACGGGTTTCCTGGCGCGAGGACAAAAGACGGCCTATGCCGGCGTTTCGGTTTCTTCGTCTAGCTCATCGAGCACAAGCAGCACCACGGTCAATCAAACAACCGGCAAGAGCCGCGCGAAACCGGGACCGAAACCCCGCCAGAGCCGTGCCCAGAGCTCGGCGGCACCCAAGGTAACTTCCACGACCGTATCCGCGACGCCGGTGACCACGAACGCAACCTCTCTGAGCAGCCTGCCGTACGTGAGCAAGGGCGGTAACCCGCTGATGACGGCTTCCCTGATGGCCACGACCCCTTCCTCGTCACCTGCATCCCTTCCATCGCCCGTGACGATGTCCTCCTCCTGCTCGTCGGTCAGCGTAAGCAACCCGATCCTTACGCTAACGGCGGCAGCCCACGATACCGACTTCATGCTGAAGAACGAGCTGATCGACACGTCCAGTCCGTACACCACGGTCCAGAGTGCCGATCGGTTCCTGTTCGACGCCACGCTCGATCTGTACAACAACAACGCACACAGTCCCCTGACGGCCGGCCTAAACTGTGGCTCGACGCCTCAGCAACAGCAGCAGCAACAGCAGAACCACCATCTGGCGCAGAACAATGTCACGCTAAACAACAACAATCCAAATCTGGTGAACGAAAACGACAGACTCAACCATCTCAGTGCGATCAAGGACAACACTTCGAACACGCTACTCGAATTCGGCGTCAGCTTCGACGCGCTGAAGCCGGCCACCGTAGATTACCAGCAGCAGCAGCAGCAACAACAGCAGCACCAGGCCACCAACGACATGAACCATCACCACCACCACCATCACCCGCAGCAGCAGCTCCATGGAGCTACGATGCTGGGAGGTGACCCTACGCTCTCGCATCTACTGCATCAGCAACAGCAACATCAAAACCATCAACAACAACAACAACACCAGCATCATCAGCATCAGCAACACCTCCTTCAGCAGCAGCACCAGCTGCAACTCCACCAGCTCCAACAGCAGCATCAACAGCACCAGCAGCAGCTCGTTAGCAACGCACTCGATCTGCTGTGCCCGGTGGCGAACGAGTTCCTGCTGCTCCCCGATGAGGATCCGAGCGAGTTCACCGACCTGGACAGTGGTATCACCGCGTACAACAGCATCAACGGGTGCCTGGCGTGACCCGCGACGTTCGATCTGTAAGGACAACCCCGCCGGGGAGGAGAGAAGACTTGATTAGTTTATCCCTTGCTTTTGGCCTGCTGTACCCACTCTGTACCAACCTTGACACAGTCCCCAACAGGAATACTTAGTCCCCCGCCCGCCACTCAGACACATTAACAAACACATTTCTCAAGACATCACCGCGAAGTTGCCACCAGTGGTGAAGTACCCAGACCGGCGTGCGGCGGGTCCGAATGGTTGTTGAACGGCTGCTCTCCTATTGCTCCCCATGCCACGTCTACTACGATCCCTTCGGTAGCTGACCTTTTGACGGGAGTTTCAATCCAGGGTGGAATGAAATTTATATTGGAGTAAGGGCTGGGCGAAAAAGGGAAACAAACAGTGAACGGAAAGGATGGAAAAAATAGAAACGAAAGCACAAAAGAGACACAGCGAAGGAAACCCGAGGCGGGAGAAACGAGACGAACGGAACGGAGGCGAACAAAGATCGGAAATGCATTCCTTTTTCGAGTGTAAGGTTCAATAATAATCGTATCTCATTTTATATATGACTTTCTATACACCGCTATATACTGAAACGTAATTATTATTATACCTACTACTACTATTACTGTCGTTTAATGTTATCATTATTGTTCTTAACGCTATTTTACTCCTATTATTGAGTACTACTATCATCGTGCCGCTGTGTGCCGATGCTTTTCGGCCTTGCTTCGTTCCTTTTTTTCTCCTTTCCTCGGTTTCTTCATCTGTCAAACGTTTCTTTTGGGTTTTGCTGGCGTTTGCAGGTTTCTGTTTAGCTACTTCTTTTTTGCGGCCCCACTCCCGGAATGGGGGGGCACACTCTTTAGCACCCGCGGGCTAATTTTTGTCACCCGCCACCCCCGGGGGAACAAAATAGCACCCTTCCCCGGGGTGGGTTTACGCCATTTTGGTTTCGAGAAGTTCGTTTTGTCGCGTGTTTTGCGAAAGGAAGTTCCGCTCAGCTCGGCTTTTTCAATGCAAGTGAGACTTTTGGGGCAAGGCGCAGTAGGCGCGCTTCGGTGTTGTGTGAGAGGCGCCCAATAAAGGTGGAACGAACACAAAAAAAAAACGAGGCAATGCGAGTTGCCATTTGTTGTTGTGGGGAACCTTCTCACAGCCTGCTAATGTTATGGCTGCGGTTGGTGCCTGTGGTGCTGCCCGCTGCGTACAGCGGCGCTTTCGCGGCCATTCCGATTCCGGTTCAGCGGCACATTGGACGGGAAGAGTAAATTCATTAATTAAATTACCATTTAGCAGGAGAGACCGCGCCGAGAGACGCCGAGCCCCATACACGGAACGGAGGTGGTGTCCCACACTACACAGCAGCACCAAACTGGCCTACTTGATGGTATTTTGCGAACAGGGATTAAAACCATTTTTGGGACCCTCCCGCCCCATTATGGGGATTATTTCGATGGGGAATAAGTCTGATTGATGGTGAGCGATGACGATGAGTTTTGGCGCGCGATCGGCAGCGGCGAACAAAAAATCGATCACTTCTGGCGCGTTCTACCAAAACCGCAACATTCCATCCGTGAGCAGAGCGTACCACGCGAAGGAGATTGGTTGCATCTTTCGGATACACGATCAGGTGAGGTGCAGTGAGACGAGGAACAGATCGGCGATCGACCTGGCGAAGGCAACTGCATACACATTATACATTAAGCTACTCTTTATGAGACGATACGATCTATGCCATACACCACCCCATTTATTGACCATGCCAAACGATGACCAATGGAATGTTGCTAAAATCATGCTCCCCAAACCATTATACTCTCTAGTTTGTTCTCCGTTTCTTTAAAAAAAACCAGGTTTGAGGTTTGAGAAACTGAGATCGCGTTCTTTTCGTCCGCTGGGACCTTTTGGGGTACGATTATATCCACTCAATGTAGAGAGCCAACGGAAAGTTACCGACCGTTTTTTGATCAAGTATTGGCAGCGCCACATCACACATACCGGATAGTTACCAGACCAGGTAGTAGATTTGCAGCTGCAAGAAGCATAATATTTATTTGCGGGTAAGCGCAGGCCATAAGCATACGAGAGATGTAGAGTGTTGCACAAGCTGCTGCTTTAACGATTTACGGGTGCCATAATGCTAGAAGAATGTTTCTTTTCTTCAAATACTTTTTGCTAACGAGTCAGAGTCAGAGTGTTAGTGTTATTGCGTTTCTTTTCCTGGGACGTTCCCGATCTTTAAGAGTTAAGAAGTCGAGACCTTTCAGATTTTTGTTTCGTAAGTGCACAAGAGTGTCTCGCTGAATAATCATAGGTTAGTTTGGGTGATCAGCATTTGCCCGGCGCAATCGTTTGATGTCAGGAATTTTTTCAATTCGTTTTGATGGTTGTATTGTCCCCAAAAACTGGCTCCATTTCGATGGCAGACGTCATTCGTTTTACCATGGCGTTACCGTGGCTGAGAGCATGATTTCTACGCTATAGATTTGTATTTAAATTATTATTGCATATTATATGTTTAAAACACCCGAAAGCCTAAGCTTCGCCCAACATCTGTTCCTCGTGCTCACCCGATCGTGGATCCGGGATGCATCGTGGGTAGCAACGGGGGCAAGGACCTGCCTGCGGAACAACACCATTCGAACCCAAACTGGTAATCGCTGTTGGCCATCGCCATCACACACAAGTAGCAAGACATCACACGACGGTTAGGGGTGAATGCGATAGAGCGCGACCAATTTAGTATAAGGTAACATTCGATTTATTAATCATTAATACCGAAAGCTTACTGTGACATACTGTAGTGTTAGGGATACGGCAAGATGAAGGGAGCAAGAATTATAGCAGAGCACGGCCGCGAACAAACAATCAGAGCGTGATCGGGCGAACAAGTATGATCGTAGTGCGTTGCACACTGTCATGAGTATATATTATATATATTTATAAATTAACATTATTGAAGCTTACATTATTGTCGTTAAAAGCTAAAAAGATGAAAAAAAAGTAACAAAAACAACTAATCACGCGCAATCGCATCCGACACGAAATGGGTAGTGCGTTTTGTGTAAAGGCGTTTTGTTTTTCTGTTTAAGCTCTCTGATCACAGCTGCAGATCAGGAGGGAATCAGCGTTGAAGCGCTCGTACACTCAAACTTTCGGTGGACAGGAACAGGAGGCCCCAAAAAGCTTGCACACACCGGACCGAAAGGACTGACAGCACCTCCACTGGAATGCCTTAATTTTCCAAATCATGGTTATAAAGTTTTACACGCTTAGCTTCACGTGTTTTGCGGCTGAAAGCTACTGACCAGCCAGCGGAGGGCGAGGTTTAGTGGAACAACACGAAGGCAAAACGCGTGAAGCTAGAAAGGAAAGTTCCGCTGCTGCCACGTAATTGCGCCAAATGTCGCAAAATATGCCTTACAATTGATAGGATTTCAGCGCTTGAGCGTGGAGGGGCGAAATTGGCGCGAATATTTAGAGGGGAAAAAATACTAGAGAAACTGAATAACCAATCAACACTGGTTCAAATGCCTTCCTATTTCGAAGAATAGGTTATTATGCATGTTACTAGTTGTGTCTTGTTTTTTCTAATAAAACCAGAAAGACCACCAGCACCAGCAAAAAAAATCGAGAGAAAAACAGACAAAACAAAACATATTAACATTCGGTATATTACACAGATCGTTAAGGCTTAGTGTGTAGTGATGGTAGTGTACCGTGTACCGGGTTTTTTGTATCTACCAGGCAGAGCAGTAGAGTATGTGTACGAGAACACCCCAACCAGGAGGGAACCAACCAAGACGGCTTTATTGTTGCTTTTAATGCACACGATCGCAACGACGGCTTCATTTTGGCGAGCGCAAATGAAATTTGAAAAACAAGTATAAAGTGTGATATAAAAACGGAACCGAAAGCAGGGCCGCGAATGTGCAAATCAAAACGATGATGAACTTCCGGTTAGGAAATCTGACCGAAAGACAAAATGCAAATGAACGCAGTGTCTTATTGAGAGTAAGGAAACTCCCGTTTTTTTTTAATCGAGCCTAGGATAAGTGTGGCAGTAGTGTTGGCACAGGGGCGTTTCACGCGAACAATCAAAACTAAGCGAAGCGAACAATAACGATCTCCAGTTTTCATTTCTATACACATCGATATTAGGATTTGGCCTTTTCGTCAACGCTTTCCAGCCACCACCGGCCACCGGGGCTTCACAATCAATGGTGAACGCCGTAGCGCCCTAGCGAATACGAAACAAAGATACGAACAGTTTAGTGGTGTCCAATAATTGTTGCATATAGAGTATACCCACAGCGAACTATGTGAAAACAAAAGTACCGAATGAATAATTTATCTACTTTGTACCTGCCTGTTGGCCTCGATGTTGTTGTCTGCGAATGCGCGAACCAGATGACGATAGAGAACCCGATCCCCGTGTGGAAATCTCCTTATTTACTAATTTCGAGCGCTATACGCTGAGCAAATGCAAACTAAGTACACCCGTTACGAAGCCGTGTTTAAATGTGTTTGATAAAACTGCCCGAAAACTCCTAAACCGAAGGGCATAAAATATAAAGAATAGGAAAATAGGAAAACGAAAATGCATCACCCTGTCACTGAATGCTCTCACATAATCGTCCTGGGTCCGCAACCCATAGCCAGGGTTGATCACACCGAACATCCATCAAAAATGTCACTATCATCGACTACTATGTTGTTAAAAAAAAAAAAACGGTTCACTACAAGCACGCTTCCCGTTCGCTAGCACTCAAAACTTTAGCCGGCGGATAAAGGAAGCCGGGCGACGATATTTAAATGATGATATTCCAAATTACTGGTCCAAATGCTTCCACCCAATAAAAGCACAAAAACAGAAAAAAGAAAATTCAAGCAAAAGAGACGTTAGGATTACTCGATGTAAGCGTGCAAAACGCGGTGGCTTATCACCCGATGGCGTTAACTGTGCGGCAACTGCGGTAACATCACATTCATTCATCTGGCCTGGCCGCGATGGAAGTCGGTGAAACATTAACCTAACCATCCATCGCAAACCAGCAAACCATCGCCGGAGAAACCGCTAAGCGAACCGACGATGGCGATGTTTTTGCGAACGATCGTAGCAACCTTCATGCCAACACCGTAAAATGTTTCTTTTGCAAAAATGACAAACGAAAACCGTGGGAACAAGTGTGTTCCCGTGAGCGATACACGAACGGCAGTGTCGAAAGTGGTAAAAACGATGAATGAAAATATAAAACAGCATCAGACTAAATGTGTCCGTATTATGTTCGATCATTTTTATTCGCGTCTGCTTCCTCTCCGAAATTACCCTTCCCTTTCTCGGACGTTTCAGCTCGGAGGTTGACTTTATGGTCACGGAAAAACTTTACCAAACTTCCGTGCGCGAGACCGTATCGGTCGGTGTAAACCATTCGCTCGGTGATCCACATCGGGAGCTTCCGCCGGATGCGCACACCGGAGCAGTACCTGGCATCCAACAGCACTACCGCCGCATAATCGCGGATGTGTCGCACCGCACGGCCGATACACTGGTTGACCGCTTTCATGCACAGATTTTCGTAATACTCACTGCCGGCCGACGACGGACCCTGCGTTAGCGTCCGATCGAGATACCGCATCCGTTCCGCCAGCTCCGGGTTGGTTCGATTCGGATAAGGCATTCCGACCACCACCACGCAACGGCCCAGTTCGTCGGAAAAGTTTAACCCCTCACTCAGCTTGCCGCCTACGACGCTAAACAGCAGCGCACCGGCGGCCGACTTGGCCGCCAGCCCGTAGTCGGCCAGTGTCTGCTCAACCTGCCCGGTGCTGCGTGGCTCACGGAACATTCGCTTCCGTGCCTCCAACCGTGCCCGGTTGCCCGACGCTTCAAGCCTTTTCCAAAATTGGTCCAGATATTCGTACGAACTAAAGAACACCACCACACCGTGCGGCACGATGGAACACAGATTGATGAGCGTGGACTGCAGTTCGTCGAGCTGAATGGAAGGACGGACAATGAAGACCAGCGCCACCATGAGTGGAAAAAATCAGAATGATCAAAACTCACGAGTTGCGGACACTGCCGGTTGGCGTAGTTGAAGAGAAACTCCTTGCCCGTCGGACCACGGGCCAGTGCGATCGGCCGGACCGCATCCAGCGGCACAACGTGCGGATAACTTTTGATCGTTACGCGCTCGGGACAGTTGCGAAAAATCTGTTCAGTCAGTTCCTCCGTCGGTTGCATCGTGCCTCCGGCCAGTACGAGCTGTACGAACAAATCCTGGTTAAGTCAATCAAACGTAGTTCTAATCCGCTGGAAGCTATTACCGATCGGCAGCTCTGCACAATCTCTTCGAATCGAGCGCCCGGATTCAGCAAGAGATACTTCATGCACGACCGGGATGGATCTTTGGGGTCAAACGTTAGCAGTACGCGCCCATCGCCACCAGCGTCCTCGATGAAGCACTCGAGGAAGGCGATCAACGGCCGAATAGCGTTCGCCGTCGGTGGCTGTGGCGCAGATGTGGCACCATTTTCCTGTTCGGAAGCTGCCACTTCCGCCACTCTGTCCCCGGTCGTCGATTTTCCCCGGCGGCCCTTCTGTTTGGACGACATTTTGCGTTCCTTTTCCTCTTCGAGTGTTTTCAACAGAGACTTTAAGCCGCTCGTGATCGCTTTCGATGATCCACCCACTTTTGGGCGACCCGCCAAGGGGCCACTTGCTTGGGCCAATAGTTGCGCCGGAGGAGCACTCTGCGCATAGCCGTGCACCTTCTGGGCCAGCCGCGATCGCTCACAGAACGAAAGAATATCTACGAGATCCAGGTTAAAGATGTCACTGTCAAGCAGAAGATCGTGCGTGGCGATCATACGGGATGATCGCCCTGCTTCTGCGGATTTCGAGTCGCAAGAGAGCAACCCTTCCAGCCGTGTGGCCACGAATATTAGCTGATTGATGCGGAGCAGGTTTTTCGATGTAAAGCGTGCAAAGTAACGCGCTTTGTAGGCCGCAAGTTGCGTCTTCACATGCTGCAGCTGCCCCCGACTCAGCTCCTGGCTGTGTATGGCCGCGATCGTGTCGAGCAAATTGTGCGCCTCGTCGATGATGAGAACCGAATCGCGCAGATCAATGCCGGACTGCTGACGGGTGCGCCGGTGTAGGATCAGCTGATACGGAACCATCAGCACCTGGGCGTCCGGTATTGCCGCGCGTGAAGCATAATATGGACATGCCTTTTCCCGTTTGCCTGCCTTCACTAGGTCTTCAATGTCGGGCACTTCGAACAAGGTGCCGTTCTTCAGTCCCTCGATCGCCCGTTGGTTGTAAAAGGGACAGCTTTGGGCGACCTTGCGGCGCTTCTTGGATCCTCCCGCTTCTTTGCTGTCCGATCTACCTTTGCCACCCTTCTTCTGGAGCTCCAAACAACGCTCGTTAATAAGGCTGTTGCTCTTCAGTTTGCGCACCTCCGGATTGATGCAAAGACTTTGCCGTGAAGCCAACGACATCAAACGCAGATCCGCGACATGTTGCGTTCCTTTCACCTCGCCTACCACCTGAGACAGTTGGGAGTGTGTCCGGCTGCAAAATATCACCTGAACCGGTCGGTATCGTTCCGCGTCCACTTCGTGCCGGTTTGACTCCAACTCTTCGTCACTTCCTCCGCTGTCGTCTGCGAGGAGAAACTCATCCTCATCGAGGATCACATCCTGATGCGCGATATCCTGCCTCAGCACACCGTCGCTTGCTGCGTCCTTGGCCGTTATCCAATGCTTCTTCAACAGCACAGCTTTATCTTTCATCGCCACCAAACGCTTCCTGTACTCTTCCACCGCGCTGCGAAAGTGCTGCAACTCATCGAGTTCCTTCCGCCGTCCCATGACGTTGTACTGTCCCGTAATCCAATCACTCGATGCCTCATTATCTTTCTCCAAAGCGGCAATGTCCTTTCGCAGGCCATCGATCTTGGTGCACAGTTCCTCATCCACCGCCCGTTCGTAGTCCTTGAGCCACGATAGGGAGCCGCACGTTAAACTGAGCGATTTGCCGGTTCCGGTCGGACTCTCGAAAATACCGATCCCCGCGTTGCTCAGCACGGTGTAGAGACTTTTCATCAGATCCAACTGTATGTCGTACGGTGGAAATGGAAACGCAAACTCTGCCCCTGTTTCGGGACACTTTAGCTGCTTTGTCGGTTTGAACGGAGCCATTTTGCGTGCGGAGTTTATTTCACAATCAACACCGTCTCCTAGTATCACATAACAAACACCCGTTCGCGGTAAAAATCCTACATTTTGAGCCGGTTTTCCTCGCTATTCGATCCGATTTGGATGTTATTGTGTACCCGTCGGAACAGTTTCGCGCGCAAAATGCATTTGACAGCACACTGCGTTACATGCGTAACGGTGTAACGCACGATGGAAGCGACCTCACTCGGCCATTCTTGGAACTGACAACTGTCATCACGCATGTTTTGGCTTCACCAATCAATCGCAGCAACATAACAATGGCAGCCGGTCCGATTGCGGAGCGTAATCAAGGTAAATATCTCGTACAATAGAGAACCGATTCGATCCGTCGTTAGCTTAACTCGTTTCGCGAATGCTATTCTTGTGCGCAAAGAAAAGCAATAATGGAAGCCCCTTCACAGCGCGCGCGTTTCGAGTCGAGGATAACTCATTGTTTACGTTTTCGTTGCAGATGCCACCATCTACGTCGGTGGGTTGGATGATAAAGCGACGGAAACGCTGCTGTGGGAGCTGTTCGTGCAGAGTGGCCCCGTAGTGAACGTGCACATGCCGAAGGATCGCGTTACGCAGATGCACCAGGGGTACGGGTTTGTGGAGTTTCTGGGCGAAGAGGACGCGGACTATGCGATCAAAATCATGAACATGATCAAGCTGTACGGTAAGCCGATCCGCGTGAACAAAGCGTCGGCACACCAGAAGAGCCTCGATGTGGGCGCCAACATCTTCATCGGCAACCTCGACCTGGAGGTGGACGAGAAGCTCCTGTACGACACGTTCTCCGCGTTTGGTGTGATCCTGCAGACGCCCAAGATTATGCGTGACCCCGAGACGGGCAACTCGAAGGGGTTCGCGTTCATCAACTTTGCCAGCTTCGAAGCGTCGGATGCGGCCATGGACGCGATGAACGGACAGTATCTCTGCAATCGACCCATCTCCGTGTCGTACGCGTTCAAGAAGGACTCGAAGGGCGAACGGCACGGATCGGCCGCCGAGCGTCTGCTGGCGGCGCAGAATCCCCTGTCCCACGCGGATCGTCCGCATCAACTGTTCGCCGACGCTCCGGTGCCCCCGTCGATGCACCCGGGCATGATGGGCGGGCATCCGATGATGCCACCACCGCTGATGGCACCTCCGCCGCCGCCCTCGAACCCGTCCGCCGTGTTACCGCAGCCACCGGTGATGCCACCGCCACCGCAGGCTCCGGCCGGTTACGGTGTCCCGGGAGCGATTCCACCTCCACCGCTGCCACCTCCGATGGGTGTGCAACCGCAACCGCCACTTCCGGCCGCACCGATGGGCATTCCGCCACCACCGAGGATGATTCCTCCGCCACCGTGGCAGCAACCGACGGGTGCCCCATTGCCACCGGCACCGGTTGGGGTGCCAGCACCACCACCAGCCCCGTCGGCCCCATTTCCTCCACCGCCACCGGCATTCCCGCCTTCCATGGGCCAACCGGGGGCCTTCCCTCCACCGCCACCAGTGCCGGGAGCACCGCGACCTCCGCCACCCGGCTCAGCCCGACCTCCGCAGCCACCTCCACCCCAGATGCCCGGGTTCCCACCTCGCCCACCACCGATCGGAGCATTCCCACCCCAGCCCCGTCTTCCTCCGCCACCACCAACGAACAACTACAACCCCGAAGGCTACGGTGGCTACTAAACTACTACGCAACACACAGGAATCGAACACTCGCGGATCTTCTATCTTCTTCTTACGCCAACCCCGTTTCGCGCGGTGGCGCCATGTATTCCTTTTTGTCGCTCCGCTGGTACATTCAAATAATAATACAAAATAGAAAATAATAAAATGGAATATCAATACCATTTCGCGCGCGCCCACCACATATCGTACGCCCGTTTTTTGTGTCTATTTTCCTAACCCATCCGTGGCCATGGTCCACGTAATGTCTCCCTTTTAAAACGAGAGGTGTCCCACACGCGTCTCGCACGCTTTGCGAAACCTCCCTTCACGATTGATTAGTACCCCCTGCGCGTGTTCTCTCCCGGAACATGCCCCCCACATACACACACGCACACACTCAAACGCACACCGACATACAGGACAGTCGCTCGACACACAAATACACGCGCACATGCAAGAAAGGAGATCTGTAACTAAGAGCATCGTCTGCGGGAGACGATTGATTGGCAGATTCAACACGGCGACGACCGCGACCGCGACCGGGTATTACCACTTCGATCGTTTCGACCAGTCCTTCGGTGTCCAGTGGAGACACTTGGAGTCGATGCGAATCTTCCGCTTGTCCATGGCCTTCTTATGCTGATCGATCGTCTCCTTGTTGATGCAGATGATGTACTGGCCCTTGTAGTAGTTGATTAGATTCAGTATCTGCAGCGTCGAGATGACGTCCTCCTTCTTTATACTGGTGAGCTCACAGATCTCACTGCAAATCGCGGGAAAAACGGGGTCAGATTAAGCCAAAGCCACCCAAAGGATCCAAACCCCGGACCCGGACCTACTTTATCGTGATTTGTGGCTTTTCGTTGTCTCCGGTCGGTTTCTGGAGAATTAGTATTTCTAGTATCGTCTGCGCCCAGTAGCTGCGGTACGACAGTAACCCTAAGTCGGACAGTGGCTTCTCCGGTGAACCCGTTTTACCCTCGAATTTCGATAATTCGTAACCTGGAACGGGAAAACAACAACGGAGATTCCGTGTTACGGCGTTTCGCGAGATTTCGTTGTGTTTCGTGGCGGCCTTACTAAATTCTATCAGTAGCTTTCCGTAGCCCTTGCGCTGGTACGGTGGAATCGTCAGTATACACGCCACGTTGTAGTCTTCGGTGCTTTCCTTTTCCTTCGAAAAGTACCCGACGATGTGGAACCCGCTCGCGTCGTACTCCGTCATCACGTAGAACAGAAACGGGTCCGTGTCGTAGTAGAGCGTTTTGTGGTCGAGGAACAGCTTCGCGAGCAGGCAGAGGTTTTGGGCGTAACTTTTGTTCTTCCGCCCGTCGATCTCGAAGAAGCTGATCGTGGCCTTCCGGTAGATCTCGTTGCCGGGCGGGTGCCGCAGGTTGCACTTTTTCGTGTGGCGCTCCAAACACTTGCGGCTCTTTCGGTACTTGAGGCAGAACTCGCAGATGTAGATGCACGACATCGTGCACATCTCCTGCGGGTACGGTGCGAAGTACCACGGTTTGATCCGGTGCCTCCCGAGCTCGATCAGCTGCACGTTCTTCATGCGTGTCACCACGTCGTCGTGGTGCGCCACCATACTGCCCGATTGGCGGGGCGTCGGCGTCAACGGTACGTCCTCGGAGTCCTCGTTTTCGGTGGAAACCGCCTTCCGCTTGCGGCTAATCTTTTTCTGCAGCGCAGCCTCGAGCACCGCGCCACCGTTCACGTTCACGATCTCGGGCGTTTGCACCGGGCTGGGCGGACGGGACAGACTGAGGGCGGGTGGTAATCGTTTCGGTGTCGTGACGCCCGTATTCTGTCCGGTCGTCATGCCATCTTTGCGCGGGAACTGCACCTTCCGCATATCGAGATACTCTTCCGTCACCCACTCGTCTAACCGTTTGTTAACTGAAACGAACCAACAGGGGCCCGGTGAATCCGGTGCTCCGGGATCCGGGAGTGCACGCCCCGCGCCCCATACTCACAGTCTACATAATGTACGTAGTAATAGCATTTCTTGTCCGAGCCCTCCCGTATGCTTATTATTTCCGCTAGTGGCCAATCGTTCGTTCCGCTCATCCGCACCGGCAACCGGCAGCCTTCGACCAGTGACGACTGCAACAGAGAGGGGATTTTAAAATAAAAGCGTTAAGGGCAAGTGATTGCGGTCAGTTTCATCTCGCGTGCGCTCAACGTCCGGTCGTTCGGTGGAATCGAAATCCGAACGAAACTGTTTCCCCGCCATCGGACACAGTGCAGGACAACAGCAGCAGCGGGAAGCGCATTGTTTACATCCATCGACGACTGGACGGGAACGCTCCGCTCGGGGCCACGGACACGACGGGCATCATTATTCCACCGTGCAATCGGTGCCCCACTTACCGCCGAGTCGTAAATCGTCTGCGCCGCGTCTTCGGAATCCATTTTTCTGTGAATATTTCGCTGAAAAACAATCCCAAAACGCCCCGCAAGAGCCGCAGTTTGTACTTTTTGCTGTATTTTGTTTTGACAGTTCGCGTCCGCGAACGGGTTTTGACAACAAGCGCGTCGCCGAGAGCAGTGCTGCCAGTTGTGACAGTTTTCCTCCGGACTCGTACCGAACGCCGAGGGTGAGCCGAAAAGTATTCATTGTAAACACGATTTCTTTGGTATTAAAATTACACTTACGAAAAATTACCGTTTGCAATAGAAATGAATTGTTGAATAAGTAGAATTAATCCTTAGACAGTTTCAATTTGAAATTGGAACCATTTCGAACGGTTACCCCAAATAAAGAAGCTGCCCAGCAAGTATTCTCAAAATATCGCTTTATTATATTTTTAATCGCTAGTCGCCGTCGCCGAAAAAATAAAACATGTTCTGCGTCGTGTAGTGCAAAATTGGAAGAGAGCGACCAACAGCATTCTTCACTCACGACAAATGTTCGCTCCCTTCCGACCACAAAGTACCATAATTTCTGCGACGTTGAGCCATTCATCTTCCGCACACCGTTGAGACAGTAGTCCAAATCATAGTCATAACTTTACGCCCGCCTTGTCCGCCTGTTGACCTGTTTTTAATGCTTGTTCTATGTTGTCGCTTCACTCTCAAACACGGACCATTGAGCGGATACGGATTTTTTGGGGGGAGTTTTCTTTTATTTAACAAAAATCGCTTTCGCTATTCGCTCTCTACCCAAAACCGTGCCAGCCAACCGCGCGAGCTGTGGCCATAACGAACCCTACCAGTCAAGGATTATGAAATGTTAACAAAAAAAAAATAGAAGCATTCGAAAACCATAATATACAGAAAAATCAGAACGAAAAAAAAACGGGAACGCGGGGCGGACCACCAACAAAACAACCTTTCTTACAGCCCCGTGTTTCCGCTGGCACAACGAGCCGCGAACAACGAGACAATCGAGCAAACAAATATTCGATACAATTCTACCAACGGGACCATTCTGCCGTCGCGAGGTCACCGTGCCGTGCCACATCCTAGTTCGTGCGCGGGCGAATTAAGAAGAAGGAACATCGTAAAGCACGCCGAGCCACTCAGGCAGTCGCGCGCGCATTTTACGCGCTTCCTGTAAGCTTGACGCTTGAGAGAAGTCACCCGCACAGGCCCCGTTGGCCCCGTTCCTGCTCCGTGTCAGATTAGAGGAAAATTAGTTCTATTTTCTTTTCTTTTCCGACTATTGCTTTCTGCTGTTACACCGGGGTCGCCGGGTGGCGTCGGGTGGCCACCCAGCAAAGTTCGCGCGTTCGCGGATCGTAGCGGGCCGGAGAGATTCGCGAACGCGTCGCTCGTTTGCTCGGTGACCCTCTCGCTCTGTCTCTCTCTCTCTTTCGCTCTGTCTGTCATCCATCTCGCGCATCGTTTGTCGCCGCCGTCCCGACCCGCGTATCGAATTCCTTACACATTTATGCTAAAAATATAGCTACAAACCCCTCGATCATGATCATCACACGGCATCACGCGTGTCGGTGCGGAGCGGTGCTGCTACTCTATTCCTGTTCGGCTTTCTTTTTCGCGCCCAGTGTTCTTCGTCTCGCGGCCCGACTTCGTCTAGCGACACCGGCACCCCGGCGGCGCTTGATTTATTCTACCTCTCCGACCGCATGGCACGGCTATTAAAGATGAAAAATCGTATTAAAAATCTCTAAACACCTAAATCCACCGGACACCGCTCGGTTCGTCGACGCATTCCGTGTTTAATTCCGCCTCCGTCAGTGGCACTTTTTGACCGGCGCTCGCCGGGGCCCCCAGTGTTCCAGGGTACACGCGCTCTCCACTATTGAGTGGTTCTTCAATGTACACTACTTCTGGCCACGTTTTCGATTTCGATTTGTTATTGGGTTTGTTTTCGCTTTGGTTTCACTCTCACTCACTCACTCACTCACTTTCTCTCTCTCTCTCGCTGTGGTCGGTCATTTTGTACACGTTTCAGCGGAAACATGACGTCTTGTCAACCGTCCGCGAACGTTCCCCGTTCCCTAACACCGTTTACTATGGCAGTACGTTGGAGGTGACCGACCGACCCGACCCCACCGACGCACTGTGGTCGTAAAGCAGCCGTTCGGCCACCGGTTGCTCCCCTTCGCGGGGGCACTCCACCGCTAGCAGGGGGCAGACCTACTTTTGGGTTTCCTTGAGCTTGCGAATAAACTCTTGCTGGTAGGCACACTTTAGCTTGATGTCCGGAGGGCACATCGACAGTCGCAGCTCGAGGGTGTCGGCCGCCTGGTCCAGGTAGCCCTCCTCCTGCAACCGCTCGTGGTGGATGAACTGTGGCCAACCCCAGATTTTCTTCAGCTTGAACACATTCACGCCCTCCATCTTGATGTTGGCGGTCGGATTGCCGTGGTGCAGTAGCTCCACGCGGTACTCGAACCTGCTGCGAGGGAAACGCAAGAGTAGTAAGCGCTGGCCAATGCGTGGTGTGGCGTCCGGTACCTACCTGGCGGACACTCCC
This sequence comes from Anopheles cruzii, assembly GCF_943734635.1. Lineage (NCBI taxonomy): Eukaryota > Metazoa > Arthropoda > Insecta > Diptera > Culicidae > Anopheles > Anopheles cruzii. The sequence goes on along the minus strand of NC_069145.1, from coordinate 5,215,623 downwards.
TCGAACAGTATCAAGTAGACCGTCAGGTGATTCCCGCGGCCCTCGCTGTGCCCGTTGGGATAGATCAGCAGCCGCCACGTGAAGCCCAGATCGTCGACCAGTGGGTCCGAGTAGATGAAGCTATCCTTCCGCTGCATGTCGGAGAAGTTGCGCAGCGTGTACGTCATCGTGCTGTACGCCGGAATCAGTTCTCTGTTTGAAAGGGGTTGAAAAGGAATAATATGACCCGAAGCCCGGAGCGATCCGATGGGACCCGCCTTACCGTCTGAGTAGCTCACATTCTCGCTTCGCTTCCACCCGCAGGAGCTGCTGGTACTCGCACTTAGCCTTGTAGTTTGGGGGTCGCAGAGAGAACCTAAAGTACAGCGCGTCGTGCTCCTCGCTGGCGAAGCCGTTGGCGCAGATCCAGTCTAGCCGTGCGAACCGGGTCCATCCGAACCGCTCCTGAATGTCGAACGACTGTGTACCCTCCATTTTGACCGTTTTAGCAGCATCGTTGTGCAGCAGCTCCACGCAGTACTCGTAACTGAGAATTGGATGGATTGGAAAACCGGACATCGGCACCCGTGAAAACACACCCGAACCAATAAAACACGCTCGAGGATCTTCCTCACCTTCCCGGAATGCCTTCTAGCAGTCTCAGGTACACGCTCAGCCACTCGTCGCGCCCATCCTTGTCCCCGTTGGCGTACACGATCAGCCGCCAGCAGCAGCCCAGATCGTCGTACGCGTTGTCCGAACAGATGTCTTCCTGTGCCGCCCGGAGTGCGGCAAAGTTGCGCACGACGAAGATGTTGGACGCGTACTCGGGATACGAGAGGGCTTGCAGCGCCACACTGTCATCGGTGAGGCTCTTTATCCGTGCCTGCTGTTGGCTTAGTTGACTACACAGATGGGTTTCAGACAGGTTAGGGACCGGCACCGGGCGTGGCAAAGTGTGAACATACCCCGTGAACTGAGTGCGTAGCTTCTCCTCCTTGACGGTCTGGTATTCCTCCTGGTACTGACAGCGCAAGGCAAGCGTCGCTGGCCGGATCGAGAGCCGTATCAGTATGGACCCATCCTCACTCAGGTAGCCCTCCTCCAGCAGTCGCCGCACGTGGATAAACTTCTGGTAGCCGCGGATTTCGCCAACCTGGAAGTGGTCCTCCGATTGGAACTTTACCTGTCGCGTCACGTCGTCGTGCAGGAGCTCCACCGTGTACTGATATCTGCGGGCGGGCGAGGGTGATCATCAATTAGGGCAAGATTTGGGGACGCTCCATGATGCTTACTTTCCGGCGATACCGTCGCACAGCTCGACGTACGTGCTGAGGTACCGTTGGTTGGTGTTGTTGCCTTTGGGATACACGTTGAGCCGCCAGCGCGATCCGACCGTATCGGTGTACTGCTTCGACAGTACGATCGACGTGGTCGGGTCGCGAATGTTGCAGATCGTGATGACGTTACTGTCGTATTCGCTGCCGAGAGGTAAACAAATCAAAATTCCAGACAACCAGACAACTCGATACGATCGCGATGTGGTCCCGCTGCTCTCATCTGGTCCGTTTCTGTTGCAATCTGAGGTTCGATCTGAGTTAGACCGAACTTCGGACAAAACGGTTCAACCATGGGTTTGTCAAGCGCGTGATTAATCACTCATCCAATTGTCTCCAGACGCCACGAGCTCCACTTCTTGCTCCACATAAGTGCAGTGCGTGACAGCGTTTTTTGCCCAACTAACGCCCTAATTGCCGCCATCACTAAACGCTGTGATGATTGTCGTTACCGCAACAAGAGCGATCACCTTGTCAGCGCCACAAACCGCACCGAAAACACCGCGATCGCGACGCATAATTACCCAAATTTGACGGCGGTGGTTTCCAATTTCAAACACCCAAGACTCGAATCCGATAGCGAGCCGTCAGCCGGACACGTCACCCGGGTTAAGCGAAAATATCAATTTACCACCACAGTCCGGGGGAAGGGACTCTGTGGGGGGAGGGGGGGGGGGGCCTGCCTGTCTGACGGCTACAATACACCCTCGGCTACGATCTTAATGGACCATGGAAAGCTCCACAGTTTGTGAGAGGCCGGGCAGCAGAAAGGAACCGTCGCGAAAGACACTAAATGACACCCGACCTGGCGGGAGATCTCGGCCGGAGTCGGTCTAAGCCCGCGCGCGGGGGGTAATTATGATGCAAACCTGTAACCCGTAAATGGCTGCGAGCTCTCCGAGTGCACCGGGGTGTGCAGTGTCGGTCGATTGTTACGCGGACCGTGGATGGAGATGAGCCACCCAAACGGTTCATTGTTTGAACGTGGCTCAATAAACCTCGGGGCAGGGCGGACGGCGGGGTTCTACAGCATCAAATTGATGGTTTCAATTCGGACCGGTCGGCCGGATGATTGGCAGTGGACCATCACCAACAACTAACCCCGCATAGAGAGGTGCCAGCGGTGCCCGCGGGTTTTGGACCAATTTTGCGCGTCATACAACGAGTCAGTTTCGGCGGCCTCCGAGGCTACGAGGGCCCCATAGGGATCCGGCCTCACAGGGACCTCACAGGGTAATATGCAGCGCTCACACTGTGGCTCATCTTGCGCCGCCACCGAACATCTTCCCCGCACGACGAGCGCCCAATTTGGAGCATTCAATTAACGCGAGGTTACCACCGCACGCACGGCACTTTTATGTTGTACAACCGCAGTCCGCGTCGGACGGACCACGGCACACATACCGGGCGCGATTGTCCAAAGTCGATTTTTCACTCCTCTATTCTCATTTGGCCGCGTTAGCCACGTTTTCGGACGGACGAAGGGGCGACACGCGGCGAAGTGGGTCAAGTATGCTGTGCGCGAGATGCTGCGACAGACAGGCGACATTACGGGCACGTGTGTGTGTGCGTAAAAGCTCATAAACATTCAATTGAGCGACCAATTAAATCCCTAGCGGGATCGAGCTGAACGATCGATTATCCGGTCGGCCAAATTATCCGGTCCCGAAATGGCGATGCGAACAGAGCAAATTATGGTTGGAGAGTGAACTATTAGCAACAAGTTGTTGTTGGCCGGCGTGCTATATTTGGCCGTTGGGGTCAGAATGCGCGATTTAGGTCCATAATATCCCCTGTAGGCTAAACGGTGGTTATGTCGACCATTTTGAATTATTACTTTTAATTACTTTTTCCCACATCATATGTGGTCACATGTTGTTGAAATGGACGACAATATAGCTCAGGGTCTAACCGTTAGTTAATGTCCTTATGGGTATAAGATCTCCACCTAAAATATATAGAATGGTTTAATAGACAGTTGCCAGTTAGGAAAATTCTTTTAATTCTAGAACGTTAAACAACGTTTGTTGGTGGCCAGGACCATGTGAGGAGCTTCAAGAAATCATTAAAGAGCATTTTGTGATGAATGTCGGCTAAAATAAGGTAAATTTCAAAAGCAGTGTTTGAATGAAAAAACTCATGGAAAATTGTAATAAAAAGCCAAAACAAAATCTCGCATCATTGCCATTAGAGCTCGCGTAAGAAATAAAAACTTTCGCCGTCTTCTGATTTGCATTTGCCAAAAATGTGAAACCCTCAGCACACCACAGCCAACAATGGCGCCACTGTGTGCGCGATGTTTGCGAAAAAAAAAAGAATAAACTGTGCCAAACGCAGCGCTGCTAATGGTTGTCTGTGGGGCATGTTGTTAACAGCCACCAGCGTGATCGTGCGTGATCACGATCGAACGGTTCGAGCTATGTGGCGTCGTTTACGAGCTGCTCGACCTATTCACCGTGCACTATGCACCGAAGGCGAAAAATCGGGCCAACAGAGTGAGCCCCCCGGGGCGGCGCGGAAAGAAAACAGGGTAACGCATTAACGTGCGGTTCAGTGCCGGGGATCGTGAATGAACTGTGAAAGGGTAGAGAGAGTAAGAAAAAAGGCGCCCATGAAGCTGTCGTGAAGCGCGAGGAACAGTGTTTTGTACAAATTAGTTCGACTCAAGCAGCCTCTCGAGCAGCCTCTCGAGCAGACGTTTGACAGGAAAGCAAACAACCTTCGATCGCCGCAGGCTTTCACTTGAACCGGCGCAGACTACCGTCTTTGCTCGAGAGGACATGCTTATCGACCGATCGACGCACGGTGCCACCAGCGAATATTAAAAACATATGCCATTAGTTCTCTAAACACTGGCTTCTGTAGGATCCTTGCTTAAATACTACTGTTGCGCCATTCTGCTAGACGAAGCAGAGCGTTGAAATGATTAGCGTTTGCGTGCTCCATCGCGATCAGAACGGCTCTACGGCACCACGGAGTGCAATTAAAATTAAAGCAACAAACATTCATCAAACGGCATCTCAGAGGGATCCGCCGAAATATCAACACTGCCATCAGCTGCTGCTGCATCATCGTGGGCCCATCAGCCGGCGGTCCCATACGCAGTGTAAATAGAACATAATTAACACACCATTTGAAAGCACACCGCGGCTGACACGGCTCCGTTGCGCCGAAGGAAAGCCAAAGGAAGTCAAGCCACACACTTTTATCTACTTTAAAGCACCCCGCAGTCAGGACGCCGAGTGGCCTCCACTAATAACCCACCGACCCACGGTAAGCGGTGTAGGTGCGTGCAGTAAAAAGTTTCAAATCTGGCCGTTCCTCAAAATTGCGCCACTTGAGATACTTTGGACGGCGTAAGGACGTTATAAAGTTGGTGCCGAGCGGAGGTAGAAAAATGATTTACAGCTGCGCCTCGTAATAATGCTCGGACGCGCATCCTAGGCGTGGGCCGTTCGGGCCACCCGCCCGCCGTTCGCAAAAGGAGAAAGTTGTAGGCGAAAGGAAAAGGGGTTTTCCTCTCGCTGTTGGCCACAGGTTGATATGGGACAGCTGGGGGTTGGTATTCTTGGTGCGTTAATTGTGTCATTTTAATTTCCATTTTTCTCGTTGTATGTCTTTTTTTGGCAACTATAAAATCCGGCTTGTCCGACGGGCATCGGGGAGGAACAGGAGCACATATTTGACAGCAGGTAGATCATTTTTCATTCATTCAATGTAGGACATTTTTCAACTCTTGTTGCACAACTTCTGAGCGCCCAGAAAATGCTTGTTCTAAAACATGTTCTAGAAGCACTCGAAATGCAGATTTCGAGTTCATTTCGCGTGATTCGACTACAACATCCACGGCCATCACGCCAAATGGTGCAGTACTTATATGCAATCAAATATAAATGTTATTGATAGGTTTGTCAAGAGGAATAAAAATGTGTAAACCGAATGTATTAGAGTTTTTATCATAAATAACATTTAAATATCCTAGGGGCGGTTCGAGAAATATCTAGGAGTATCGGTAGATCAATGACGTCATTACGACATGGCCTGATAAACAAATCCTCTCCTTTACTTTACAAATTAGTCTTTTCAAATAGAAAATCAAAACTGAACCTGAACAACAAATTCATAAAAGCAATCGTAAAGTTTCCTTTCTGCTATATTATAGTAGAGTTACACGATATAATGATAATAATACAGATATTAATAGAGAATTCAATCGGCCCAACTAAGCTCATACACGAGATAATGAGTAGAATCTCCTTTGTTCTCGGTTTATTCTATACGAATCGATTTTGTTGAGAACAATATTCCAATGCATAAAAGCCATCATGTACTAAAACCTGATCAAATGAAACATTGATGCTACCAGCGAACATCGAAGCAATCCGTGAAGCCCGTTTGAAGCGGTGATGTGGTAGCCATTCAAGAATCCGCTTTAATTTTACGTACAATCAACCATATGGCCAGTTTTTCAGACGACCCTGCCCCAATGTCTGCTGCACGCAGTGTTTCACACTCCACTGTGTAACACAACGCATGGACCAAACGGACCACAGAAAGCCTCACGTTGTTCGCCATCCATGTGTGTGTGCGAATGGGTTCGTTTGTGTGTAAGGTTCTTGGCCGGGTTGGCCGAAAACCTTTCGGTCACCGCGCGAAAAACCGCGCCCAGTCCGCGGGTGGCCCAGTATGCGCTAATTGACTTCACGCCAACAACGCACGTCAACGACGTCGAGCGCTAGTCAGCGAACGGACGTCACAACGACTCGGGCCACCGCGCGCCTATGCAGGTGCTTCTCTAAACTGCCACTCAGCAGCAGGCAAGCAGATCCAAAGCAGAACCAGTGATCGGTGGGGTCGGAAACCTACTACTTTCATCCTGCGTCCTGCGCCATTGTTTCGTTCGTTCGTTCGCTCAGGGTGGGGCCAACCGCTCGGGTTGGCAATTAGCGTTACATCAAATTAATATGTTCCAATTGGTGACTTCAATTATTCTAAACTGCGCCAGACGGCGGCAGACCCGAGCCGAGCCTGCCGAGAGGGCTGCGAGACTTGCGACCACCGACAGGAGCTCTCGGGAAGGGAAAGGGTTTGCGAGCTCCTCGTGACCTCATGACGTGAATCATTTCCGTGAATCCGTGAGCAGAACCAACCAACGGTGGTGCACTCCCACACGTGTTTTGGGAAGCACGTGATCCGCAGCACTTCAAATACCTCGTACCGACGAGCCGGGTCGGGCGGACTATTTTTACGCCACAAGTGACCGGCTGCCGCCGCGCGACCGCCGGCGTCCGGCCGAGAATCTCTGCGGAATGCTCTCGTGCTGCATCCGAGGGGACCAATTAAAATTGCTCATGATTGATCTGGGTGCACTTTCGCGCATTAGCCACCGATCCCAGATGCTCGGCCCGGAGATTGGAGCACCTCGACACTGCCGCCGTTCTGCCGGCGAGGGAAAACATTTTAAAAGATCGTGTGTCAGAACCGAAACGCTGCAGCCGTCGGTAGGGTTCAGCCCCTGCCACGGCAGTGCGAAAAAGCAGTTTTCTCCGGAAGATGGTGTCCGGATGGTGTGCTGAGCACTAATAAGCACACCGCGGATAAGTATCTGTCTGGTTTATGTGTGCGAGGAAGGAATGCGCACGATCACTTCCCGGCGTCGCCTAACTAATTGGATAATTAGTTTCCGGCATCTCGTTAGCCGGGTCACCGGCGTTTGCGTCGCTCGGAAGTCCACACGAATTGAGCCATGACCATAGAATCAGCGAAGGGAGTAGAATTTTAAACCGGAACGGCAACCGACCGAAAACTCACTTGATGTTGTGCTTCATGAACCGGTCGATAAACTCCTGCTGGTATCGGCTGACCATGACGATCGTGGGCGGGCGGACCGAAAACCGGATCTGGAGCGAGTCGTCTTGGGCGTTCAGAAAACGCTCCACCTCCAGCTGCTCGTTCTCGATCAGATCGTGCACCGGGCCGGTCTGGTGTAGCTCGAAGTGATCGACCTGCGTCAGTCGGATGGCTTTGGCCGGATCTTCGTGCATCAGCTCGATGCAGTACTCGTACCTGGGTAGCGTAAGAGAAGGGGTATCACAATCGCGCTGGCCGCAGGACACGCCGCTGCCCACTCACCGTCCGTTGATGCCATCGGTCATTATGAGCGTCACCGACAGGTGATCACTTTTCCAGATATGCAACCGCCAGCCAAAGCCGACCACGTCGCGCAGCACATCCGACGTCCGGCACTCGTCCATCGGCTCGATCGCGTGATAGTTTTTCACCACGAACACCTCCGAGCGGAACTCCGGAACGAACTCGCTGAAAAACCGGAAGGACCATCGTCAGTCGTGAGCCCGGTAGTCAACCACAACACTTAGGCACTTACCAGTCCAAGTCGACGGGAACATGTTCGTGGCGGAACGCTGACTTCGAAGCCGGCAGTTCGATCAGTCGGCTGCAGCGCCGCAAAAAGTCATCGTCCTTGAAGAGTAGCTCGGGCTTTGGGCAAGACTGGAGCTCGCTCTCCAGCCTCCGGTACGCCCCGGTGACACGCGCGATCTCCGTTGAGACCGAGTCCTTCTGGCGCTGGAGCAGTGTCAGTTTGGCCTGTATCTGGCGCTCGATGTTCTCGGCCTCGGTGTGCAGCAGCTGGCTGAGCTCCTGCAGCTTGCGGGCCTTCGAGCCGCGGACCCAGTCGATGTTCTGCTCGATCGCCCGCAGCACCGTGCCGACGTCGGCCAGGTACGCCTGGATGCCGCCGAACTCGTGCCGTATCTTCTCCATCTTGCTGTCGTACATGGTGGTGATCTTCTTGAACGTGTGCTCCGCGTGCGTGTCATCGTGCAGGGCACACGTCTCGCAGATACACCCGTTACAGGACAGGCAAAAGAATAGCACCGGCAGTGCGTGGATCGCACAGAAGTTGTCTCCATTCCCGGTTCCCGATGGCGTGCCGTTCTGCTTTGGAGCAGGATCTGGTTGAGGGTCTGTGTTTTTGGCCGCCGTTGTTGACAGACTGACAGCTGTCACTTCCTCCACGCGCTTGCGGTAGCCATTCTTTCGCGCGGGTTTCAGTTCTTCATGCTGTGTTACCTTTCCGTTGCATTGTCGGTTCGAGTCGTCGATCGGACCGTTCACACACGCAACAACCGGATCCAGTGTACCGTCCTCGGAGTGAACGCCATTGCAGACTGGGTGTGGTTCGGGGGACCCCCCGAGCCGTCCATTCTCCACCGGGGGGTGTTCCTTTTTCTTCTGCCCCACTTGGGGCGACTTTTCCGGGGACAGGGAGCCGCCGTTCGGTAGTGTGGTAACCGGTGCTCGGCTGACCGTACCTGGGTCCTTGCGTTTGCTGCCGCCATGCTGTTTGCCATTGACGGGTCCGTGTAGCAGCATCTTCTCCGGGCCGCAACCATTCGCCGTTACCCGTGTTACCCGGCGACCCGGCGTGCCACCGTTGCTGCTGCTGTTGATGGTGGAGCTGGTGGATTCGTCCACCGTTCCCGGCGGACACTTCCCGTTGGTCCGCGCATCCACGCCACCTTCGAGCACCTTCACCACAACCCGCAGTGTTCCGGTTTCGGGCACGGGTGTGTCCGGCCCCGCACCATGCCCGTTCGTGACCGTGAGCCCGTTGTCCAGATCGGCCGCGCACTCGATCAGGTTATCCGGTGACAGCTGGAACTGACAGCTCGGGCAGTGTACGATCGCACCCGGGGTCCCGGCGAGCTGGGAGCCAAACCACTGTTCGATACACTGAAGGCAGTACTGGCGGGCACAGTTCGGGCAGTGGGTTGACTCTCGCCGCGGAAGCTTCCAGCACAGCGGACACTCGGCGGTGCGTGTTGCGGCGGCTCGAAGCTTACGACCCGTGGGCAGTCCGGTGATCAGTGGCGACGGTGACTTACGGCTGCTGTTTCCCGCACGCTCAACACAATCTCCCATCTCCCGGGTGGAGCACACAATTTGTCGATATCGATTTTCGCAGCTAGACACACACTGCAGGCCGGGCCGGGCACATTACGCGAAGGTCCCAACCTTTCTAACGACTTTCCGCACACTACACGACGGCGGGCACAGCGTCAACGCGCCATCATCAGCAACGCTAAGGGCGGAAAAGAGTGGTGCAGCTAGAAGGTGCTACTGCTGATCATGCTGCTGCAAGATGATCCATGAGCTCGGTTGGCGCACCCTTGGACCGACACGACTCATTTGTACAATCCTCATTAACCGTTTGCATCATCGAGCCCGAGAGACCGAGAGATTGCTCTGCGGTGTGCTGGCGTTGCACAATTTACCTCACATTAGCTCGCGAAACGCTTCCATACCGTGAACCGGCTCGTGACCGCATCCGGTGCAAACCAGGCGCATCGTTCCCGACCCCGACACCCGGCGGCGAACATTGGACATTAAAATTCAACAACCGAATAGTTGGAATACAGTCCCTCGCGGAATTCCTCGCCATAACAGAGACGCAGAGGGAGGTTGACAAGAATTAAGCCGATCCTTTCTTGATCCTAGACTGTGTGTTCCTTTGTCATCCCAATCCAATGCACATCCAATTACTTCTACATCAAACGCAGTGCAGTTGTGTGTTGCACAAGAACCTGCACGGCCAACGGATGCGGCGAGCATCCTCTTCCTCCTTCATGCCCACTGCGCATTCCGGCCACGTAGCCGGCCCGTACGTTGACCAAGCTGCTGGCACTGGTTCACCGAGCGTGTCATTCTCACTCATGTGTACATTTGGACAAATTGGAAACGGTTTAGTTTAATAAATTGCCCAACTTCTACCGCCCGACGGCCCCGGGCTCCGGCGACTCCGCTCCGTTTTAATACTATCTCCTCTAACCGGCCGTCGTCGCAGAGAGCCTGCCAAGCGGTGCGTTGTGATTTCAGCAACCAGGACGTGTCTCGGTGCCAGACCAGACCACCAGGGCAAGGCAGAAGCTACTGGCAATGGTGGTGGAGTAAGTGTCACTAAATCCGATCCCCCTCCCGAGGAGGAGAGGTAAGCGGTGCCGGTGTCGCTGCCACGAACCTGGGGTCGGTGGAAATTCGAGACGAGACTAATGACTTCTCGACACAAATAGTTGTGCCATGTTCTGGCGAAGCGTTGCAGCCGCTCGGCGTTGTCGTCATCAGGGCGGCGGTGGCAAAAATTTTATATTAAACAACAAGCCGCCACCGCCACCTCGCATATGCTGATGCTGTTCAGAGCCCCCCCTCTTTGGGAATGGCTAATTAAGACGTCCGGGGACACATAGGCCACGCAGACAGACAGTGTGGCTCGCGGCAGGATCGGTGGTTTCGCACACCTACTCGAGGGGAAGAAAGATCCGTTGATCCTTGAAGATTTCAACTCCCCGTGTCAAACCAGAAAGGTCCGTAAAGGAAGGCACACTTATGTGCAGTTTTCCCAATTTAATCGAAGGTGCCTCAAGTTGTTTATCGAGAGGAAATATTGAAACATAATTAGCCATTCTTGACGGAATGTTAAGTCGGAATTAACAGCCTCGAAGCGCAGCCTACTTGATCTCTTGGTCAACGGTGTCTATGATGCATTGTCCACAAATTAACTTCTTGCGTCTCCACTGTCACTCAAGAGCACTCACTCAGACACTCATTTTCATTAGATCTCTCATTTTTCCATTCTCTCTCTCTCTCTCTCTCTCTCTCGCTCTCTCTCTCTCTCTCTCTCTCTCTCTCTCTCTCTCTCTCTCTCTCTTTCTTTGCCAATGTTTGAATCTCTCTCACTCGCTCAAGAGAGGACCGTCTATTTATTGAAAAACTCCCATCGAAACTCGGCGGCTCCATCGCCGTCGACGCAGATGGCGCTGCTGTCAGTGGCTTTGCCAGAGTGACAATGCTTGCGCCTCGTGCGCAAGTAGTCATCGCGTGCTCGCGTGCAGAATATGAATAAGTAGCCCAGAGCCATGGATCATCCCGAGCCGACCCATAAACCGGAACTTTCGCGTAACGGCACTCGATAAAGATGGGGTTACTATGCGGCCGACCACACAATAATGCACAATGTCACAATCGGCCGCCCACTTCCGTTGACAGTGCTGTGCTCCAACCTCACTCACTCTCACTCACGCTCTCTATTATTAGGATTTAGAGCAGAAACGCACACCACCGACCGAGAGGACACGCACGATCACTCACGCACGATCGTGACGATCGTGACGATCGTGTAAGAATGGGGGGAACTCTATTCGCTAGTGGAAATGAGTCGCACCCGCACACACACACGCACGCATTCAGGTCGTCCACACGCACACGCACTCGCGCTCACGAAAATATTCACACCACACGGCGACACGGATCGCACCAAATTTACTCAATATTCAATGAACCGCCTTGAAAGGTGCTGACCGACTCATGCGACCATTTTCCACTCGCACCCTCAGGTGGTTTTCCACGTCACACTCCATGCGCAGTGATGGCTACTGATGATGATGATGATGCTGACGATGAGGAACCTAATGGGGGGAGAATTTTCTTCTTCCCAACACCTCGGAGCTCGGTTAACTAACACTTTTCATCGATGTGACGATGGTTGGCGATGGTGGTTTTTCACGCCAATCTGCTCACTGCTCGCTGCATCGTTGCCCTGGATCGGAAGCGGCGTGTCGCGTCGTGGAAAGATGGGAAAAGTTCACACGCAACGTACGGGGCCCGTCATCCAGGCTAGGGTCTACGACCAGCTCAGATGTCCGCGAAAGGACCAAAAATGAACGATGTCCACGCGCGCACGCGCTCGAGGGACCCGGACCGCAGCGGTAGAACGACCACCGAGAACTGATCGGTGGTCCGGTGAGAAAAACTCGCGAAAATCTCAACGAGGGTTTTCCACGAGTTCTCTGCGAGAGGCGCAGGCAGAACTCAGCGCAGTGTATCCGCGCGGCACTCGCGGCGCCGCAAGTGAGGAATCCTTTTGGGAGCGCCAGTTCGTAACAATCAATCACGATCGCCGGCGTCCACCACAGCAGTTAGAGTTGCCGGCTCACGCGCCGAATAACACACGCACCGGGAGGAACCGGGAGCTCACCGAAGACCCTACGAGACGCCAGCGGACCCCAAACCGGCAACGAAGAGACGGCAACCGGTGGCCCCCAGGGTTCTCGTCGCTAGACCGCCCGCCCGTCGTCGCCGCCGCCGCCGTCGGATAGTGTATACTTAATAAAGTTCTATTTTTGGCTTCCCCCCCCGCAGAAAAGAAACGTCACACCGGTTGGTTCGCGCGACTCTACCGGTGACAGTGCTTCGTGCGTGTGACGATGCGAATGTCGCCAGCCGGGCGTTGTTTTGATTTTCTTTCACTCCCCACCCCTCCCCGGGGTCCAACTGTCCCGGGCTTCCCGGCTCCCAGCTCCAGTGGCAGATCGTGTAGGGATCCTGGTCTTTAGACACCTCCTACAAGAGAGCTTCAGTGGACGATACTCTGAAGTCGTCTTTGTGTTCCTACTAACAACTCCACAATGTAGGTCTCGTCCGTAGATCCATTCGCGAATGAGAATCTGGAATGGCCGGCCAAGGGTCCACAGCTGTTATGACCTCATCATTTGTTGGAAACGCTTTCCACGCAAAACTTTTTTTTGGTCTGGAAAAAGATGAAAGTCGCTAGTCGCTAAAACCTGATACTAACACCTTCTTGGTCGATGTCTGGACAGGAACTCGTCTCGGTGCCAAAGAACCAGGCTCAGACCACTCTTTAGCCTCTTGTTTTAGCTCAGGATCATGGTGATAAACCCAAGTCTAATGGCTTACACTTCCCAATAAGATGCCTGGGGCTTCTACTAAGCCTTTTTCAGTCACTCGACGGTTTTGCAATACGATATCATGTATTTTTTTCAACGATTTTGGGTGTTGCTACTGTTTTTGGGCATTCTTGACGTGGATAGCCAGGCTAGTAGCAACGCCCCCTGTTGTTGAACCGCAAAACTTATCGGACACCAAAGTAATACGGTTCTAGCCATTCTAACAAATTAACAATACTACATCCAAAAACAGACAGTGATCCCTTACGCATGATTTACGACCAGCGGTGACTTCACGGGCTACCCGCGGACACCATCGCGTAACGGTGTAGCTCTAAGGAGAAAGTGAGAATAACCCATCACACACATCACACGCTGCATGAGGTATCTGCAGTCACAGAAAACACACGGGGCGGCATGTTAGACTCGGTCTTATATAAGCCGCGCCCCAGTCACGGGGCTTTTGAATTTTCTCCCGAATCAAATCGAGGAGCACACCCCAGAGGTACTGTTGACCGTAAGCTCGGCTGGCGGCGATCATTAGTTATTTGCACCAAATCCTGCACAATCCGGGCCCGATCACCGGCGGATTGTTATAATTTCGGCCTTTTCTTTCCAGTTGCTTGTTTTTTTGTTTCGCATTCCGTTTGCTGTTTGCTGCCTCCCGATCCGATTAGGCCGGGTGATTAATAGGACAATCACGACTTCATCGACGTGCATTGTGAGACCGGTCCGATCATGCTGAACTGCCCACAGGGTAGCCGACGGAATCGCGGCGCGGATAGAGTTACACAAGGCCCCCGTAGACTCCCCAATCCCCGTGTTCAAGTTATCATCCTTCGCCAAAAAAAAGCAATCCTACCAACCCAATCCAATTGCTCCACAGGTCCAGTGGTCCACATAATTATTGGAATCAGGCATTTATCACGATTGTAGAGGCTGACTATTACGCAACGGCACGCAATAGTAAGCGCGCCGGGGTAGATAAAAGACATTCTAAGCCGATTGTTCCAATGCCGGTACAAATTAGTTCTCGGCGATCGCGGCGATCGGAGTACCAGCGCGGGCCAAGTAATGGCGGGCCCGATACGATCTGACACACCCCGTAGCCCATTGGACGCTAAAAATATCGCCGCCGGACGGGTATACATTTCCGATTGCATAAGTTTTGGAGATTCTATAAATACGTCGATTACTGTGGTCCGCTGCGGCTGCGGTTCGCCCATACGGTTCTATCTCTCTCTCTCTCTCTCTCTTTCGCTCTGTTCTCTTTGCTCTCCGAGAGTTCTGCTCTGCGAAGATCTGTTGCCGGTAGCAGCGTATCAAGACCTTCTGGTTCTTCGCATGCACCCCGCGGGGTTCCCGAGATCAGCATGCGGCGGTACTCCTTTCGCCTTGTTGGACACATTTGTCGCGCAGCAGATCGCGTAACGCTGCACGTGTCTGCTGCATCTGTTGTCTGCCCGCTGCCGGTCATTAGTCATTCGTCACCATTCGCTACTTAGCTCCCTGCGCCGCCACTCGGAGTTCCCTTGAGACGGCATAAACCTACATTTGATGTTTAACTGCTTAAATGAAATCGATTCACTTTCCCCTAGTGCGATTACATCTTCGTCTGGTCGTCCGGAGGCCGGCAGCGCGATCTTTGCCAGATCGATCGTGATCGAAGGCTCACGCTGAACTACAGGTCAATCCACCATAAAATCGACCACATCTTCACAGCTTGTTGGCGCCACTGGCTCGCTCTTCACAGCTCGGTGTTTATGGCCCTTGTTATGGCCGCAGTAACAGTGCGACTAAGCCGCGCGCGAACCGTGGTGCAGCAGTCTACAAATGACACACAAAAATTAAAACATCTCACTCGTCACTTTTTACGGTGCCGGTGTAAATAAAAGCGGGGAGACCATTACCGCTGGCCGGCCGTACCATTATGTCTCTGCTCTGAGGTTTCAATATAAATCTACGTTCTGGTCTGTGTTGGTAGCTCCTTCATCCGGTTACGCTTTATTCTCGATTTATTTCTTCCATTAGTTGGACGCAGCTCAAATGCCCCAGTTCCATAGAAAACACGTCGTCCAGAATGGCTCCGCAGTTCAGGAATTCCATATCTCACGACTTTGACTTGTCCACGGCACGGTGCATGGCATTCAAGTCGGTGGCAGATCGGTGGTACCTTGGACCTTGACATGGACTGTTCTTCGACACCAAACGAAACTGGTACAGTTTCCCCCACTAGGGACCCTTTAACTGCCACTTCGGTCAATGTTCTTGGTTCGGTCAATGTTCAATCAATGACTGTGCTTCGGTCAATGTTCTTGGTTCAGACAGTGGCTTGTGAGTCAGGGTTATTGGTGTCCATTTTTCCGGCGCATCAAGTGCATCCTTTCTGATCTGAAGATCTTGATACATAAATTTCGCTATAAAACTGTACTATAAACCCATAAATCTGATGGTGCTGTAAAATAGTAACCACTATGTGCAATATGTCACACACACACACTCAGCGTATTTGTACTGCGATCGAGAATGAACCTGCCGGAGGGCGCCCATTTTAAATTAAACTGCCACATAAATAACAATTCAATTATTGTCGCTGACAGCCGCCGCTGGATCGCTTCGAACGCGGCACTGATTGCGCCGCGGTCCTGTGTACGGGGCCATAAATTACTAGGGCCACCGCAGCTTATCGGTGCGTCAGGCCCGAGATTATCTACTTGGCGATGGCGGTTTTGGCAATTTCTGGACGCAATTCAGCCCCACTTGGAGTCCATCGTCGCGGAAAGCCAAAGTCCGCAATGTGACTTTCGGTACTTTCGGAACTTGTTGGCTTGGTACTTTCGATTTCGGAGGTCCGAGTTACGCAACTTTCGTCCTCTGCCAATTCAAGTCGGCGCGCGGACATCACGATGACGACGACCGCTTTGGCTGCTCTGCTGTCAGACCAACTGTTCTGCATCTTCGTGTTTCCTTTCACCGATGCATTCATCTGTCACACTGGCGACGGCGACGAGGACCTCGCTGGCACACGGTCCACGGCCTGCCACGGCTGAGCCAGTTTTGATCCAAATTCCGCGGCTCCACTACGTCTGCGGGCAGGTCACTCAGTCGGATTGACAGCAGCGGATGTCGACTTGCATCGCTACACAGCCTGCTGCTGCGTGCAGTGCGTTAAGGAAACCCTGCTCGAGGCTCTCCCTGGTGCCGACGCGCACGGTCATCGACTGCGACCGATGACAATCTTTTATTTCCGCTCAATTTGACGGCGCCACATCACATCCCGTTTGCAGTTTTCAGTGCTGCAACCCGGCGTGACACGATCCGGCCGGTCCGAAATGTCAAGTGTACCTTCCCGACGGCCCGCGAGTGCGAGCCAATGTAAATTGGGTGCGGAAAATGCATGGCCCTTGACTTCCCGCATGCCGCCCGCCCGCCCGCCCGCGGGGCGCATCAAACGCGCGGAAACCATAACCTAGATATTGCGGATGATATTTTCATTTCACGCCGAGCTGCACTCGGTCGCCGCCGGTTCACCGCCGCAGTCTCCGTCGCCGTCGGAACCGTGTCTTGGCCAGTGCGGCACACACACACACACACACACACACACACACGCGCTTAACGGCTCCTCATCAGCGATCATCGATCAAGCGATGATCAGATTGGGCTCGTTTGAAGGGTCAACAACGCGTCGCTTCGCTTCCATCGCCGCTCCTAGGAACGGAGAAACAGCAAAGGACCAGCAGTAACAGACCCAGGACCGGTTTCGGTTTCGTATCGCCCCCGCACAACCGTTGGACAACCATTTCGCAACCGGCACACTGGCGCCGGACCGGATGCACCGGACGACCCGACTCCGGATTATGTTTCCCGCCCGCGTGAGGGTTATGTGTCACCGGGCCGCGAAAAACACTGTCGGACCCGGTCGAAAAAAAAAACTGGGCCAAAACACGAGAATGGAGACAATCGTCCGTCGTACGCGGAGAACGAGGTTGAGCTATTCTTGGCTCACGCAAGTCGATCGTCACCGCGGGCGATCCGTCATTGCGTCACCCGCCAAGCGCCAAGCTCGACCAAGTCGAGGCGGCGGCTTCGGCTGCAATATTTCCAATATCCGCGACGCCCGGCGATTGTGGGTGGTCAAGATTTGGTGAGCTTCTGGGGTGTGCCATTAACGAGCAGCGAGCAGCTATTTGTGCCCCAATTGACACGTGCTTACGCCAACGTGGCCAAATCGTGGCCGTCCGTGTAATTAACCAGCCTATCGGTGGCACTGTCTGTGTCCATTCTGGAAGCGTTGGGCGTCCATGGCGCTTGTTTCGGTTTTTTCTCACATCGTCCACCCGTGAGCTCGTGTTGCTCGGGGCAAGGTCACTCTTATCATCGTGGGTTGCCCGGCGAAGTGGCACAAAAAGGGAATTCGAGAAATTCGTTCACCATCTGTGATCACCTGGACCTGATTGGACCCTTTTCTGTACGGCACTACAAGGATACGCCTTGTACAGCGCGCCAGTTCCAATTCCAAGCTCCCAATCGATGACTACAAATATGTATAGGGTGATCCATCTGAAGGGTTTTCATTTGAAACTACAGAAAGTTGGGAAATATTAATAACTTATTTCCTCGGAAAACCCACACGTCGTGCAAGAGAAGCCAATGCAGCCAAAACGAGTGACTGTCAGGTGAGGATTTTGGAGAATTCTTTACTGATTGGTTCTTCGACGAAAGCTGAGGCAAAAAACTTGGACGACATTTGGTTTCAGCAGGACGACGGCCACAATCGATATTTTGCGCCCTTTTATTTTGGAATCCAAACACTAAATGAAGCACCCTGTATAACAAAACGCAAGCAGCAACAAGCACTAATAGGTTCAATCGCATGACAATCGCCGGAGTCTGTGTTTTAAAATACGCGCATTCGGACTCGCCTGGCGCGCATATGTTGACGAACCACTTTTACCGGAGAACCAGGGCGGCCCGTCGGCTGACTGGACACCATGCTTCGTTCGGCCAAGGCCACCAATCGTAACCCCTTTCTCGCCGGTCTCGTCGACGCAGCGGCCGAAGAAAGACGTCCCTTTCGAAAACCGTCCGACCTGCGGGTTCGCTAGTCTGACCGTCCCGGTCTGAGTGTGTTATGCAATGCGTTCTTGGACGCTCTGCCCGGTGGCCGGAAAAGAGAACGGACAATCGAACATCGGCGTTACATCACCTGCAACCGAACGCACCTGCATAGCAGGGTTGCGGAGAAGAAAGTACTTTCCCTTCCAATCTCGGTCCCCAGTAGCCCGAGAAGTCCGGTCCCGAAGATCGCCCAAATTATGGCCACAATTTTTGACGGACACTCGCTCGATCGCTCGCTCGATGCGCTCTGCCACCGAGATTTGATGACTTGTTTGGTTTGACAGGTGAGAGGTTCACCTCGTAAAACTGGTCCGGTCGATTTGTCACAGAAGTCTCTATGCCCCGGGGGGCAGAGATCAGAGCTCAGAGCACCGGTGGCCTTAAGATAATTGATTCTTTATGCCCGTAACCCGTAGTGGAGCCCATCGGGCGACCTAGCGGCACGGATCAAGTGCCGAACTGATTGCGTTCTTGTTGGGCGTCAGACGCTGGCGTCGATTCCCAGATCTCGCGCGAGTCTGGGTCTTCTCAATGGACGGTGAACCTTTCGCTCCACCGATCGACGTCTGTTCGTTTTTGGCCATTTCTCATGTTTGCGATTTGTGCAGAAAAGAAACGGGAAACCGATCGAGACAAACGAGACCTGATACCGTTTCTCGTTCCTCAATTCCTTCGTGGCTGTCTCTCGTCTTTCGCAGTCACTCGCGTTCGCGTTATGCAACTGCTCTGGACGGGGCCGAGGTCCGACCAGGGTGTCCTTCCGAAGAAACCGACCAAAAAAGCGACACCAAAAGCACAGTCCAAATCACCCCGGTTCACCCGCCCGGCCGCTGATAATCGGTCCCTCGAAGGCTTCTCGCGCCCGAGGACGCCGACGACGCCGGCGAGGACAACATTTCGAGGTATGGCGACGTATAAAACTGGAGCAGTCGGGTCTTTTTTTGGACAGTATCCAGGGAGTGTCCGTACGGTGTAGGTTGGACTCGGTGATCGCGTTTTCCGCCCAGGTAACCAGAAGTGCTCTCGGAACTCGGTGCCTGTGTGGGCTTGTCAAGCCAATACAAGGAATTATCTCATTGTGTTTTTGTGTGTGCGGGTGTGATAAGACGTTGAAAGCGAAGCGATGCGGTGTTTCATAGTGCTAAGCACGTGTCTGTTGGCGGCCGTCAGCGCAAGGCCCGAGGGTTACAGCTACCATACGCCCCAGTTCGGGCTGTCCGAGGGCGGTGCAGCGACCTCTAGTGCTAGTTTAGTATTTGGAGCCGGATCGGGAGTCGCATCGCACGAACTAGACGATTGTGTTGAGCCGGAGCTACACGGTCAAGTGAACTATTTCGCTCCCCAACCACAAGAATCCACGAGCCACTCGGGGTCGGGATCTTCCTCTTACCAGAGTGCATCCTTCGGACACCAACAGCACTCGCAGACGCACTCTGCTGGTGAAGCTGCACATCTGTTTCCGCACTATCACCAGCAGCATCAGCAGACGCATCATGAACCACAGGTTGACTACTTCGCCAACGTACACCAGCACCAACAGCAGCACCACGGCCATCATCAGGCGACCGTGCAGTACGTCCAGCAGCCGGTCGTGAAGGAGGAAGTCCACAAGCACGTGTACGTGCATGTGGCGCCGGAAGAGAAGGAAGAGATCCACCAGAAGGTGATCCTGCCGACGTACACTAAGCAGCGACACTACAAGATCATCTTCATCAAGGCACCGTCGCCGCCGGTCCCAGCCAAGGTGGTCCTGCCGCAGCAGCCGCTCAACGAGGAGAAAACACTCGTGTACGTCCTCCACCAGAAGCCCGAGCTGGAGCAGGAGATCGTAGTGCCCCAGCCGGCCACGGCGAAGCCGAGCAAACCGGAGGTCTACTTCATCAAGTACAAAACCAAGAAGGAACACCATCAGCACCAGGAGGAGCAGCACCACCACCACCAATCGTTGACCGGCAGCAGCAGCTACGGCGGATACGAGACTTCCGACCTGACCGGGTACGGTGTCCCAAGCTTCGCCCCGATCGTCGTGACGGAAGGATCGTACCACCAGCGGCACAGCACCACCGCAGCGCCACCCATCAAGCTGACCACCGTCGCCGCTGGCCACCACCTCCAACCAGCTACCAGCTCCAGCTACGTCAGTAGTACGGCACGCACCGCCGCCGTTGCGAGTCACCATCGGGGGCAAGACATCAGCATCACCAACAGCGGTCTGTCCGGCTACGCCTCGGCCACCAGCCAAACCTCCAAGGCCCCATCAGCCACCGGGCGTGGGTCGGGGTCGAAAAAGTCCTGCCGAAAGTGTAGCAAATCCACCAGCAGCCAGCTCGAAGTCGGCAGCGGTGGCACTCTGGATGCGTTCGTGTCGAACAACTTCTAAGTAGTAGAGGTAGCAACAATTGGGTCCTGGAACCGGAACCGGTCCGTAAGATTCGGGGTTCCCCGTTCAGTACAGTTCCCCCCTTAGCCAATTCCGTAGCCAATAAAATCAGTAAACACACACACAGAGGCTCTTCTATTCAAGCCCCGCGGAGGAGGGCTTCGTTCACCTGCCTCCCAGCAGCATCATCATTGCGCAATCCGAAACCGACGCAAATTGTGGCCACGTACCGCTCCACTCCACACATGGCTTGTGAAAGGGTCCCCTCACTGGCCCCACGATCATCCTCTCGATCGGTCGGTCGGTCAGTGTTGTTGATAAATGTCTACCATCTGCCAGGGTCTCTCTCGTTGCGAAGACTTTCTTTCGAACGACGGTCGGGTTGGCTCGAGCGGTATGCAATTAGCGTGCGCGGGAATGGCCACGAATTGTCGCCTGGCTCAAGTGGAGCCACTCAATCCACACCACCATCCGTTGTTGGGGCCGGTCCGGTTCTTCGGCGAGTAGATTAGAGTTGGTTGGTCGGTCGGTCGGTGGTTGGATTTGCTAATCTTTGCCGCTCCGTCGCCATCGTCAAAACATGTGAGCCTCGCCTGGTGCCCCGCAGTGTGCAACAGGTGCCCACATTCCGTCGTGTAGCGCCGCATCAGCTCGGTCCTTCGAGCGTCCTTCCCGGCGGGCAGCGATAATAAAGCCCTGGCTGGTCGCGGCCATTAACGTTAACGCGGCCTTTATTTTATGTTTTCAATTACACAAACAAAAAATGGCTAAACAGTTTTACGGCGGAGAAGAAAAGGAGCTGAGGAGGGTCCGCACAGCCGAACGGGCGCTGCTCTGGCGAAGGTGAACGGCTTGCGGTTCGGCGTTCGCCGCCGTGTGGCAAGGGCAATCGGAGAAGGTTCAACTGCCGCCGACCGCCGATCGCCGATCTTTATGTTGGTTATTAAATTGAACTGTGAAAATTATAAACACACTATCTCTCTCTCTCTCTGCTGAAAGAGAAAGATAGAAAATTATTTCACGGCCACGGGTTAGCAATTGTTGGGCCGGCTGATGGGCCAATTTTCGAATTTGGCAGCCGTTTACCGTCCGTCGGTGCACAGGCGGCCAGGGCGGCGCGTCTACTTAGAGCATAAATGGGCACATTAATGTAGGCCCACAAATCGATTCCTCCAATTTGAATCGTTACCGGCCGATCGACGATCTCAAACGCTTGGACACACTCAGGGTTGTTTATGATCTAGTTTCAAACAAAAGCTTTAAAAACAACACATAAAAAAATTGTTTTTTTTATAATATTGTTCATCATCCGTTAAAAGCCGTGACCTTTTCTTCAAATTTTCGCACAATTTTACCAATGGGCATCCCGGAGGAAGCAGGACGTACAGCAGGACGATTATGACGGCCAAAGTCACTTCTAATGGCTCGAGACGTATTTACGTTGAAATCCCCTTTTTTGTAGCAAGCTTTAAGAATTTCTGACACGTCGTTCTGCTGTTAGGCGATTTATTTTCTGAAATGGCAAACATACAACTAAAAGTTTAACACTTAAGTTGACAGATATATTCCAGAAATGCCTGTGAAATGCCAGCCCTGTGATTGTATAACCCTGTAGTAGCAGCGTAATCTTTACACTCATTTCCGCTAAGTCCTTATGGTTCTCTTCTGGTGGATCAATCAATCTTGGTTTGGCGTGACAAGTTGGGAGCGTTAGGCGTTAGTTACCCTGGTACGGGTTATCCAACCAACCGATAGCATAGCTGGAATGCAATCATAATGAAAGATACACAAACTTTCTTAAAACGACATTTTTTTCTTCTTGGACTTACCCGCGGCGACTAGCCATGTCTACAAAAACCAGGGCACCAATGTACGCGTCATCGGCCGCGTACAGTATTTGCTCTTTGGAAAGATACGGTCTATCCCAATCGGAAGAACTGAGACGCCAGTCCTTGTCCATTGTTATGTTTAGGGTTTCTTTCGCTAATTCAGCGAGACTTCGTTGTGTGAGACGGAGCCGTTCTGCCAGGAAACGCAAATCACAACAGCCCTGAACCTCGAGACCGTAGTCTTCGTGAAGTTTCGAAGCGTCGTCAGAGGTCGCTACCCCCACTTTAACGATACTTCTGTCCAGAAGCAGATTCCGTAACTCCCAGGGGATGTGATTGATTTTGCTTAGACGTATAAGGGCACAAAGCCCGAGGGGGGAGGCTAACTGCAAAATAGAAACCGGTTGCCGCTGGCCCTGATGTGTCACCCATTCGCAGTCGAATCCCAGCACCTGATTATATTGGCAATCTCTGTTGAATCCATATCAGAGGACGATAGAAACAAATGATTACAATTAATGAAACGAAAATGGTCCCCACAGAACAAAAACTCACTGGTACAGCCTGTTGACCATTCGCCGGCAACCGTTGACCGTACTGATCACACGTATTTCTTGTCTCCCTAGGGGAGCTCCACGATTGAAGAACATACATTGTTCGTCCATGCTAACTAACTGAAAAGCTCGAAGTTGTCTCTTTACTTAAATAAAGTATTTCACAACCAACGATGAACTTTTTCACTATCAACCGTATAACAAACGTTATATGAAGAAATCAGAACTCGAAATAGATAATTTTCACACCTCGTGTTGCGTTTGGCAAGAGTGCAGAACAAATGCTAGTCGATCTGTCATCAGTTAATTCTTCATAGCCCACTTCAGCCGCCAAAAGAACAGTCAGTGCAACAAAGAACGCAAATACTGGGTTGTTCAATAAGTTTTGCGCTTCAATAAGGATCGCTTCGCTTCAAGGCTTGTACGACCAGTTCTAACTTCAGCAACCCATCTTTCCACTGTACTAATTGAATTCGTAATGCGTTCATAAATTTTCTTTGCTTATAAGCCTTCGAAAAAATCAATTACTACACGGTACTTGTTAAAATAGTGCGACGCCTTTCAGCGTTCCTCCGCCAGGAGCGCTGATGTCGCTGAAGATGATATCGCGACGTCACCGAAGGGATCGTCTGCTGCTGTCAACGACGATGACAGCAGGGGAGCTTCCGGTGGGGAAAACGAGTGACAGAAGTGAATACGAGCTATAATTTTTAAAGCGCTTCTATAACTGGCCTGAATAAAGTTAAATTTTGCTAACAAAATCAGTTATATCAGTACTCCGGCCTCGTGTAAATTCCAACAGTACTTGATACCAAATGCAAGCCATCAAGTATCAAGAACCGTCGTATCAAACGAAGAACGAATTGAAAGTTTGAAATAAAACTTTACATACGTTCATATGAGGCAAAAAAAAATTGGCTAGTAGCACCGCTCTCTGTTATTGAAGCGCAAAACATATTAAACAACCCAGTGTGCCGCTCTCTAATGACGCAGCCCGTCACGGATTGAATGATCCTTTTTTTTCCTGAGACCTAACAGTGGTGGTATGCGTGGTCTGATCAAAAAAATTCGCGACATTGGAATTTCCGCGGGCTACGTATATCCGATTTTTTTATGGCGTTAGGTTGCTATACATTTCAGTGACTTACGGTGAATTGTTCGGGCATTTTGGCATTCGGGTAATCGGTCATTTTTGACAACTGTTTTGCTTGGACATGATTTGGCTCATCGGCGATTTTTGTCTACTCCAAAAAATTTATGGCAAAGAATCTTTATCAAATTTTGTGTCGGATATACGTAGCCCGCGGAAATTCAAATGTCACGAAAATATTTGATCAGACCACGTACGTGACCCTTTCTGCTATGCTCAGCATAATCGATCGTCGCCCGGCTGGCGTGATCCCGTTTATGCTAAGTCCAATGCTTATATCAACTGCTGCTTAGCGCGCTTCACCAAGAAGATGCAGTTCGGGTCGGGATGGTCCCAACGGGTATTCGTTCTTATTGTTTACCAATTCTTTCCAAGAACAGCGTTCGCGCTGCTACATTATTTCTCTAAACGGTTCTGCCTTCTCCACATACATTCCCCCTTATTATGAAACTCAAACGGATACTCAAGCGTTTTCTCGAGCGTCATTTTGCTATAGCAAGAGAGAAAGCAGATAGCGGTAAGAGAGAAGGCAGAAAGAGAAAGCTATAATGGGGCTAGGGGGATTGTGTCACTTTACTTAAGCTGGGGCTGCATCCAGCACATACTCACCCATAAACAATTAGTTTCTATGGTCAAAGCCATCTGTTAAAATCGAATAGGTACGCTTAACACGCAAAATTCTTTCGCTCGAGTTATCCGAATAGGGATAACGTTAACACCAATATTTCGCATCGAACCCGACGCCAATCAAGAGATGTCGATCAAATTCCTTCTCGAGCACAATCAAACACAAACTTCGCGATTCAGCATGTTTTCTTTAAGCCACCTGACTGGCAAAGTGATCGAACATAAAACAATTCGTCACAAAGTTGTAAATACTATTTTTATGATATTTACTCCTCAAATATTGCCGCGCATGCATGATCTCCGACAGCTTCGAATGTGACTGATGTGATTCAGAACAGAATATTGAACCGCGGCGCGAAATGTAATCGCGGCTCGCAGAATCGGCCCCGTTAGTCGATTCCAATGGCTGCCGGATTACCGAATATTGCCGGATTACCGAAAATAGGTACAGGTACAGGTTTATTTATTTTCTAGTTTCAAAAAAGAGCTTTAAAAAACACATGCAAAAATAAGTTTTGAATCATCATTGTTTATCATAATGTTTGTACTTTGCCATTATGCGAGAAACACGTCCCGATTGCCGCCTCGGGATCTAAGGCAACAGTCGATTCTGATTAGATAATTTTCAATGACTTTTTGCACATTTCGAGTGTTACCTCGGCCATAACTAAGCGAATGTTATTTTTCAAATGTTACAAAGTTGCCGGTTTGTCAGCATAAACATGACCTTTTTTCTTGTTTTGAAATAACAAAAGAGTGAAACAGTTTCCTCAGATTGTAGAGCGACCTGTTGGCTGCCAGCACCCTAGCAACCACCCCATCCGCATAGGCCTAGTTCTGGCTGGACTTGCAGTAGGTAGTTCCCGGAATCTCCACTCCAGAGTCCAAGATGAGAGTCGCACCTTCACCTCTAATAGCTTATGACGGTGGTCGCGGTCATTCCGAATTTAGTCATAGTCCAACACAATTTTATTTCCACCACCCTCCCAATGAGGAAACACATTTCTCTTCCTCTTCTGCCGCCATCATAGTGGCCATCACGAAACCATTGCAGTAGCGAACGATCACGCGCGCGAATCGCGCAACCGCGCATCGCGGCGTGCCATTTGACCCCGCCGAGCCGCGCCGTGCGGGGGGTTTTCCAATTTTCCCTGTGCGCCATCCACCGAAAACCTTGAGCATCCATCAGCGACAGCAGATTTCTGGCCAACGCGCCAAAGTGGTGGCCAATTGACCAACAGACAGTACACACACACTTTGGAGTTAAACACTTTTTCCTTGACGAGCGGCCCGCTGTTGATGGCATTTCCTAATCCTTCCCCCTCGGCCTCGACGGTTCTTTCTCGAACTTCGAGTTCTCCAACTCGGAAGTGGAGCACCCTGGAGTGCGACTGTGTGTGTGTGTGAGGTAACACGCAAACGCCATTGTGTTTTGTATAAAAAATTTGTCACCGTTGTTTTTTTTTATTCTAATCGAGGCTGGCGTGGCACAGGAGGGGCCCCGTGGTTGTCGCGGGAG
Organism: Anopheles cruzii; assembly: GCF_943734635.1. Classification (NCBI taxonomy): domain Eukaryota; kingdom Metazoa; phylum Arthropoda; class Insecta; order Diptera; family Culicidae; genus Anopheles; species Anopheles cruzii. The sequence continues at coordinate 5,189,368 of NC_069145.1, read as the reverse complement.
CCACCGCCAACGCCGCCGTAGCCTCGGCCGTATGCGATATCCTTACAGTAATAAATAACAGCAAATAACAGAAGGGTATTGGTAACGGACTATTGGACGCTTCCGCTTGCGCCCGTGCTGCCCGTGCGCTTTCCCGGGGTGCACAGGATCACTGCTCGAAACTGCTCGAATTTACTCGAACCGGCAGGAGGCGCTAGCAGAAGCGACTGCGGCACGCGTCTCTCTCTCTGTCTCTCTATATACATACAGGGTGGGGTCCCTGTTCCCGCGGTGCAACACTCTCTGGTGGCCGCACGCCGAGGGCGACGCCGCCATAGCAATCGGCTAATCTCGTTCTCGTTCCGGCTTGGTCGGTAGACGGTAGAAATGCATCGTGTGTCCTGGGTCGTGTCGTGGGTCACTGGCTCTAGTGGGGTTTACGTGGGGTACTGTCCGCCGCGCACGGGCGCATCCTAGTACTGTCCCGCAGGTGGTCCGTACTCGGGCTTCGGTGGCCCATACTCGGGCTTCTTCTCCTTCTGCGTCTTGTACTTGATGAAGTAGACCTCCGGTTTGCTTGGCTTGGTCGGTGGCGGCGTCGGGATGACGATGTCCTCCGGCTCCTCCGGCTTCTTGTGCAGCACGTAGACGAGCGTCTTCTCTTCGTTCTGCGGCTGCGGCGGGATGATCGGGGTCTGCGGCTTCGGCGGCGACGGCGCCTTGATGAAGATGATCTTGTAGTGCTTCTGGGCCGGCGCTACCGTCGGCACCCGCGGGTAATACACTTCCTCCTTCTCCGGCGGCGGCACGTGCACGTAGATGTGCTTCTGGACGATCTGTGGCGCCGGGGCGTAGTTGTACCCGCCGCTACTGCTCGAACTGCTGCTGCTGCTGCCGCCTGCTGGTTCGGGAGATGGGATAGAAAGCGGAGTAAAGGGCTCAGATCTCAGAGGTCGGAGTCGGAACAGGACGCGCACTTGCACCGCCTGGCACCGCGCGCTCTACGGACCTGCGTACGGACCGCCAAAGTCACCGACCGAGGTGAACGACGGTGCCGAGTAGGACGAGAAGCCTGCCTCGGGGCGCGCCGTGGCGCACGCCAGGACCACACTTAGCACCACGAAGCACTTCATCTTGGACTTTCGAGTTTCTGGATCTCACTCTCCACGCAACGGAACCGACCGACCACAAGATTGCACTCTCCGAAGGGCTTCTGCCGCTGCTGCCGCTGCTGCTACTAGTTCGCAAGGTATGTTACTGGAACAATGCACTACTCGAAACTGTTGGCTCGTCTTGAAGTGCAATGATTATTTATACCAACCGCGGCCGAGCGGCCCACCACCACGCACCTCCACGCCGAGCCCGAGCCATCCGCAGACGAAGACGAGGCCCGAAGCCCGAAGATGAGCCCCGCGAAGAAGCGCGACCACGGCGAGACCGACTCTAGCCTCTCTACCTCTCTCTCTCTCTCGCGTGTGCGCGCACTCCACTCTGAGTCACGGAGTCGTCCCCGCGCGACGGCAATCTGCCTCCAGCCGCCAGTTTCGGCGGGGCAGAGGCGGAATCAATTCGATAGTTTTGCTAATCGCCACTGACAGATGTGATAATGTGCGTGTTTGTGCGTGTTGATTCCCGGTGGGGACTCCCCGCCGGGGTGAAGGCGAAGTCCTTGCCGCTAGCCTGTGCGCCGCCGGTACCTAGCGCCGAAACGGTAGCCAAACACCCCAGGCGGGCCAGGAAGGCGCGAACGAAAGGGAATCTTCTTCTCACTTTCTCAGCCTCGGACGAGTCCGGAGTGGCCCCGGGATGGGGGGATTCTCGGCTCCGCGCCGCCCCTAGGAGTCCGCCCGGTCGACACGGTGAAAGGTAACCAATCTCTTCCGTCTGTGAGGTGGCAGTCTGGCCGGTCCAGACCGCGACCGGGGTGATGGTCACCTCGCAGATGATTCCTCGCTCGTTTCGCCGGAGCGGAGAATGTGCGTTATGAGCCAGGACCACGACGGGCTACGGAGGCATAGTTAAGATTGGGCAAACGCCGCAACCCCATGCTGACGGCGCGAGAAGTGAAGAAAGAAAGAAAACAGTGCCATTAATATTACGAAATAGCGATTGAACAGCTCCGCGTGTGTGTGTGTGTGTGTGTGTGCGTGTGGAGTTACTCTCCGGGCCGGACCCGACCCTTCTGATCACTCCCGGGCTCCCGACGTCGGGGTATTATTTGTCTTAAGCGATAAGACTCCGCCGAGGTACCCGCGGACCATCGGTGAGGTAGTCGAGTTGACGTGGCGCTTGATTGATCACATGCCATGCATCCTCAATCCGTGCGTCGAGATTATGCTGTGTGCGCGCCTGTTTGGGGCATTTTACGCGCGTTTAACCAACATTCACCAGCCAAGTGTTGGCCAGAAAGTCCTGCCCAGCGGCACCCGGGTTGATTTGGGGTTATTCGGTCAAACCGAACGAGGTGGTGGTCCCAATTTTTGCTCTGGGCTGCGCGGAGTAGTCAATCCAGCTATATCCCAAGTGTTGAAACTGGAAGCAATCAGACCGTAAGCTCAGTGGTGTCTCTGGGGATGCTTTAGAAAGAACGGTGACAGAGACTACTAATGACTAAACAGAGAAACTAATGTCAAAGACACAGGGTGCTCGAGCCTTCCCGATGTTCAATGCCAGAAATGTTCACCTAAGCAAAGGCGTTCACCATTATAGGAACCGAGAAGTAATTTAATTACTCGAAATCCCTTCACAATTTATGTTTTCTTCGGGTTGTTAAATTTGAAAGGAAAAGAAATCGACAAAACTTCTGATTTAAAGTTAGATTTTCAATAAAACAGTAGGTTCCCCAAATAAGCCCGAGTGGCAGTAGGAAAAGCCTCAACAATCTCAGTGTTCCACTGCAACGATGTATAACATGTTTGTAACATTGTGAAGGGTACCGGACTGGCCTGAACCGACAAGCAGCCCGATGATCCCCAATTACACCGTTGCCCCCTCGAGACGCCAATCAATCCCATTTCCAACGGTCGCGGTCTAATAAATGGCTGCCCTCACAATGGTTGCCTTAGTTTTCCCCGGGACCGGGAACGAAAAGCCCAAGATGAGCCACTTCCTGTGCGGTGTTATGCAAACGAGCGTCCATCTTTATCGTGACTCCAGAGCGGAGCGGAGCACCAACGGAAAAAGTTTGCGGCCTCAGCCTCAGGGACCTGGCTGGAGCAGCCAAAGGTTGCCCTTTAACGGACGGCTCCCGTTAGGTCGGGCGGACGGACGGACGGAAAATGCAACGGTGCTCTGCCAATGTGGCCGCCACCGGGCGCACATATCTCCGCTCCGCAGGAGTCGGAGCAGGATTTATGTTTCGCCGTCGATTTTCACCCGGGCGCCCTTTTGCCGGGCTGATGCCATTCAATGGTCGCGATGGCCAGATCGCGATCGCGAACCTGAAACCGCCGGATTCGTGCGGGCCATCCGCAAATCGGCCGGATTGAATAACCTGGCACAAACTGTCAGTCGCATCGCGTCATCGCGTTCCGGTTGCCAGCATCGCGCAACAATTGAATCTGAGGCGAGCGATGCAGGGCAAACAAGCGCCTGTAGTGGGAGTCCGGCCGCCAGAAGAAAACATCGGCAGCCGTCGGTCGGCCAGCCAGAAGACCCTAACCGGGCAAGACTCCGAAGGCAAGATCCGAAGCAGAATAAATCGATTTTTTGCCCCGGCGCCTGTCAAGAGCGATGCGCACGAAGGATGCCCCGAAGTCCGACCGCGAATCGGAGTCGGACTCGGAGCGTTTACATAACCGCCTGCCACCGCTCATGACGTTTCTAGAGCCCGCCAGATTAATGCCGGATTATGGGTCGGACGTTCGAGTGCCGGACTGAACTGATTTTTGGGCCGCTACGAGCCGCGCGTCAGGTGATTTGGGTGCCCACTCCACTCTTTGCGGGCCCCGCAAGCAAACAAACCCGGGCCTCGACCCTCGGATCGACAAATTTGGCCGGACCGCTCTGATCCGCCACGCAAATCATCACTTTGTTCCATCAATCTTCCACAGCGCTGCAGAGCTCCGAACAGGGATCCGAACACCACACGACCAGGTCATGTCTAGCGCGCTGATCATCATGATCATGGATGATGGTGGCGATGCTGTGGCTGCCGTTTGAAAGCGAGAGTCTTAACCATTTGACCTTGCATAATTACCTACCGTGCCGTGCCGTGCCGCGGCCGAAGCCGGTTACGTTCGGTGGCCAACTTTTCCGGAGCCAACGGTCCCCCGGACCCCGCGCTCGTGTGTGCTTATTATTTTTCCTTCCTTCGCGTTGCGGTGCGACGTGCGCATTCCCTTCACTCTCCGTGCACCAGCAGGTGGGAGCTCGCCGAAAGCCGAACGCTGCGGCCCACAGAACCACACGCGGCCCGGTGCGCGCATTCCTGAACCGATCCGAACCGAAAATCTATCCGTGGGCTCGCACTCCAATTACGGCAGCTCTTTAGCTAAACGCGAGCATCCGTGGCCCTCCTTGGTCCGGTCTGCGCAGGTGGTGCAGCGTGTCAAGATCGCGAGCCCCCGTGCTGTCCCAAGCACCACAGAAGTCCGCTCGGAGCTTGGACCCCGTTCGGTGGTGACATAAATCGATCTCCGATTGCCTAAGTGCCTCTTTGTAGGGGGCTCACCCTAGCTGTCCTCACCTTGGCCTCGGCGCGAGTGTTATGCCAAGGGGTGAGCCGGGCCGCCCAAAAATGGTGGCGGCCACTGAAGGATGTCATCATGCAGATCGAAACCCCGATACGAGGAGGTCCTCGTACGGTGCTCTCATTTTTTTTTGGTCCGAGCTGACCCCGTCAGCTCTTGGCAGGGCATCGGTTGGCCGGTGTCAAGTGCGCCACGACACATCGACACGTAACGGGGAGGATTAGAAAAGACGGAGAGAAAACAAATTAAATTCAACTTATGCCCGGGCCCCAAGGTCAGCACTTTGGACCGCGTGTGCGTGTGCCCCGCCAACATCCGCCGCCACCGAGAGTTCGACCACAACAACAATGTCGGCCGCCGGAGTGCAGGAAGTGGATTAAGCGTACTTCGACCGGCCGGCGGCCGGAGCGGATGAAATTGAAGATTTTTCTTTCTCGCCGCGCCGAGGGTTGCATAATTGCGCGGCACCGAGGTGCGGACCCCGATGAAGCACCGCTAATGAGCCGAAGAGGGTAGGCCGCACAAATAAGGCTGTAGCAGCCGTATCGTAAAGCGGACGCCTGACGACGGACAATGGATTTGTTCGCGCGATTGACACTCGACGCGCTTCCTCGACGCTGTGTAGGGCGCCCGACTCCAGGAAGGAAAGGTTTAATTTTTTTTCGCAACCGCCGAGAGCCCGATTTCGGAAGCATCCGGCTGCCGGTCACTCGAAACGTTACCGGCTCGTCGCTTTCGCCAATCAAAACGCGACGGTGGCGGTGATCTTGAGACGGACCATGGAAGCTCTGTATCAGCTCGCAGCGCAGGAAACGCCCGAGTTCTGTGAAGCACAGTCCGCGGTAGCCGCCACAACTGGTCGACTGACCATCTGACAATCTTTGTGGTAAAACCCAGAAAAACGTATAAAAGTAACAGGCGAACATTGGCGTGATGCAACTGACTTTCGGTTCGCTTTTTCGGGTCAAGAACGCACCGGGCAGATGCCGCAGCTTGATTGCTTTCGATGAGCACCAGCACGTGGTGATAAGCCAAAGGATGCGAAGTCCCGGCGTCGGGTTGGAACTGAAAGTTGCATTCACTCCACGGTCCACTTAGTGAACGTGGGGTTCTCTACCAGGTTGTTCTATAAGTTTTGAGTTTCAATAAAAGAATGCGCCGCTGCCAACCTAATTTTTTTTCTTTGTTAGTACACTCTTCAGAACTTATGTGAAGTTTCATTCAATCTGTCACTTTATTCGTGCAGAGATTTTATTTTTATTTTTCAAAGGTCTAAAAGCAAATGAAATTTATGAACTAATGTTGTTGTAAGGACTCTTCGCCTTCAATTAATACAGTGCAAAAGATGGCTTGCCGAATTTAAACGTGGTCGTACAAGCTTTGTAGACGATCCACGTCCAGGACATCAAAAAACCGCAACAAAAGACTACAGAATGTTGTGAACCTGTTTCGTCGGCACCGAAACGAGTTCGTGTCCAGAAGAAGCCAAGAAAAAGCCGAAGAAGGAAAAAATTCTTTTTCAACAGATCAATGCACCGTGTCCCAAGAGCATTTTGACAATGGCAAAAATCCATCCAGACTGCTCCAAACTGTGAATTGTTGGAGCATTCACCGTATTCACCAGATTTGGCCTCTAGCGCCTTCTATCTATTTCCAGAGCTAAAAAATCGAGAGCACACGTCGAAAGCATTTTTCTTCAAACGAATGAGGCCGTAACCGCTGTGGAAAAGTATTTTGCGGCCCTTTCAGCTTCTTGCTTCAGAGATAGAATTCAAAAATTGGAATCTTGTTGGAACAAGTGTACTGATGTTCAGGGAGACCAAACTGTTTCTCAAACCATAAAATTGTGTTTTACTTATCGATCGACAAAACTTATTGAACACCCTGTTAGTATGAAGTATTAAGTGAAGTCTCTGGTGCTGATGAGGGAATCGTAACGGCGAGCAGCCAAGCTGTGACAGCATCCGCAGCGTAATTCTTGGACCAAAAAATCGCTACCCGTTTGAGGTTTTCTAATTAAAAGGAATTCCAAACTTGTCCAGACCTGCGCCAGGGAAGTACACCTGGGGGATTCATAAGCTGCATCGGCATCGCTCGGCAGCCCGGCGGCGATGTACAAATCGGAACCCTGTACATCGGCTAATTGCTGTCGCGTAACGCGACCGATTGCGGTGAATGGCACCTAATTACGGGCGGCAGCGAGCGTAAGCGATAAATCAAACGACAATAGATTCGGAGGGCGAAACAATCGGGCTTCGGGCCAGTCTTCAATTCGACTGCCGCGCGGTCCCACGCAATTATCGCGTGCTCTCTTTTCTAAAAGTGCATCATTCGGGGCCCCGGCCACTTACTTTTACACCGTACACTGTTTGAACTCCGTTCCGATTGCCGTTTTGGGCCGTCGCTGTTGGTTCAACAGTGCATAATTTAGGCGTAATGCATAACGGCGCGATCACTATCGGCTGCCGCGGCTTCCTCGCATCGCACCGCACTAATCCGGCCGATCTTAATGATCTCGGATCATCTCGGTCGGATAGAAACGCTGGCGATGAAAATTATATCACTATCACTATCAACCCTGGTGCTGCCTGGGTGTTACGTCACCGATCCCGTTCTGCTGCTGGCCAGCACGGCCAGCCCGAAGTGGGCCGATTCTTGGCCGGCCGTATTTTATTGGGTACATTATTTTATTAAAGTTTCCCAACCAGCCGACCACCGTTCACGATCCGGGCGTCGATTTCCGCCCTCGGTTCGACCCGGTTCGCTTCGGCCAGAAAAAAAAAACAAATCACTTTTGTAGCCATTGCAGCGGGGCGGGGGGCCACGACGTGCCGCGACCGCACAGGTTGGTTCCCATCATCTGGCGCTCCATAAACGGGCGCTCCATAATTATATGAATTCATTATTTCAATGTTTTTCGCCCGCGTTCTCTTTTCTTTCTTTTCTTCGAGCTTTTTCCGGCCGACGAAAGCAAACCCCAGAGTGAGCATCACTCCGCCGAGCGCTCCACGGCGAATTAATCAACGAGCATTTCACAAAATAAAACTGCCCGAAAAGCATAGCCCCACCGCACGCGGCCGACACAATGAGCGATTGAAGCGGGGCCTTTCAGCGCCGGAAGAAAAAACAAACCACGGACCCAGCAGCCAGCCAGCGGCGAAATAAATTAACCAACGCAAGATCGTCGACAAGTCAAATAGCAGAGCGAACGAAAACGAAAAGCAGAATGAAACAGAAATTATATCACTTCGAGCGAGCGCGCGATCCGCAAATCAGCACATCAGCCCGGGCTAAAATCTGGAGCGAAATCTCGGAACGACGGAAAAGTGGTGCATTTTCCATTCGATGGCGCACGGCTGGTTGCGCCACGTGGCGTGAAAAGGAAATATGACTGGAAAAACGTCGCTACGCGCATCGTGCGGTGCGGAATCCCACAGCCGAACAGGCGACCGTACAAAAGCAGAGGGTACAACCTTTGCGCGGGGCCGGTCATTAGTGTGCGCACACGCCAGTGTGTCACAGGGCCACCCCGCCATCGGCAGTGGGTCTCGGGGATGATGAATGGTGTAGGATCGAACGATGATTGCAGTGGACCCGCGAGCACTGCACAGCTCGATTGATTTGGTCAAGAAAATCTTCAAATCTTCGGTCGCCGGGAAAAGCGTAAGCCAAGCCTTCTGGTGCCAGGTTTGAAGGTTGCCCACATCCAAATACGGGACGAGGGGTACGATTTTCGGTGGTACAATTTTAGTACCTTTTACGTTGCGATCCGAACGAAAGACTTCAATGCGTGTGAAAATCGGGGTTCTTCGCTTTTGGCGCAATACTCGCCAAACTCGGCAGTTGTTTCGTTTTCGCAAGCGAAAGCTAACGGCTTTTTAGTGGCTCGTTTCGCCTGTGGACAGTGCAATTAATTTGCTCCAGTAGTTTTCAGCAGTATCAGTAGTGGAGAGTTTTGTGTGCGTTAGGCGCCCAACAGACAGCATTATTACGGGAAGGTTTCACACTGACCACTCACACGCCATGGGATGCTGATGATCGACAATGACATTTTTATTTTGAAAGTGAACGGCACTGGACCGTTAAGAGGAACATCCCGAGCCCGAGCCCGTGCATCCTCTCGCTCGTGTGCGATCGTTAATTTTATTACTTCTGCCTGTCTGCCGGGGTTGGCCTCCTGTGGCGCGCAGCAGGTACGCGGTGAAATGAGCCGCTTCTATCAATCAACCGCCGCTGATGCTGCACGGGACGGCACGGTTCGCCGCCGACCAGTACCGTTCCGAAGAAGGCACCCGTGGGGCCGTGTAAATAAAATTATGTCACTAGCGCACCGGGGAACGGGGTTTTGTGGTGCCGCCGGCTCCACTGTGGGGCACTGTGCAACCGTAGCATTACGTTATGGCACGCCACGCGGATAGTGGTGGCTGATAAGCCCCCTTAATGGAAGACGAATCCGAAGAGTGTTGAAGAACGGCCTTAAACGGAAGAGACCTCTCTGCACGATGCCACTAAGATCTGAAATGTCCACTCAACTGCTCGATCCCTTCGATCCGGTGCTCACCCCGGTGCTGCTTGGTCTTATTAAAGAAAATTAGAAACTTTCCCGAAAGGTCCTCGACACACACACACACACTTTATTGCACTCCTTCACGCCGACCCGAACGACACGACATAAACATATCAGCAATCTGAAGTCCAGCTGCTGGCCATTCCAACGAACATTCCACGGCCATGTTAAGGCTTCCCTCACTCATGTCTTCCAAAACCACCCAGGCCAGGTGGTTCCCGAATCGCGGAGGCTTCCGAAAAGGTCTGCGATTGAACTTCACGTAAGAAGCCATCCGGTGCATTGCACATAAATCTGCAGCTCCTTTCACGCAGCCCAACCGAAGACCGTATCGTTCCCGGGGTCTACCTTCACTCTACCAGCCGGTCCGGCGCGGGACTACATCACGCGCGGAAGGCGGGAGTGAAGTGTGATTGCGTACCTGTCCGATTGCGGATGTTTTGGTTTGGTCCTGCATTGGAGCTGGCCGGTTTGGCGAGGAACATCCCTTCCCGATATGACCGAGGTGGGAAGATGCTGCACAGACCAGGAAGCAAAACTCACCACCGACCTTCCAGCTAGAGCGTTCGGTGGCGATCGCAGGCAGAGGAACGGCCTCTAAAACGGCCTCTCTGTGGTAGCGCCAGCCGGTGCAACATTCACTTTCGAATCTACCGAGGGCATTCCGGGCGTTCTTCCCGTTCGGGCTCACATCTTCGTGCCTTGTGGTCGGCAATCTTGTCCCTGGTGGTGTCAGTGTTCGAGTTATCGCACTCGCAATTACAGTAGCAGAATGCGATCTTCACACTATGAGACCGAATGAGAAATGATCCTTGATCCTGAGTCCTTCGATCAGTTCAGTTCAACTATTTATTTAGTATTTCAGCTTACAGCTTAAAGGAACTCGTTGTCTACGACAAAAGGAAATAATTTCCCCCAAATAAAGAGAGAGAGAGAGTGGCAGAGAGTGGAAGCGAGCCGTAGTAAGGTATCAATGGAATTCCGCTGGAGACCGGACCGCCTAATCCCCGTCGCTACCGGGCCCAACCGCTCGCATGCTGTAGAGCAGCTCGAGCGTATCGTCCCGCAAATAGTTCCCGTCCAGAATCTTGCTGCGGGGCGCCAGGTCCCAACCGAACACCTTGTCCGTCGGCGGGCGACCCTTCCGCCCATCGAAGCTCTTGCGGAACGTTTTGCTAATCGTCTTCTGGGGCTCGCAGTGCAGCAGCTTCACGATAAACTCCACCCTGTAGACGAAAGTGCTTCAATCGACGCATCGGCCAGTCCACTCGTCGGCTCACTTACCTCGTCGGTGTTCCTTTGAAGAGCTGCACATGGCAACTGATTTGGTCCGCCTCGGCCGAAACCGTGATGAACCACGTGCTGCCGCGGCTGTCGACGAACTCGTGCGCATACATCTCCCGATGGAGCGTCCAAAAACTGCCGATCGTAAACATTCCCGTCTCAAAGCTTCCGGGAAGGTCTCTGCAAAATGGGGGCAGGTGATTAGTTCTCGAAAAACTTTGCGTTGCCCCGGGCGCTTACAATGTAAGGGCAACCGGAAGCTTCGCCTCGTCCGCCGAAGGTTTCCGCAGGATGCCATCGCAGATGCTCAAGATCTGCGACTTTTGCTGAATGACGTGCGGCTTGTTCCCGTGCCCCAGATCGTACCACATGTCGTCCAGCTCGTGATCGATCTGCGCTACCTCGTCGGTGATCTGGAACCGCTGCTTGATCAGCGCCAGCACCTTCTCGTTGTGCTGCTGATCGAGGCTTTCGAGAGCGGCCACCGCGATCGCGTCCAGCGCGCGGCGAGCCTCAATCTTCAGGCGCCGAAACAGCAGTATTCTCTGGTCGATCCGCTCCGCACTCAGCACCATCATTTCCCGGTGGTGGTGCACTTTATTGATTTCGGCCGACATCAGACTCAACGTTTGCTCGAACGTCACATCGAGCGCCTTGAACGTGTGATCCCGGTGCAGTGGCTCGTCCACGTCCGTGGCGCACTGCTCGCAAATACACTGGCTGCAGGTGGCACAGTAGAAGTTCAGTAGCTTACCGTGGCGCGGACACGGCACACTCTTGCTGTTGCTGGACCCGGCCGACTCACAGCCAACGTCGGCCGCCGGTACGGGATCGGGCTCTGGCGCTGAGCTTTCGGCCACGGGCACCTGTTGCAGTTCGCGCACTAGGTCATCGAACCAACGCACCTTTACCAATTGCTCCGTTTTCAGCACGACCTTGCAGTGAGGACACGACTCGACGCCCATCCCGAGCCACTCGGTGATGCAGTGGGAGCAGTACAGCTTCGAACACTGCGGGCACAGATGGGGGTCCTTCAGCCTATCGAAACAGATCGTGCACTTGAAGATATCGTTGAATCGCACCTGTAAAAGGGCACCCCCAGCAGACGACTGAACCGAAGCCGCCTTAGAGCAACACGGCTTCGACGCGCGGCTCGGGCCGGCAACCGGCTCGGGACTGCCGTAGCGCGGTGTGCGGAGAAACGCCAAATCGATCCGATCGCACTCTCTACGATCGGGAGAATCGATCTGCTCCGCCGGGTCGGTGCGACTTTCACTGCAACGAAACCCGGTGGTGTTGTTAGGCGTCCCGATCCCGATAGCCCGGAGCAGAAGAACACTGCCGGCTGCATGGCTTACCTCATTCTTTCTCGCTTCTAACTCGGCCAAAGCGCACGCGAAACGCAGCTTGGAAGCGTAATTTAATGTACGGCACACACGGACAATAGTCGCACACTAATCGTTCACACAGCGGTCACGCCAGCGAAAGTGAAATGGAGGGTGCCTTTGTTCTCACCGGACTGACAGATGGCCGCACTGGATTCTGAGGTCATTTGGGCCACATTGGGCTACGGGGAGTCACAGGCCTAGCTTAGAGTGAAAGGGGAATAGATAAAAAGTCAGAGAAGTTTAGAGCACCGTTAATCAGAAGCAAGAATTGGGGCGTCCGATAAGTCTTCCGACTAGTCTTGTGCGATTTTGGGCGGGTTTTAATTGCTCTTTAGTTATTCGACTTTTTGTAACATATTTTTTTAGTTACCCTACTGATCATGCTCAGTGTTTTATCGATCTCCGTCTTAACTTTTAGTCGGATAGCAGTTATATTGTAACGCGAGATGCAGTTGAAACTGTAGGGCCACATGAAGCGGAAATAAACGATTTGACATTACACTGTAACGTCTACGTCTGTTGACGTCCACCGGATGCTGGACGGGGGAATCGGAAGACAGGGTCCGTTTTTGCTAGCTCTTTTCATGCAGCATCAGAGCTCGATGACCGGGCCCGATGTTCTGGATGTTGTTTGTTTTTTTATTCCATTGTTTAGTGTTGATTCCATGTAAAGTCCCCCGTCTAAGCACCACGGCAATACTGTGACTATCATTTGAGCGTCCCATGCACTGACTGAAGTTCGGAACGCGTTGCAGTTACGCGGCAGTCACGCGGTCGCTTCTTGTACCGCTTTTGACACTCACAAACCAAGAATTCCTCGATAGTATAGTGGTCAGTATCCCCGCCTGTCACGCGGGAGACCGGGGTTCGATTCCCCGTCGGGGAGGAAAAGCTTTTTTATTTTTTTTTTTATTCGCGGATTCCCGCGGAGTACGGGGATTCATATACAATTTGACATAAGCGGGATCGATTTGAGATTTTTACGCTCCGTTTTTTGCTTCGTGTGGCCCTCCAGAAATAGTCCGAGTTCCGAGGACCGAGTTTTGACCGTGCCGTCAGTCGACTCATTACCCTCAATTTAACAAAAACAAAAAGTGTTTCATTTTTGCAAGCCACATCACCCAAATGGTAATTATTTAATGCTTTTTACTCTTCGGCCCTCTGGCCCGGCGCTTCTGCCGGCGCTTCTGCCGGCGGCCGTGGTCGGCTTGACATTTAAGCTGCAAATTTCCGTACGCCGGTTGTATCCTTGGTTGCTCAATGGCTCCCTTGGGGACAGGCGACTCTGCTAGTGGCGATCATAATTATTGTCCCAAAAAAAAACCATACGAAACCTCCACAAACGCCAGCCAGCCAGTGTTGTTTGGCCGTTTAGCACCAAACGATAAACCTTGTCTTGTCTGGCACAAATTATTCGGCGACTACAAATGAGCAGTGATTCACAAGCAGTGCTCTCTCAAGTCCCCGAATGGCGGGTTTGTGCGAAATTCGCTTCGCTTCCGAAATTTCACTAATTAACCTAGACCTAGACACCAGCGGGCCGGCGACAATAGTCGACGTTCGGAAGGCGCTTTAAAGCTTTAAAGTAACTTCCCTTCAATCGGCACGAAGGTGAGCCATTCATCATCACCTGCCGCAGCACTACGCAGCTACGGCACCCGCGGACGATAAGAAGTTGGACGATTGGCAGAGGAAGATGGAAAGTGAAAGGAACAACTTCATCATCGACGGCGGTGATGTTTAACTGATGGCGGTGGTTCCTCCCGGGTTTGAAGATCGGCGCACCAACCCAAACCAGTCAGAAAATCGTACCGAGCAGATCATTTACATCACCGTTTCATCACTCTAATGCTCGCTAATCAAACGAAGCTCGGTGCTCGATGCTGCGACAAGAATGCGCGCGCCAGTTGGGGCTAGCGGTTTGAAATAAACTTTAAGAGCTACAATTAAACACTGGCCATGTTGAAAGAGACCACGGGCCAACCGAAAGAAAGGGGAATTAAGGGCGCCATAGCCATGCTGAGCGAGGATCCTTAGCAATCAAAAGTTCCAGCAGATCATGTCGCGCGGTGATGATCAATTCGTTGCTTCTGCACTGTGCCCGGTGCTTCACATAGTACCGTGCTCTTGTTTCAGTTTTCTTGTTGGAGCTTTTTGGTGCCAACACTTTCCATTCGGTGACCCACATCCACATTAAATGAGACATTATGTACATATAGTTTTTTTCCCGCAGTGCGGTTGCGTAAGGTGTTTCGTACTTGATCACTGTCACTGGAATGCATTGTTGAATGCAAAGATATTGCTTCATATTTTTCAAATCACGTCTAATGAGTCAATTCTGCTGGGATGTGAAAGCCCACATCTAATCGACGGGATCCAGCCCAACGTAAAGAAATTGATCGCGCGCATGGCATGAAGTTCATGGCACAAGAGCACAACGCAACCTGTTACAGCAAAAACACCTAATTTGCTCCAAATCAAACGAGCCCCTACCCAGTTCAGCTTCATGGTTTATGTTTATTACACGCCATTTCCTCCACTTGCGTGTGCGCACTACACAGCTGCTTATGTAAGGTGGTGCATTCCGTGGAAAAACAGATCCACACACGAGCCATCCCATGGGATGCTTTTATCTCGGCACCGAACACTCTCAACCGGTTCGGGCGCCGGTGAGTCACACGCACGGTAGCGTGCGTGTTTTGCAAGTGCTTCTTCCTGTTTCCGTGGTGTTGCGATCCCGCAGAAGCTGTAAACATAATTCGATGTTCATGCATTTCGGTTCACTGTGTATGTATCCGTTCGAACATCCCAGCGGGCAAAATCTGTCGTGCGACCTCGGAACAACCGTCGGGACAAGCTCGGAACAAAGAATTTTAATTCTCTTGTTCCGACGCGTTTTTCTGCCCGGCGCTGAAACGCTTCATGTATAACGCTTTAGTGGTGTGTGTGTCATGAACTCGGTTCATCCAGTACCTCCCCCCCTCCCGCCCTAGCCCACGTTTCGGATCTGAATATACCCGACAAACTTGGTTAAAATTTTAAAACCTTTATTTCTCACAAATCGTATAACACTATAAAAACACCACTAAACCTATCACGTGCACATCACTATACTCCTGCAGCGTCCTACGGCACCATTTCACGCGCTTCCTTCTGGAGACGGGACGTTGCTCAGCTCACTTGGTGGTACCTGTAATTGAAAAAAAAGGACCTGTGAACACTTTAAACACTGCAGAATTGTTAAAACACTGCCACAATACTTACTTATAAACATTTACGGCATCCTCCTGCAGCTGCAATAAGCAAAAGAAAGAGATTATTATAGAAACACTGCGCAACTCTGTGCGAACATAACGAGCGATCTTTGATCACTCTGAGCACCAAAAACACTTGCAATACTTACCAGATTCTTTCGGCAATACCTTCTGCAGAGATTTGGCGAACTGTAAACATAAAAATAGCACTGAATTAAATAAAAATACAACACTTTTTAACGTACTTACTGCGGCTGGCTCTGAGGCGTCATCACTTTGCTTGGAATACTTGCGATCACAACAAACCGAACTGACAGTTGAATGGCCAACGCACACACAAACACCGCGTTGGGTATCATCGTTCAATAAGTCCTGAGACTAGCGTAGAGATGGCGCTAATAATGCCATTTATATACCAAGGTTCACAAGTACCAACCTTCAGACAAGATATAATTAATTGTAAGATGTAATATAATTTGATGTAATTCAAAACATAACATAGTTATTTCATTTACTTCGTAGTTTTTCATAGTTTTTATTTCAAACATTTCATAGTTAGTGTCGGGACCTATTGAACGATGTGTTATGTTCACGGAGGCCGCGCATGCGCACAAACGAAGCGTCGATTCGAAGAGCGAGAAAGGAAAAACATGATCGAAGGAGCGAATGAAATGGCAACACTCGGTGTTGCGCTGGGCCTGTGACAGAGTGAGGTTGTGGGCTCGAGGGGGTAGGAACGGGGAAAAACATCGCGCAACGGACGAATTTTTGAAACGCTTTGCCCGCGGGGATCCTTACAAACGGTCACTTTAAATTAACTGTTCAAACTGGTCACCCTAAACCCATAGGCCGTTTGACATTCGCATTCGATTGACGAGCTGGCAACACTGTCGGCAAGGAAAGCATGCTCCGTTTGACAGAAACGGCCTTTTATTTATTTACAGCGCGCGTGGTGTGTTCGGTGCCAAACATTGTGCATCGAAATTCGCCAAAAATCGCCACACCGACACTCGCAAAATGCGCATCGAAACGTGTTTCTTTTGCTCGAGCAAAATCTTCCCCGGACACGGGATGGTTTTCGTTCGAAACGACTGCAAGGTAAGCGAGGGCTGGCAGTGCAATGGGCACATGTGGCTCACTCACACACACGAGTACGTTCCTCCGGCACAGGTGTTCCGGTTCTGTCGCTCCAAGTGCCGCCGGGCGTTCAACAAAAAGAAGAACCCCCGCAAGATCCGCTGGACCAAGGCGTACCGCAAGACGCACGAGAAGGAGCTGACCGTCGACCCGAGCTTCGAGTTTGAGAAGCGGCGCAACGTGCCGATCAAATACAACCGGGAGCTGTGGTCGAAGACGATCGAGGCGGTGAAGAAGATCAACGAAATCAAGCACCGGCGCGAGTGCCACTTCATCATGGAGCGGTTACGGAAGGCCCGTGACCACGAAATCCATCGCGACATTGTGGACGTGCAGAAGAACATCAGCCTCATTCGCTCGCCCGCCATCGGACTGAAGGAACGGCGCGCCCGAGAGGAAGCCCAGGACTCCGCCCTGCTGATGGACGTAGAGGGAGCGGCCGGCGAAGAAGAGATTCAGTACGTGGACGCACGGGCGCTCGAAAAGCAGCTCGAAGAGTCGTCCGAGCTGCTCGAGGATGACGAGGAAATGTTGAAGGCCTAAATATGTATGTTGTTGTGAAACGAAAAAGGAAATGCTACGGCGCAAACACGGTCACAAGCAATAAAAAGCGTGCTTCGATTGTGATTAAAGCAATGCACTATGACGTATTACTCTGCCATCGCGGCGGTCACCCGCCTTTAATAGGATTACTCCCGAACGCGTTCTTTGCCGTTTCGAAGCAGTGCTCGTTAGCGTGAGGTGTTCAGTTTGCCGTTGAAGTCGTTTCAGGTAGCAGCTTGACGCACACACGATGGGGTGCTTGAAGAAGCTCTTTCTCACCGTCACGCTTGTGGCCACCGTGGGCTGCGCGGCGTTGCTCATCCTTTGGATGTGGCTGGGTCTAGAGCTCATTCCAAATCAAATACGCGATCCGCGGCTAATCGAAGGCCTATCGTTTGATTACATTATCGGTGAGTGCAGATCGGACTGCGGCGCTGCTTCCCCAGTTAATTAGACTCCACCGTTTACCAGTTGGTGCCGGAACTGCCGGTTGCGTGCTGGCCAATCGCTTGTCCAGCGAACCCAACGTATCCGTGCTGCTCATCGAAGCCGGCGGTACGTTTGGTGCCGCTTCGATCGTCCCGCTCTTGAGTACCGCTATGCAAGGCACCAAGTACGATTGGTCATTTCGGACCACACCACAAAAGTACTCCTCGTACGGTCTAGGGGACCAGGTAAGACAATGCGCTAACGTGTTACGGTCCGGCCAGTTACGGTCTGTGTGCGCTTCTAGCAACAACTATTGCCGCGTGGCAAAGGATTAGGCGGATCGGGGCAGCTGAACTACATGCTTCACTTTACTGGCATACCGAGCGATTTCGATCGATGGGAGCAGCTGGGAGCCATCGATTGGAGCTGGGAGGCAATGAAGCCGTATCTGGACCAGTTGTGGCAATGGCGACGTGCCGAAAAGAACGAACCTGCCCAGGACGGTATGAATGAGTGTATGATGCGGGAGTTAACGTCGGATGAGCTGTACGAGGTGAGTGATTTCTTAATCCGTAACGTTCTGTCCAACCGTCTGTTTGCTTCTATACTTTCCCAATGTAGCCTAAACAGCATTACACTCCAATGCTGCCAGAGAGCGACGACGGAGTGTCGATAACGTTTTGCCAACAAAAACAAGCGCATCGGAAACCCCGAACCGACGATGTCGCCCTACACGTGACGGAAGTAAACCCCAACGAGTCACTCCTGGCAAAGGTGTTCACCGAAGCACCGGCTGAGCTCGGCAGGGATTACGTTTTCGAGCCTGCCAGATACACGATTCGTAATGGCATCCGTTGGAGCAGCTATCACGCCCACCTGCGGACCGCCTTTGGCCGTCCGAATCTCACTATTCTCACGTCGACCACCGTTGCCAAGGTACTGTTCGACGAGACGACCAAGCAAACCAAGGGCTTAGTGTTGCAAACGAGCGGATCAGAGTTGTCGCGCCCGGTCGTGGTCAGTGTGCGGCGCGAAGTCATCCTTAGTGCCGGCGCACTGCAAACACCGCAGCTTCTTAAGCTGTCCGGCATCGGACCGAAACTGGAGCTTCAGCGGCACGGGATCGGAGTGGTGCACGATTCGCCCTCCGTTGGTCTCAACTATTTCGACCATCTGAATCTGCCACTGTTTGTGACGATCAATGTGACCGCGAGCGTGACGGTGGACAAAGTTCTGTCGATCGATTCGATCGTACAATATCTGCGCCACGGTAAAGGTGTTTTAGCCACGACGGCCATCGCGGGCATCGGTGGACAGCGTGGTGGCCGCCATGGAGTGATCCTGTTCGGTATGGGCAGCGTCGACGAGCAGGCCCTGCGCCACGTGTCGAACATGAAGCAGGAAACGTTCCGGGCATTTTTCCCGTTTTACCGCAACGCCAGCCAGGAAGGGTTCCTGTTTCTGAGCACCTGCCACCAGCCACGGAGCCGGGGAGCGATCTTTCTGCGCGATCGTCACATCACCAGTGATCCGTTCTTCAATCCAAACTATCTAAAGGATCGCGCCGACATCGAGTGTATGATGGAGGCGATCCGTCTCGCTGCCCGGACCGTTGCCACGGACGCGTTCCGCAAGATTGGGGCCCAACTGCACTGGCCGCGTATCAAGCGGTGCGCTAACTTTGGCCCGCCGGAAGGCGATTCCGGAGTGGCACCCTCGGATCGGTATCTGGAATGTATTTTGAGGACGTCGGCCCTCACGGGGCACCACCCGGGAGGAACGGCTGCCATTGGGCGCTCTTCGGAGGCGGTCGTGGACAATCAGCTACGGTGAGTGCACTACTGTTTGAAGCAATTTACCCCCGTTTAACGACCACTCCTTTTTTGGGGTGTATTAGGGTCAACGGGGTGAAAGGGTTGCGCGTCGTTGATGCAAGTGTATTTCCGTCGCCCGTATCCGGAACACCCAACTCGGTCGTAATAGCCGTCGCTGAGAGAGCAAGTGCTTTAATACGGGCGGGTAACAACTGATCATCCATACTGTACATCTATATGGAAAACTACCTTCTTTTACATTTGTAAACGAAAAATAAAACGAAAAATGGCGCAAAAAAATTGAAACAAAAAGAGAAAAAAGTTTTTTCCCTCCCCGACGGGGAATCGAACCCCGGTCTCCCGCGTGACAGGCGGGGATACTGACCACTATACTATCGAGGAATTCTTGGTTTGTGAGTGTCAAAAGCTGTACAAGAACCGACCGCGTGACTAACGCGTAACTGCATCTGCAAGCCAATAACCTTCGTACAATGTGCGTGTTGGCACTTGGCAACTGATAACACACTGATACTGGCTACGAAGTTTAAAAACAAACAATATCATCTCAATTTTCGCGACCTTTTTCTTCAATTCAATCCGACACCGTCCGCAACAATCGACAAAATTCATCACCACAAGGTAAATAATAAATAATACGGCAGAGGCTTTGCCAAATACCAACTGCGTAGGTAGCCGCGGGCGTGCGAATCATTTCAATGTCACCGCCGCCGGGGATGCGATCCGTGCGATACAAGGAGTTTGAATGTACTCTATCGCGCCACATGCAACCGCCTCAGGAGGAGTTAAAATGGACGATAAGAGACGGGAACCGAGACGCAATTAATTGAAGAAAACACGGCGATGATCGAAATCGACGATGCTCGTGGGCTGAAAATCTGACCTTGCTAGCCCCGCCACCGAATGGCATTTCGGATACGAAGAAAGCACACGAAAGACTCAGTTTTACATTGATAGTATATAATGTTCACCAAATTAGTTTTGTCGACTTTTCCTGGTTTTTCTCTTAATGTATAATACCGCCAACTTTCGTGCAATTTTGTCTCGCGCGTCTCGCGAAAGCTGCGACGGTATCGAAAGTGTACGAAAAGTGAGTCTGAGTGTTGTAAGGGTGTCTTCCATGCGCTATACTTGATATTGCCGACTATTTGGCGACGGCACAAGGCGGATACACGGTTGGTCAAGAAGCGGATCAGGTTGGGTGTCGTTCAAAAGAGAACCAAACACCGCAACCAAGCTGCTGAGTGAGAAGGAGGTTTTGTGTTAGGTTTTATACATGTTTTCTTTTTGTTGATTTAACGGGTTCCTGATGTGACCGAATCCTGCCGTGGTGTTTAAACTTCCCCCAAACTTCGTCTCCCATTCTATTTGCGCGACTAATGTACGTATGTTAGTTTCCGACGTGTGGAAAGGAGTTTGGGGAGTTTTTTTTCACATTTATCTGTAAAGATTCTCCCATTTGCTGCGGCAAGGCATTCGGTTTCCGGCACTGTCGAGTGGAAACGGGAAATAAAAACCCAACGTTTCACAACCTAACTAACGCGACGGAACAAACGTGAGTGACAAAAACTGAAACTTCCGAACTTCAGTCAGTGCATGGGACGCTCTAATGATAGTCACAGTATTGCCGTGGTGCTTAGACGGGGGACTTTACATGGAATCAACACTAAACAATGGAATAAAAAACAAACAACATCCAGAACATCGGGCCCGGTCGTCGAGCTCTGATGCTGCCTGAAAAAAGCTAGCAAAAACGGACCCTATCTTCCGATTCCCCCGTTCTGCATCCGGTGGACGTAAAAGCGAAAAGTGCAAAAAAGTAAAGGCCATATCGATAGTGGAAGTGGGGAAAAGGATGCAAAATTACGTTGCAGTGAACTCTGCTGGCTGGTTGGTTCCTTCTCCTCTCGTTGTACTTCGCACCGGTTCCTTACGCTATGCGGATCGATTGAATAATCTGGAATATCGCCGAGCCGCACACGACGAAGATGAACAGTGCCAGCAGCCACGGGCCGACCGGGTACTTCTCCTCAGCAGTTTTCGTCGACTTCGGCACATTGCCCCGCATCGTGATGTTCTTGCTGGCCTTCTCGTTGGCGAGCTTGATTCGCTGCTTGGGAGCCATTTCTCTGTAAGTTTGTGGGGGGGTTCTGTTGTGCGTGTTTCACTCGGCGAGGCAAAGAGAAAAGCGTCTGCCAGGCAAACACAAAACGAAACACAAGGAAATGCTAAATTTATGCTGCATATCTTTTGGCCTCGTTTCAAAGCCCTGCGATTTATGCTTACCTCTCTCCGGTCAGTTGTCGTTTGTTTGGCAGGTGCGTTGCAAAAGTAGGCGACGGCAAACTCTGTAAGCAATAAAAACACAGCACCATATAAATTTCGCCAACCCGTCTTTCGGTCATCCGCTGGGCGAACGAAAAATTAATGCAAGTGGAAGAAAGTGTCCAGAATGTGTGTTGCTGGGCCGATACTTTCACTACGTCGTCATTGCGTAGCAACTCCGACGGCAGCTTACCACCCCGTCATCTCGTGTGTCTGGCTCTTATCGAAACACCTTGAAAGAGCGTGTGCCGACGTGGTACAAAGTGTGTCTGGGGCGCTAACAAATAGCGTTCGCGACACGGGCGAGAGATATTCTGACGGGTTCAGTAAGGAATCGGAAAAGGCAACTCCCAACGCACGAAAGTCCCTATGTAGTTGGGCAAAAAACTCTTCCCGGTTTGCTTACACAAAATCAGGAACACTGGCGGACCGGACTGGCTCACTGATTAACTTTCTGGGTGGCTGGGCGAACTACTACTGCTACTACTACTCGTGGCGGCAGTGTGATGGGCAGCAATTAGCCAACCAAACACGTATCACTCAACACAGGGAAAACGAGAAAACGACGTTGTTCGACCGCTTTTTGACACCTCATCAAATCTTACTGAGTTCAGCGAAGTGTCATGTTGACGTTTGTGTTGAGATTGTGTTCATTCAAGAAAATAATTTACTCAAACATCAACTGCAAGCTACACCAACCAGGCAGGCAAAGTTAAACAAACTTTTGTTACAAAACGAATTCGTATCGAAAATACTGACACGATAGGTGTTGCGAGTATTGAAAAATACTCATAAAACAATAAATTATAATTATGTTATTAGTCAAGTAATAACACTTGTTCCGATGACACTTTATTTAACATCAAAATTGCCATTTCAAGATGTTGTTTAGGGTGCTTTAGTTACAAATAAACACAAAACTGAATCAATAGCCGGTGCCGGTTTGGACTCCCTTTTTGGTGGCAGACACTTTCAACCCGACATTATTCATTTACAAACAATGCCAAAATGTAAACATACTGTGCATCAAAACAAATGGTCCTTTCGCTAAAATAAAATGTCTAATCGGGGCTAGTCTAATAATCAAAGAATGTTGAAAGAACCGCATCGATTAAGCGTTGGTTACCCTGGAATAAAATGCCCAAAAAAGGATCTTTTTACAATGATCGGAACAGTTTCGGAACCCATCGATCGATCAGGGGTATTGGCAACTATATTCCAGGGCAAATCGTAGTGCATGCCAATCGCAGCAATCGTGTACATCGTTGCAATGTAGATGATTTTCTGTAGATTATCCATGTTGACATCGGTTAATAAAGCAACACCGTTGACTTGGCACTGGCTGCAAACCATTTTCCAAACGACATACCTAAAACAGAACCAATTTTCTCAACGTGCTCGCAGCACGACAATAATTACACAAAATCCGTTTATGAGTGGTACAAGATCCTTCCGGGCAAACTTGTATTTCTTCCTTCTGATGTGTCGCGCTATAATGCATTCATTTCCCACTCGTTTTACATTTTCCACTCCAATCTCATCCTGGTGGTTCTGCTCGAAAACGCCAGGACACCGTTGCGCGTTGCGAAGCACTTTCGATCGCGCTTACGACCGGGGACGTTCCTTCTTCTCCTTGTACAGGGCCAGCAGCGAAACGTTGGCCACCTTCACCACCTTGAAGCGGACACCGGGAATGTCACCGACGGCGTGACCCTTACGACCGAAACCGGCAACCAGCACCTCGTCGTTCTCCTCGATGTAGTTCAGGCAACCATCCCGCGGCACGAACGCGGTGATCTTTTTGCCGTTCTTAATCAGCTGCACACGGACGCACTTGCGGATGGCAGAGTTAGGCTGCTTCGCCTCGACACCAACCTTTTCCAGCACGATTCCCTTGGCGTGTGACGCTCCCGCGAACGGGTTGGACTTCCAGCGCGTTCCCAAGTGAGCCTTCTTGTAATCCTTGTCTGCCCAGCGCTGATCGCGTCGGTGTCGGATGTGCTTGCGAGCGGTACGAATTCCACGTGGTTTACCCATTCTGTAATGGCGTCCGATTCGAACGAAAACTTGCGATGAAAAGAGCCTGCCAAACGGTGACAGCTTGCACGGTCAGGGTTGTAGCCGCTGGCGAAGAACGCCAAGAAAACTGACAGCAAACAGGATTTCGCCGTCAACTGTGAACGTTTTCGCCCGGCAATGTCGAATTGACGAAGAGCTTCAATTATTTCAAAATCGAAACAACCATTTAAAGAAAAATGAAAAGATTTAAATTCAAGATGGTCCATTGGGAAATTCTACATTTCAAAGGCGAATTTGCACCAGAACTTTTCAACATTTTCATTCGCTGCTAGAAATGCACATGTTTTACAATACATAATCAATTTGGTATTCATCATGCCGTGATCAATTTGGTGCGTCATTGTTTCAGTCGACTGCCTCCGAGACAATGTCTTGTATACTTTCAACATTCGTTCATTAATTTCCTTTTGCGCAAAACTTATTGAACAATCCAGTATTTGCTGCAATAATTGTTGCACTGGCTTATCTTTTGGCGGCTGAAGTGGGGTATGGTAAATTAACTGATAACAGATTGACTGATAACAGATTGCAACGTGAGCCTATAAGTATTGGAAACGACAGTATACTTACTGCACTCTTGTTGCACCACGTCCTACGAATATCGTACATTTTTGAAGTGGAAACTAACTGTTTCGAGTTTTGATTTCTTCGTATAAAGGCTGTTGCATAAATTGTTGATTGTGAAAAACTTAGAAGAAAACTACGTACTTTTCGTTCAATTACCATGGGCGAACAACGTGAATCAAACTTTTGGGCTACCGCAGCAATTGCTGCTGTTGGCGCGGCCGGTGTAGCGTATGGTTTATCGCGTCTTATGCAAAGTAGTTCCAATGAGCAACAGAAAGAAGGCCAAAGCTCCAATAGAGGGTTCGATTGGGATAGAGCGATCGATTTCTTTGCCGATTTCGCAGATAGTCCGTCGGTCTCCAATCGCCCAGCTGGTCCGTCAGTCTCCAATCGCCCAGCTGGCGTACGGGAACAAGAAATATTTGTTATCAATACGGCCGATGGTTGCCGGCGAATCGTCAACAGGCTGTATCAGTGAGTTTTGGTTCTGTGGAGATAATTTTCGTTACATTAACTGTAATCCTCTGTTTCTATCGTCCTCTGATGTTGATTCAACAGAGATTGCAAAGATTATAATGTGATGGGATTCGACTGCGAATGGGTGACACATCAGGGCCAGCGGCAACCGGTTTCTATTTTGCAGTTAGCCTCCCCCCTCGGTCTTTGTGCCGTTATACGTCTAAACAAAATCAATCAATTACCCGCGGAGTTACGGAATCTTCTGAAGGACAGAAGTGTCTTGAAAGTTGGGGTAGCGACGTCTGACGACGCTTCGAAACTTCGCCAAGACTACGGTCTCGAGGTTAAGGGCTGTTGTGATTTGCGTTTCCTGGCCGCACGGATCGGGCTCACACAACGAAGTCTCGCTGGATTAGCGAGAGAAACTCTAAACATAACAATGGACAAGGACTGGTGTCTTAAATGTTCCGATTGGGATAGATCGAATCTTTCCGACGAGCAAATAGGATACGCAGCCGATGACGCGTACACTGGTATCCTAGTGTTTAAAGAAATGGCTCGTCTCCTGTTGCCCGGGTAAGTGTAAGAAAAGGTTGTTTTCAAAAACTTCGTTTAACTATCATTATAATTGTATTTCAGCTACTTAACTTATACAGAGTCAAGAGGATTATCCAATGCTCTAGAGGAAATTACCGGTTACTTGGATAAACCATTCCCGACGAACTATAGTTATCACGGCTAACAATTGACGTCGTTAAACGTTAACCTTAACATACGTTGACAAATGGCTTTTCTCGCGTTAATACGCGGCACGATTTTATACAAAATATGAAGTAATAAACCACATTAACAAATATGATAACAAAACTGAAATTAAAAGGTGTTTCAAATTAAAAACGGTCCATTCAGAACGTACAAACGTCAGTGGCGTAGATTGTGTCCGGTCGAGGGTCAGCACTGGCATCATGTGTCAAAACACGGAGGCCCTCAAATCACACTTTTATCGAAGGACCGCGCATAACTTTGGCTCCCAGGTATTTCTACGCACGGAACCACCGTCCGCACGGTTCCGTTCGGTGTGTGACCTGCTAGACTTGTCTTTTTCTCTTCCCGTCGGTGCTTCTGTTCTGGCACGGAACGGAACACTCGTGCCTCTCGTGGCAACCGTCACGCCTCCGGTGCCAACAATCGCGTTTCCGGTAAAGCAGGACATTGGTACAGAGGGAACCCCGCCGCACAGTGGACCGCACGAAACGAAAGTTGGCTTCATGTTGGGACAGTTGGCGGTCCGCTGACCGATGCCCATAAATGTTGACCGAGCGTGAAAAGACCGTGGTCTCTACTGCTGTCCTCGCCGCAGTCGGTGTCGGTGTAATCTACGTCCTGTCGCGCTACCGAAAAGGCATCATGAGCCGGCTGAAGGGACTGAACCAGCGAGATCCGTTGCGCGGACAGCAGGTCCACATCGTCAACACGGCCGACGACTGCCGATTGATCGTCAGTACGCTGCACAAGTAAGTTCCCGCGGTGTTCGCTTTCGCATGCTTCGGTCATCCCTCTAACACGGTCCGCTCTCGAAATTCCCAGACACTGTCAGGAGTACAACGTGCTAGGGTTCGACTGCGAGTGGGTGAACAATCAGGGCAAGCGACGCCCGGTTGCTATGCTGCAGCTGGCCTCGCACCGTGGGCTTTGTGCGCTGATACGGCTTTGCGCGATCAGCAAACTGCCCCAGGAGCTGTACGATCTGCTGAACGACGACAACATCGTCAAGGTCGGTGTGTCGCCGTACGACGATGCGCGGTTGCTCCGCGAGGACTACATGCTGAAGGTGGAGAGCACGTTGGATTTGCGCTTCATGGCCGAACGGGCCGGCCTGGAACCGTTCGGGATTGCACGGTTGGCGAACGAGGTGCTCGGTTTGACGCTCGACAAACACTGGAAAATTCGTTGCTCTGACTGGGAGGCACCCGAGCTGTCCGACCGGCAGATTAAGTACGCCGCCAGCGATGCCCACGTAGCGGTGGAATTGTTCAAAAAGTTTGCCTACAAACTGGTGCCACAGTGAGTTTTGTCTCTTGCGGCTGCTCCGTAGCATGTAGTCCGAAACTCACGGCACGGCCTCTGTCGCCCATTTTAGCTACCCCTGGACGAGCCGTAAAGTGGTGCTGGGTCAGGTGCTGGAAGAGATGGACTGCTTCATGGATCAGCCGTACAACAGCCGCAAAGCGAAGTCCAGTGGCGGCAGTTCGAAGATGAAGGCAAAGAACTGTCTCAACCCACAACCGTAAGTGTCGGTGGCACATCTCGAAATGGTCATAGCTGACGGCTTTCTTTTCTACTTCCGTACCTCACCCGCGCACAGTCAACAGAAAGCGGCCAAACGGAACTATTCGACGCGAACGAAGCCACTCTACCACAACTGTCTGTTGGAGGCGCCGGACGGTGAGCTGCTGTGTACGTGCGACCGTCGCAAGGCGGAATGGTACGTGCAGCGTGAGCTGGGTGACGTGATGGGCTTCGACCCGTACACGGTCCGCCTGCGTTTCGAACCGTCGGGGCGCGCGGTGGACGAAGCCGGCAAGTACTACCAGCAGACGAAGGAGAACATTTGCGTCGTATGCGGTGCGGACGAGTGCTTCAATCGGAAGAACATTGTGCCGCGCGACTATCGGAAACATTTTCCAGGTAACTGTCAATTTCCAGCCGCACTTCCAGTATAGGCCAATAAAAACAATCCGGTTTCTCCTCCCGCACAGTGATAATGAAGGAACACGTTTCGCACGATGTGCTGCTTCTCTGTACCGATTGCCACCAGCGCAGCAACATCACCGACGAGCGATTGCGGCAAGAGCTTGCGGAAGCGTGCGACGCCCCGCTTTCCGGGCAGAAGAACGGTTCCAAGGAGATACGCCTCGAGTCGATGGCCGAGATTCGTAAGGCGGCCCGAGCCCTGCTGTACAGTGCGGCGCAGATACCTCCCGAGAGGCGGCAGCACCTGGAGCAAAGGTTGCTGCAGTTGGTTAGCGAAAGTGCGGCACCGCAGGACGATCCGTGGGGTGCGTTGCAGGCGACGGAGCTGACACCGGAAGTGTTGCAGTTTTACAGCAACATCGACGTGTCGGTTCGCAACGAGCTGTACTGTGCGCACGGGGAGCGTGTGGTCGAGCACTTTAAGCAGCGGCTCGGTGGCTTGAGCCAGTTGGAGCGTATGTGGCGCGAGCATTTCCTGAAAACCATGCGCCCCAAACATCTGCCCGCCCTCTGGTCGGTGGATCACAACTACAAGCGGTGCGTCCGAAGGTGCGTGCACTATCAAGGGGTTGACTTTATTAAACCTACCCGTTTCCGTTGCAGGTTGGAGAGTCGTGCCGGCGAAGGACGAGTCGATGTGGAGGATCTTGCAATCGCCGGGATCAGCCTGCTGTCGTCACCGTCGACCTCAACAACCCGATCTCCTTCCAGTACTAACTCGAACACCTACGGCAGTCGCACGTTGAGCGACGTTCCGTCAACCCGCTTCTACTCAAACAGGGAACTACAGGCACGGGGGGCCAGCGCGAACGGTAGCACCGTGGCGAGCGTTTCACCCCAAACGACACAGTACAAATCCTTCCAGCAAAGACACGGTTGGACGAATGCTTCGGACGGTTCGTCGGCCGATGGTTCGACGGTGTTCAAATCCGTTCATCAATCAGCTTTCACCGAGCACGGCCAGTCCAGCACCCAGCCGCAGCAGCAGCAACAGGATAGTGAGCTTTCGACGGAGCGCGACTTTGCCTCGCTGCAACTCACCTACGACAGTGACGACTCTAATTCGACACTCTCGCAACCATCTTCGACGCTGCTCAACTCCAACGGTACGTTCCCGGACGATGATGACGAGATGTTCGCCGTGGAAGCGGTTCGTGCGGTAAATCGCGCAATCGAATCGAATGGAAGCAGGGTGCATGATGAGGACGACACAGACGAACGGAGTCTGAGTGCGGTGGACAGTTTGGTCACCGACAGCTCCTCCTCGTCTGGCACCGCCACCAGAGGCCATCACCAACGGCGCAGCGACCCATCGCAGGCTACACGTAACGGTACGTCAAACGCCACGGTGTCGTACTAAAACCCAGGAGTAGTATCCCATTCAGGAGTTGGTAGCATCCTTGCGGCAGACATTACTCGGTTAGTATTCGGGCGTGTGATGCAGCAATGTCACGCCTCATAGTCAAACGCGTACCCGACGCGTGACGAAACCGGTCATCGCGGTTCCCAAATGTAACAAACACTTACAATAAAATATAATCTTTGTTGGTTCTGAACCAAAACAGCGCTTGTTTTGTAATGGGCTGCCCTGTCTCCGGGTTTAGTTGTTTTCCTAGAGCGATACGTAAAGTGCCCTAACCGGTTCGATTTTCGATTCGATTTATGTACTAATTTTTTACGTTCAACATTTTCGGTGATCAATGGTCGATCGATTGATCCGCTTGGCACGTGTTGTAATTTTTTTTGCCAAAAAACCCATTCATCCCATGTTTTGGAGACGTGCCAAATCAATTCCTCATTTCGGCAATGCAGCGGCCCACCAACGGTGCGCGTAACGGAAAACGGGAAAGGAATGTCGGTGATTCAAAGCCACCGTCTGATCGGGTGGGGGTCGGGTCGTCAGCGAAACGCATCCCTCCCGGACGGTAGATAATAATAAATTCATTCATTCACTCTGAAAGAAGCCAAAAGCACCGAGGAATGGTCTGCGGTGTTAAGGAAACATTGTAGCCCTCACTGGCCAGCTCAAAGCCAAGATTGGTCATTGTGAGAATATCTTACACGAGCAACAATTCAATAAATATCCTCGATTTCGATCCCAATCGACTACGCACGATCGGAAACACGTTGTAAATGGCGCACGGTAACAATTCGAAAGCTAAACGGTTAATGCTTCCTAATTGGAACAGGATTACAAGTGGTGCTGCGCCGGCCACTGCAACGTCACACCAACGTCGCGAGGCCCGACGACGCCAGCGGCCAAACACGTGCGCTTTGCGATGCCGGCAGCGAAGATGCGCTTCTCATTGACCGGAGGGCGCTACGTCCTGTCCTGTGGCCGCGCGAAGGAATCGACGTGTGCCAACTAACGCCGCGAATCGGCACACACACACATATACCGAAGACGCGCTCATGTGCTTCGGGTGACCGGCCGCCCGTCGTTCCACTAATCCACCGACCGAGGTCTCGCGTTTAGTAGTAAACCGAGGGATAAATTTGATGTCCAACAGCTCGGGCGGCGGGCTGATCGTACCCGCCAGTTGCCAGCTGATCTTCGTACGGATCGCGCGCTCCTGTCGCGCGCCCGGTGACTCGCGTATTAGTAGGCTCTGGTGTTTCCACACTCCGATGATTCTATAGCGGAAACCACTCCACTGTTTAAGACCAAGTGTTCGTGTGTCCAAGTGTGTGGGTGTATGTCCTGTGGGGCGATTCCGGTTCGGTTTTTGAGTGAATCGACGGCTTCCGGTAACGCAACGGAACGACAATGGCGACCGAGCTGGAGGATCTCGTTGAGCACATGAGACGGTTCGCGTGGCCAGATTACCTGGTGTTCGTGTCGATGCTGTTCCTGTGCATCCTGATCGGCGTGTATTTTGGGTTCGTGCAGCGCAAGCCCAACACCGAGGCCGAATATCTGATGGGTGGCCGCACGATGCTAGTGTTCCCGATCGCGCTTTCGCTCATTGCCAGGTAGGGGCGGCACGGGGCACGGTGTTCGCCGGATCCGAGTGGATCTCCTTAAAGCTGCAAATTTTCTTTGGCAGCTTCATCTCCGGTATCACGCTGCTCGGGCTTCCGACGGAAGTGTACTCGTTCGGCATTCAGTACGTGTACGTGGCGCTCGGCGTGACGCTGATGGGGCTCGTGATGGGATACATCTATCTGCCCGTTTTCCACCGGCTCAACATCACGTCGACCTACGAGGTGGGTTTTCCCGGCTCAAAAAAAAAGGTTTCACCAAAACCCAGACTGTTGAATGATCATGATCTTAGGTCGGGCAGGTTGTGGGGGCTGGGGGCAGGCGCACTGCACAGAGTGGCGGGTAGGCTGAACAGCCAGCCAGCCAGCGTGGACCAGTGATGACGATGATTATCTAATTGAATCAAATTTAAATTTATACCCTTTTTCGTTCCCGCAGTTTGCGCAAAGTGGTTTGCCGGGCAAAGGTGATACCAGAATAAACCTTGTTAGGCGCGGACCAGTTCTCGCCCCGGGCGGAGGACCTGGAGAGGTTGAAGCGCACTGGGGAATGAGAGGGGTACAGTGAATGGTGAATTACATCAGATTCTAAGGGACATGCCATGCTTCGGAAAGGGGGGACACGCTCGATCCCGAAGCACACGTCATCAGTAAAGCGAGTTAATGTTTTGTTTTATTTTGGCCAACCACACGACGACCGTTCGTGTGCCAAGCCGGAAATAGTGAAATTGTGTGCAAAGGAACAGGCGGCAGCCCCGTCGTAGCGCCGGTCGCCGCACCGACGCCCGCACTGTGTGTCCCTTCGGAGTGCAAAAATCAAAACCCGAACCGGGCGGCGATCGGAGCGAGTCGCGTGTCGATTCTATTTGCTGTAATTTCGTTGCACTTTACACACTCCCTTCGATGCTGGTTGACGGGCGGATTTCGAGTGGCTGAATCAGAATCCTCCCCGTTGCGGCAGATTGCAGGGACGTTGGCCACAGTTGACACTCAATTAGATTGATTGTTTTAAACCGCGTACAGGGCGGGCGCGCGAGAGCGAGATTCGTCGTCATGTTTTATGATGATCGCGTTAACTTGACTGGCCCACAATACCCGGACCGGTCGGAGTCGAATGTGGGGATAAGATTTATGATGCTCTAGCGGTGCAGGTCAGAAATTATGATGGATGAGACGAATCAGGCTACGTTCGTATGATGCAACCCGCAACCTGCGTTCCCTACTTTTAAAATTGAAGCTTAAGGAATTAAACGACGGTCGGTTTTCGATCGGTTTGACCTATCGTAACGTGACGAATTAACGACCCGCGACATGCGGCCAGCATTGTGCGTTTCTTTGTATGTTTAATGTTAATCTCTCTTGCTAACTTCGCCAGTACCTGGAAACCCGCTTCGATCGTCGGCTACGCATGTTCGGATCGATCATGTTCACCATTATGAATGTAAGTGTGCAACATCGACGAAACAGTTGGTATCAGTCGCCTCTCACACGACCGTTTTGGCCCTCGTTTTCTCGCTAGATTGGTTACCTACCGATCGTTATCTACGTTCCTGCGTTGGCATTCAATCAAGGTAAGGACCCTTTCATCGAGGTTCTATCCAAATCCATCCCAACCATCAATTAGAGGTTCTCCGATTCATTCCAAACTTCGTTGTCCTTCGTTGCCCTGACCCGGCACGGGGTGTGTGCTTTCTCGATCCACAGTGACGGGCGTCAACATTCACGTCATCACACCCATCGTGTGCGTCGTGTGCGTGTTCTACACCTGTGTGGTGAGTGTCCCCAATTCCGTTCCGCCCGTTCCGAAGTCCTCACGGAAGCTTACGGTTTACTAATCGCCTCACTGCGTTCGCCCCGTCTCTCAGGGTGGACTGAAGGCCGTCGTGTGGACGGACGTCGTGCAGACATTTTCCATGTTCGGAGCGCTGGTGCTGGTGGCCGTCAAGGGTACCGTTGATCTCGGTGGCTCGAGTGTGGTGTTCAGCAGGGCATGGGACACTGGACGCTTGGAACGGCCCAAGTACACACGATGCCGGCAATTGCCACCCGCAAAGCTTCAGTGACCCTAAAGTATCGCTTTGTGTCCGTTTTTTTTCTCCACAGTTTTGACTTCAATCCTACCACACGGCACACGCTCTGGTCGCAGCTGATCGGAGGCTTCGTGTACTGGCTGCAAACGAATGCCGTCAGCCAGAACATGATCCAGCGGTATCTGTCGCTCCCGTCGGTTGCGGCCGGACGACGCGCCCTCTGGATCTTTGTGTTCGGCGTTTGCCTGCTGATGTCGCTGTGCAGCTACTGTGGGCTGCTCATCTACGCCACCTACCAGCAGTGTGATCCACTGACGACGAAGCTCGCCCGGGCCAAGGACCAACTGTTGCCGCTATTTGTGATGGACATTCTCCGGGACATGCCCGGCCTTCCGGGGCTGTTCGTGGCGGGTGTGTTCAGTGCGGCGCTCAGTTCACTGTCCACCTGCCTCAACTCGATGTCGGCAGTCATACTGGAGGACTTTGTGAAACCGTTCGTCCGCAAGCCCCTGTCGCAGCGATCGATCAACTGGATCATGCGCTCGGTTGTGGTGGGCGTTGGGGCGCTCTGTGCCGCTCTCGTGTTCGTAGTGGAAAAGATGGGCACCGTCTTGCAGCTGACGATGAGCCTGGAAGCGATCACGAATGGGCCACTGCTGGGTACCTTCACGATAGGGATTCTCATCCCGTGGGTCGGTTCCGGGGTAAGTGCGGCTTCCTTGGTGACCAACAACAAAACAAACTCCCGTACGACTAACGACACTGCTCCGCTTTTGCAGTGTGCCCTTACCGGAGGTATTGTCGGCGTGGCGTTCATGTCGTGGTTGAGCCTGAAGGCACAGTACTGGGTCGCCACCGGTACGATCGTGTTTCCCCACAAACCGATGTCTGTCGACGGGTGTTCCTACGACTTCGACCGATCGCTAATCAACGCCACCAGCACGAGCCTTTACACCACCGAGTAAGTAGCCGCGGCGGACACAGTCCAACCTACCCTACATCCCCCCTGGCCAGGCGTATTATTAATCCGCTTCACCTTCAGCGACATCTTTCCGTTGTTCCGTGTGTCCTACATGTGGTATACATTCCTCGGTGCAGCCGTCACCATCTTCGTGTCGCTGCTCAGCACGATGCTCATCTACGGGCGCATCGATCCGAAAACCGTTTCGCCCGATCTGCTGGCCGGTTTCGTGAGCCGATACGTTCATGGAGCGGACGTCGCCAACCGGCGACGACCCCACGCCGCGTCCGGTGGTACCAGTACCAATGGGAAAACAAACATGCATGAATCAGCATTATAGTAGTAAGGAGGTTGGAGGACAATCATTTGCGATAGTTTTATTATGATCTTTATTAAGCCCTTTATTAGAAGAACACTCCACGAATAAATCTCGTACACTATCGTTGGGTGACTACAACCAACGGTTCGAATAGCCAAAGAACGGCAAATTTGAATCATTCGGATCCAGATTAGTCCGTGTTTAATTGTTTTCAGTTGAGTCGCGCCGAGCGTCGACCGAGCACTAGCGTCGACTGCGCGAACGGCTCCGGGGTTTCTTACTTTTCTTGGTCTTCTTCTTGTGGTGCTTATCGTCCGACTCCGAGTCCGAGCCTTGCCGTCGCTGGTCACGCCGGCCGTAGGACGAATCATCACCCTCTTCCCTCCGCTCGCGGCGTTGCTTGTATTTGTGTGATTTCTTTTTCGTGCCCGACGAAGTACGAACGTACGAGGAGGACGATTTCTTATGCTTCCTCCGTTGGCGGTCCCGTTCATCGTCACTATCGGATGTGCTCCGGCTGTCCGGTCGATGATCGCTACCGCCGACTGGACTAGCGTTACAATGTTCACGCTCACGATCGTGACGCTGTGACAGTGACCGTTCGGTCGGGCGCTCCCGGTCCTCTCGGTAGCTATCCTCGGAACGATCCTTGCGTTCTTTACGGTCACTTTTACTGCTCGTTTGCTCCGTCTCATCCGTCTGTAGCTTATCGCGGTTCTTAAATTCTTCGTACTTGGCGGCATCTGGAAAACAACACGGTTACATGCACGGTTCTTCATTCTTTCCGCACTCCCGACACCCGCCGGAGACTTACTTAGAGTTTTTGCATACTGATTGTACTCCTGCTTCGAGACCAGCATGACCAAGCACTCGTTTACCCATTCCTTTGCTCCACCGATCGCAAACTTTACGATCACACGGCTCGCTTCTTCATCGATGCTTTCGATCTGCAAAGATCACCAAATGAAATCCCAGAGCGTCAGTAAGAAGGTAAATAACCAATTTTACAACAAAAAAACATTCCACAAGAAACAAGAATGATTTCGCAAATTGGTTTTATTGGAGCGTAAATAGCGTAAATGTATTAACAACGATGGTCTCATAAGTATCCCAATCGAAACACGTCCTTCAGCAGTCCGCTGATCCGCGTCTGGTACTTGGCATCGTCCGTATCGCTAATGCGCACCGAGCAGGAGTCCTCCCGCTGCTCGTCCGTTTCCGGTTCCACCGTTTCGTGCATGGCCGCCTCTTCGCTGGCCACGGCCAGCGGAATGTGGAGCAGCCCGAGGACCAGTGCCTGCCGTGCCTGCACCTTGATCAGCCGCATAAGCACCGTCAACGGGAACCACTCGGTGGCCCTGTCGTCCCCCAGCCGCTCCAGGTGACTGATCAGCGCGTGGTGGTACGTCTGCAGCATGTTGTCGTAGTGATTGCGGCGCAACGAATCGTCGGTCGACAGGAAGATGGCCTGCACAAAGTCGAGCGCCGGTGACCCGTACTTTGCCAGCTGCCAGTCCAGCAGAGCGAGTCGCGATGGAAATCCTCCCTAGAACGAGGAATGTGGGGGGAACGTAGCGTCACTTTGCGAACCCTCTCCGAATCGTCCCGAGTCCGTGCCGTACGTTGTAGGAAAACATCATATTTTCGACCGCAAAGTCACCGTGGCACACGACGCAGAACGGTTCCGAGAGGCTCGTATCGTTGATCGACCGCAGCTCGTCGGCAAACCCGTCCCGCAGACGGGTCAACTTTTCGCGCTTGCTCCCGTCGGCCGGATTGAGGGTGGCCATCGCATTCTCGAACGCCAGCTGCATCGTTTGGTTGAAGCCGTCCATGCCGAGCAGTCCCGATTCCCGCGTAACGTCACCCATGTACCGGTACTGCTCAAACAACTCCGGCTGCTGTTGCTTGAGGGCCAGCGAAATGGCGTGAAACCGTCCGAGTTGTACCATCGCGAGCCGCGCATGGTCGTAGTCCATCGGGGCAAACTTGTGGCGGTTGGAAAAACCCCGCTTGCGCACGTCCTCCAGTATGATGATGCCTTCGCCCTTCTTCACGTCACAGTGTGCATGGTAGCACCGGGGTGCGAAGAACATTTCCTCCTCCGTGGACTCTTTGACCTTTTCATCCGATGTGCCACCGTTCTGGTGCTGGTGGCTGGCAATTGCACTACGCTGGAACTGCTCGAATGCCGGCAACAGCTTCCCGTACACGAACGCTTCTCGCTCGAACAGGGCAAACACCGCCTCATCGGCACCGGGTGGTGGCACCTTACACAGGACGGTCGCTTCGCGAGGTTCCTCGCGGAACACCACCCGATAGAACACGGACACGACGGACCGGTTGTCGGATCCGGGCCGGAAATCGTACTCCACCGCGTGCAGGCCACCGACGAAGCCCAGCTTTTGGGCCACACCTGCGAGGGCATCGCGCACGTACTCGGGTACCACTCGCGCACGGGTACCTTTCATGGCGACCGCTGTCACGAAACACACGGAGCCCAAGCTCACGAACGCTATCGCATTACAGCAAGTTGGTGTGGCTTGCAACCGATAGTAGAAGATAAGATAAGGTGACGCACCGGAAGCTGCTGACGTTGACACCGTGCACCTTAACCCTCGGAAGGGCAGTTTTGCAGGTGGCTTTTGGTGACGTCTATTCTTCTGTACATTGAACAGGGCACCATAACTGAAAGCCCTAAGTGGGCAAACGGATCGGATAATGAGTACCGATAACTGATCAGAGATGGCGCTACACTGATCGCGAAACATTTCAATTCCGATTGAAATATTTCACGTCGATTTAGTCCCTTGTACTAAAAAGTTCCCATTATGTTCTAAGAGCGCGAGAGCCATAAGTGTGTGCGCAAAAGGAGGAAAAAAGGATCAAATCCGGAACCGATTCGCCCAGAAACTTAGCTGATCCATGCGCTGGATTTAGTGTATGTTGCAGATCGGTTTGTGATGGGTTTATTTGATTACAAAAAAAAAACTGCGCGGAATATCTTCGCCGTCCGTACTTCGCATTGAGTGTGCTGCGCAGTTCATTCCCACGTCATTCAGCTCTCACAAGATACTCTCTCGTCCACACGCAGGACGGACGATCGCAGAGCGCGCGCTTATCGAGCCTTATCTGCTATATATGTCAAAAACTGTAAAACGAATCGAAAATGGCCCATTTTACCACCGGTGCGCGCTGTTCGAAGATAACGGAGATGGCGGCGCGGCACGGGCCGGAAACGATGCGGTATGCGTCCAATGAACGGTTACACAAACATGCGATACGCATAATCCTCCCCTTTACGCAGCAGGCCTGCACACGGACCAACGGGCCAACCCGGTTACAGGTACCCGTACCGCACGCTGTCCTTTATGACCGCCCGCATACGGGTGGTGTAGGCGCTCCGGTTGTTGTCGTTCTTGGAAAACATGCTCATATCCATTTCCTTTGTGTCGCGAAACTTTTCGGCAGCCTCGTCCATATCGACCAGATCCTCGTTGCGGGTGCACAGCATGGGCACGAGGAATACGGCCATCAGGACACCGAAGCGGCCGAAGGTGCGCAGCTGGCGCATGAACGCGGTTCGTGGAAACACCGACTGCGGGACGTGGCCAAGCTTCTCGAGCAACGCTTCCAGCGAGTTGTAGTAGATGCTCATCATCTCGTCGTAGTGCCGCTTCCGGAACTCGCCGTCGGTGCAGCAGAAGATGAAGTACGTCAGATCCAGCACTGGCGTCACGTAGCGCGTCAGCTGCCAATCGAGCAGAATGATCCTCTCCGGCACGCCGTTCTGTGGGGTGGGGAGAGCAAAAGCACGCCTAGGTTACGGCAACGGCAACGAGACCCCGGGCGAATTTGGCGCATGCCTAACCTTGTAGTGGTACATCATGTTGTTGACCCAACAGTCGCCATGCCCGAGCACCGTGTGCGGTTCCGCCAGGGCACCGTTCGAGCAGCGCTCCAGCGTCTTGCGGAAGTTCTGCAGCAGGAGCTGCATCTTGGCGAGCTCCTTCGTATCGGTCGGCTCCAGCGTTCCGATAGCGTCCTGGATCACCTTCCGCATCATCGCATCGAACGGGCTGCCCTCGGGCATCATTTCCGACATCGGATCGGGCACCTTGAACTGCTCGAACACCGCCGGCTGGTCGCGTTTCATCGCCAGCGAGACCGCGTGGAGCCGCCCGAGCTGCTCCATCATCAACCGAGCGTGCTCGTAGTTGACCGGCTTCATTTTGTCCCACATCCGGTAGTCCTGGAGTCGCAGATCTTCCATCACGATGACCGACTCGTCGGCCTCGACGTTGCAGTAGGTGTGGTACGCCTTTGGTACGTTGAAGAACCCGTCCTCCTCGCGCACACCCTTCTCCCGCTGGTACGCAAACATCAGCGGATGCAGCTTGCTGTAGGCGAGGGTTTCACGGGCGAAGATCAACAACACCGGGAACTGCTGGCGGCGGGCCTCGTTCAGGGGTGGAATCTTGCACAAATACACCTCCCGCCGGTCGCCCTCGGTGAGGATCGCCTTGAACATTTGGCCCACGAACCCGTCGCCCTTGTTTGAGCCGACGTCGAACTCGAGCGCATACTTGCCCTCGCCGAAACCTTGCTCCTGGGCCACCTGCGCCATGGCGGTGTACAGGAACTTCGGTAGCTCTGGAGTGATGCCATTCTGGGCGGTGGGATTGTCTTGGGCAGGGCTCGGCTCCTGAGCTTGCTTCTGGGGGCTCGCCGCATGTTCCGCTTCCAGTGTCACTGTTTGTGGTTCTTCTTCTCCATTAGCCTCGGTTCCATTATGCTTGTGATCCACGGCCTCGGCCGCCGTCGCCACCGGGGTGACGGTGCTGGCCGACTGCTCGTCACTGGTCGTCGTGTGCGTTTCAAGTACCATCTTTCAGAAGGGCGTCGCGCGGTCACTTGTACTAACTCCTCTGCTCTTAGCGGTGGTCCGCTCGGAATCCAACTGAAGCGGGTCGGCCAATCGAAAGTGAGTTTTATTGGGACACCCCACACCCGCGCACTGAGCAACCGATAAAACAATGAAATATCGCCCCTTTTCAGCACCCTCGTTCCGTATCCCTTTTATCTAATCGCAACCTATTTCTACCGAATCGCGACTCGCGCGGTGGTCGCGTCCACAATTTGGCCACCTATCACGACAATTGTCGAACGGACTTGACGTCGGTGTCGAAGACACCGTCAGCCGGCCGCTGGAGCAGAGCACCGGAGGGTTCTCGGCTCTTATTTATCGCTTATCATCTCCTGCCTGACTTGTCACGCTATCTTCGACGGATGCCGGATGCTATCGGTATACTCCCGGGGCCGTGGGAGCGCCACTACCTCAAATCTGGGGTTTCGCACACACTTTTCACTCACGGACACACTTGCACAACACCACACACGTCGATCGGAATTACGGTGGCGTGCCGGTTCGAACGCAACTGACGGAAGTTCCGTTGCGGAATAACCGGTACACCGACGGAATGTCAATGCGAGCGCGAGCTGCGGCGCGAATAAACAGTGATATCATCATGATCATCATCATCATCCTT
Organism: Anopheles cruzii; assembly: GCF_943734635.1. Taxonomy (NCBI): domain Eukaryota; kingdom Metazoa; phylum Arthropoda; class Insecta; order Diptera; family Culicidae; genus Anopheles; species Anopheles cruzii. The sequence continues at coordinate 5,150,239 of NC_069145.1, read as the reverse complement.
TCGATCGTCGGCGGACAAAAAGTGATGCTAATCATCAAGCGTAAATATCAATACGCAGTTCGCGGAAGATTTTTTCCCGTTTTCTCACCAGGTGCCACCCAGTTTGGTTCTGCGGCGTCTTGTTTTTTTCCCCCCACCACGCTACTCGTGGTCATTAGCAAATATCGCGCGGCACACACAAAAAGGCAGAATGATCCAGCGAAAAGCTAACCGAAACAAACACATTCAAACCTAAACCAGCTGACCGGCCGGAACGATGCCAACATTCCGCTCCGTCACGGTGGTGCTCCGCGTGTCGCAGAATCTAATCATTGCTCGGGACGGGCCACCGAGGCAGCACACGACAGCCATTTATGGTATTGTTCCGCCCCGTGGTGGGACTGGCGCGCGCGCGCGCGCGGGGAACTATTTGATCTTGGGCACGAGTGTTGGCGCACTTCTTCGAGCGCGTGCGTGCGCCTCGTTCCCTATCTTATCGTGCGCGCCCCGGGACGGCCAAGGCAGGAGGGAACGGGCGGGCGCATCTAGTTGCTGTTGTCTACGTCAAAAATGATTCCATTGAAATTCGGTCCAACCGGTTCGGTCCAATCGCCATTTGAGACGTCACCCAGAGCTGTGAAATTCTTGACCACGGTCGGGTCGTCTCCACCAATAACAGGGGTTGAGTAATTTTCGACAATTCCGACTTCCTCTTCTCATATGCGAGGCACTTTGGCGGGCCGAGTCAATCATCAACTTCTACAAGGGTCGCGAAAGGGGACACCCAATCAACTGGCCGGCTAATGGTCGCCTGTATGATAGAAGACAAAATAGATCCTGTTATAACGGCCACCGCAACCAATATGTTCTCTGTCGGTCGGCTCTCGGGTAGCGGGGCCTTCGGGGAGTGTTGAGTAGAGCTTTGGGTGCTTCCCCGCGAATGTACAAACAGCATCTATTACAGGGCGCAAAAAGCGCCAATCATTCGGCACACTCAATTCCAAAGCAAAGAAGATTTAGACGAGAACTTTACGGGCGACAGAGACAGCGCGACACTTATCTCGCGCCGGCAGTGTTCCGGACTCGTCGATTGGCAATCTGCGTCGCAGCAGTCTGGTGCGGTGAGTTCGCCGTTGTGGACCTGTGTCTGAGAATCGTGCGTTCCGTGGACCCAACCAGACGATGGCAGAGCAGCCAAAGCTGGTGACGGAAACGGCCGTCACCAATGGACACGGGGATGAAGCGGTCCCCGAGTTGCCAGCGTATCTGTACGCCGTGCTAGAAAAACTGGCCCCGCGGGAAGGCTTCACGGAGGGCCGATTCTCGATCACGTTCGATCTAGGCTCCAGCAAGGGCGATGGGTTCGTCGGGCAGATGTACAAGGCCATCGTGACGGAAGGCGCTCGGAGCGTACCGTATCTGTGCAAGATACCACCGCTGGACGATACGCGCCGTGAACAGTTCCACGCGATGGCTGCCTTCGCCCGCGAGGCCCTCGTGTACGACAAGCTTCTGCCAAAGATCTACGAGTATCAACGGGAGAAGGGTTTAACAAGCCCCGGGGAAGGATTCTTCCATGCACCTCGGTGCTACCATGCACATTGTGATGAGGCGACGCAAGAATCGGTCATCGTGATGGAGGATCTTCGGTTGCGCAACTTCCAGATGTGGAACAAACACAATCCAATCGACTACGATCATGCGAAGCTCTTCATGGAGCACATCGGAAGGCTACACGCCGTTTCACTGGCCATGAAACGGGACCGACCGGAGGAGTTCGAGCCGTTTAAGCTTGCGAATCCTTTCGATCCGCTGCTGGTAGAGGGCGGACCTTTCCACAACATGCTACTGTCACAGTTCCAGATGGTGATCGATGCGCTCGACGAGCAGGATACCGTTGAGCGGACAAAGGTGGAGCAGCTGAAGCTGGATATCTTCGACGAAATGCAACGGTGTGGAAATGCGGCCCTAGCCGAACCGTACGCAGTGATCAACCATGGCGATTGCTGGACCAACAACATGATGTTCCGATACAAGGTAAGGTTAGAGGCGATACAGATTGGGAGGAAACGCTTTTCCACTGACCGATCGTTTCTAGGACGGAAAAGCAGACGAGATAATCCTCTTCGACTGGCAAGTGATGCGCTACGTATCGCCTGTGCTGGATTTGGTCTACTTCATTTTTTGCTGTACGGATGAGGACTTCCGCAGGAAGCATTACGACGGAATGATCGATATTTACTACCGCTCGTTGTCGGTCACACTCGAAAAGCTGCAGCACGCGGCCGACGAGCTGTTTCCTCGCGATGCTCTGGATGAGCATCTTCTGCTGTTCGGTCGATATGGGCTGCTGATGGGCATGTTTCTCGTACCGATGATGTGCACCGAGGCCAACGAACTACCCAACATGGAGGAGTTGGCGCAACGGATGCAGCAGACGGAGCGTGGTTTGGACGAAAGCTTCTTCAAAACTACTGAATCGAACAAAAGTGCGTTCCGGAAAAGGATGAGCGGAGTCGTGAAGGACTGCATACGATTTGGGTACTTATGAAGTGCAGAGCGTTTAAAGATGGAATAACATGCAAAGAAAGGTGAACCAACGTGCGCACGCTTCCACTAGAAAATCAGTATTGCACTTTGAAATTCTCGGAAAACGTTTACTCCCAGTTGATGGAAATACAAAAAGCACGATGACATACCCTTTGTATCTCTTCTTTTTCTCGATTGTGCTTTCTTCACAATCAACTTGGAGAAAAGGAACCCTGCTCGTGGATTTGTAAACCAAACCTTCATTTTGGCGACACACGATGCTTATTTTCAAATAATAAATCACTGTTTGATTAAATTGAAATTGGAAATTATTTAAATGCCTTCATTGTACGGGATGATGCACGTCGCAGCTTACTAAGTTGGTTTACGGTAGGATGTAGCATGGCACACTGAGAACATGGATCGCTTTATCGGACACAATAGAGTGCGAGTCGATAGCAATCGGCCATAAAAGGGTAGAACAAAACCAACACATAATTTGCCTATGATTAATCGCCATTATAGACATCACATGTGTTGTATGACCAAAAATGGCCCTACTGTGTGCTCCATAATGATAAGATAAAAGTAGCGATAAACTTGTTGGTAAACATTAGCTTCACTTTGCACTCACAAAACAGTTCACTCCAGTTTACAACTGCACAGCGCACGAGCTTCTGAGAGGACAGTTTCGTAATAAACACACAAACAACTGCACTCTCAGCCATTTTGTTTTTGTACTAAGACTTATCAGCTTAACCGAAAGACACTCGTCGCAAGGACATTTTGACACTACATTTACAGACCGTCCTGTTAGCGCGCTCTCTGTTCACTGGTAAGCTCACACAACGACATTTTTACATTCTAAACCGCATTAGCACAATCACTTGACTGACAATCACCAACACAGCTAGTAGCGTTCCGCGTGCTGTCCAGAGTGGACTTATCGTGCCTCGACTGTGATTCAGTTAACCACCATGGAGGCTCCCCAACAGTCACCGAAGGCAAGCGGCACCGGTGACCCGGAAGGCAAGGATGGCATTGAGCAGGTCAAGAATGTTGTTCCACAGCTACCCCAGTATCTGCACACGGTGGTCGAAAAACTTGCCTCGCGGGATGGATTTACGATGGGCAAATTTTCGGTTGTTTTCGATCTGGGCTCCAACAAGGGCGATGGCTTCGCAGGAGAGATTTTCAAAGCCATCGTAACGGAAAGTGTCCGAAAGAGCGAGTATCTGTGCAAGATCCCACCGTTGGACGAGGTACGCCGTGTACAGTTCCACGCGATGATTACCTTCGCCCGCGAGACCCTGGTGTACGAGAAGTTTCTGCCAATGATCTACAAGTATCAACGAGAGAAGGGTTTAACAAGCCCCGGGGAAGGATTCTTCCATGCACCTCGGTGCTACCATGCACATTGTGATGAGGCGGCGCAAGAATCGGTCATCGTGATGGAGGATCTTAGGTTGCGCGACTTCCAGATGTGGAACAAACACAATCCGATCGACTACGATCATGCGAAGCTCTTCATGGAGCACATCGGAAGGCTACACGCCATTTCACTGGCCATGAAACGCGACCGACCGGAGGAGTTTGAGCCGTTTAAGCTTCCAAATCCTTTCGATAAACTTTCGGTGGAGGGCGATCGTTTCGACAACAGTCTACTGTCACAGTTCCAAGTAGTGCTCGATGCGCTCGACGAGCGCGACACCATTGAGCAGACAAAGATGGAGCAATTAAAGCTGAACGTCTTCAAAGAACAGCAGCGGTGTGAAAATGCGGCCTTAGCCGAACCGTACGCAGTGATCATCCACGGCGATTGCTGGATCAACAACATGATGTTCCGATACAAGGTAAAGGGCCGTTTACACGTTGCGATATGTCGCTGCAATGCCTTGTATCGATTAATCGCAGCAATATATCGCAGCCAAGGTGGAGCGTCTACACGCCACGATGTACCGTTGCGATTTGCAAGAGTACTAATCGGTCACGGTGGTCAAGGGAATGGCTTTTAAAGCGAGGCAATTATTCTCACGTTAAACTTTTGCTTTAAAACATTCAAAACAACATGCCAAACCGCCATCAATACACGCACACATGTATATCCACCGTCAGCACACGCACACATGTATGGAGATTGGACCGAAATTGATGCTCGGCGCATTCAATTTTTTTGATCTGCCAATCTGGTCGTATACAAGCAATTTGTTCCTTTTTTGCTGTCTACACGTAGCGATATATCGTGGCAATTGGTTTCATACAAGGGATTGCTGCGACATATCGCAACGTGTAAACGGCGCTTAAGGTTAGAGGCGATGTAAATTAATAAGATACCTTTACCCCATACCCCTTTCCACTGACCGATCGTTTGTAGGATGGAAAAGCAGACGAGATAATCCTCTTCGACTGGCAAGTGATGCGCTACGTATCGCCGGTGCTGGATTTGGTCTACTTCATCTTTTGCTGTACGGATGAGGACTTCCGCAGGAAACATTACGACGAAATGATTGATATTTACTATCGCTCGTTGTCGGTCACACTCGAAAAGTTGCAGCACGCGGCCGACGAGCTGTTTCCTCGCGATGCTCTGGATGAGCATCTTCGGCTGTTCGGCCGATATGGGCTACTGAGAGGCATGTTTCTCGTACCTATAATGTGCACCGAGGCTGACGAATTTCCCAACATGGAGGAGATGGCACGACGTTTACTTATTGTTATTGTTTTACTTTTATAAACCAAAACTGTTGGCAACGCACGATGCTTATTTTCAAATAATAAATCACTGTTTGATTAAATTGAAATTGGAAATTATGTAAATGCCTTCATTGTACGGGATGATGCACGTCGCAGCTTACTAAGTTGGTTTACGGTAGGATGTAGCATGGCACACTGAGAACATGGATCGCTTTATCGGGCACAGTAGAGTGCGAGTCGATAGCAATCGGCCAGAAAAGGGTAGAACAAGACTAACACCGAACTTGCCTATGATTAATCGCCATTATAGACATCACATGTGCTGTATGACCAAAAATGGCCCTACTGTATTCTCTATAATGATAAAAGATAAGATAAAAGTAGCGATAAACTTGTTGTTAAACATTAGCTTCACTTTGCACTCACAAACCAGTTCACTCCAGTTCGCAACAGCACAGCGCGTGAGCTTCCGAGAGGACAGTTTCAAAATAAACAGACGAAGAACTGCGGTCTCAGCCATTTTGTTTTCGCACTGTTCGGTGATGATCACAAAGGATAATTGGTTCTCACGCGTTCGGTTTGAATGAAGAATTATCATCTTAACCGAAAGACATTCGAGGACACAAATAATTTTACATACTGTCCCTGGCTCTCTCCTTGTTATTTGCTAAGCACACACAACGACACCCTTGCATTCCAAACTGCATTAGCCCTTGATCACTTGACAACTAGTCGCATCACCGTCACAACTAGTCGCGTTCTGCATTCTGGCCAGAGTAGACTTATCAGTCGCCAGAGCGCCTCGACTGTGATTTAGTTTCTCGCCATGCAATCTCGCCAACAGTCACCGAAGGCAAGCGGCACCGATGACTCGGAGGGCACGGATGGCATTGAGCAGGTCAAAAACGTTGTTCCACAGCTACCCCAGTATCTTCACAGGGCGGTGGAAGGATTTGCCCCGCAGGATGGATTTACGGTGGGCAAATTTTCGGTTACGTTCGAGCTGGGCTCCAACAAAGGTGATGGGTTCGTTGGACAGTTGTTTAAAGCCATCGTAACGGAAAGTGACCGGAAGAGCGAGTATCTGTGCAAGATCCCACCGCTGGACGATGCACGCCGTGAACAGTTTCATTCGATGACGGCCTTCGCCCGTGAAGCGTTAGTGTATGCAGACATTCTACCGAAGATCTACGAGTATCAACGAGCGAAGGGTTTAACAAGCCCCGGGGAGGGATTCTTCCATGCCCCTCGGTGCTACCATGCATATTGTGACGAGGCAGCGCAAGAATCGGTTATCCTGATGGAGGACCTTCGGTTGCGCAACTTCCAGATGTGGAACAAACACAATCCGATCGACCACGATCATGCGAAGCTCGTCATGGAGCACATCGGAAGGCTACACGCCGTTTCACTGGCCATGAAACGGGACCGACCGGAGGAGTTCGAGGCGTACAAGTTATCCAACACGTTGGATATATATTTCGAAGCGGAGGGACCGTTCCGGAACATGGTTCTGTCGCAGATGCAGATGGCGATCGATGCACTAGAGGAGCACGATCACGTTGGGCGACAGAAATTAGAGGCACTAAAGCCGAACACATTCCGAGAATTGAAACGCTGCAGTGACACTAAGCTGGCCGAACCATACAGCGTTATCCGACACGGTGACTGCTGGTCAAACAACATAATGTTCCGGTACGAGGTAAGTTCGAACTTTCAGTGGCTTGTTTCGATCATGCCCAGCGTAATATCTTTTCAGGATGGAGCCCCGAAAGAGATGGTCTTGGTCGATTGGCAAAATGTGAGCTACGTGTCACCTGCTCAGGATATCGTGTATTTCATCTACTCCTGTACGGACGAGGCATTTAGGGAGAGGTACTACTTCGAAATGATCGACATTTACTACCGTTCGTTATCAGCCACGCTCGAGAAGCTTCAGCACGACGCGAATGAGCTATTTCCCCGGAGTGCACTGGATGAACAGCTTCGCCAGTACGGAGGCTATGGCTTCCTTATGGCGATCTTTCTCATCCCTATGATGTGCACCCGAAACGAAGAGCTGCCCGACTTTGAGGAGCGGGCACATAAGATGCAGAGCACGGACCAGCAACTAAACGAAAGCTTCTTCAGCACTTCCGAGTCCAGCCACGATGCGTACACTACCAGAATGCGCGGTGTCGTGAGGGACTGCATCCGTTACGGCTACCTGTAACCGAAAAGGCTCGATATTCAGAATCCGTGTTACAATATCATGATTAAGTAAAAATGATTCGGACCATCCCTAAACAGATTCGTTTTGTGTAGATTCATCTGTGACATTTTAAAGCTTGCGTACGCTTATGTTTTCGACAACACTCGACACAATGGAAACTGAAAATCATTGGCCCAAATGGACCAAAACCACCCGCTCCAAAGATTACGATCGTGTGTCGTGTACCTCAAAATTTGGTTAGTAATGAGTGATGAGTTTGCCAAATAATTGTTGCCTGTGTGGCTGCTCCCGTTTACCCGACGCGGAAGTCACTAGAGTCCTTTAGAGCAACATTGTTCGACGGGCTGGCTTGCGACTATCGATGGCTGTACGCCGTTTGTTTATTTTAATACTTCAGAACCACCCCGTCGACGATCGGTCACGTTGCAAAGACACTTGATTTTCCAACCTCATCGTGAAGGCACACCGCCGCATCGTATGCGCCAGTCACTCGCCGTATCTTATCGTGCCAACAACGCCTCCGTGCAGTGGAACGCGCCAAGCGTGGCTAGCGATACGGTTTTTGTCTGTTTCCTCAATTACTGCCCACCATCTATTGTCATTCTTCCCGACGAAGCCCTATCAGCCAATCACCTCTGCTCCGTCGGTGTGCCGATTTCCGAAATGTCCAAACCAGTGGAAGCATCGTTACCAGGGTACATCAGTGTTGGTTTGCAGCTTGCCGCTCGAAAGGAAGGATTTACCGAAGGCCGGTACCGCCTCGAAACCGAACCCGGTTCGAATGTGGGCGATGGATTCTCGGGACAAATGATCAAGGTGTTTATCCGCGAACCGGATCGTAAAGTGACCGTGCTGTGTAAGGTCCTGCCAGATAATCAGATGCGCAAAGAGCAGGGCGTACCCATGTTTGAGCGTGAAACGGAGGCTTACGTCAATGTGCTTCCCTTCTTGTTGGAGTTTCAACGCGGTAAAGCTCTCGAATCCGGGTGTCCGCAGTTTGATAATGTGCCACGATGTTACTTTGCTAAGACATCCGTCGACACCAAGGAAGCGGTCATTATTATGGAGGATCTGAGGGCGCAAGCTTACCGTCTGTGGGATAAAACCAATACGGTTAACCTGGAGCATGCCGAGCTGCTGATGGCCACAATCGGACGCCTCCATGCCATTTCATTTGCTATCAAGGAACAGTTACCGGAAAAGTTTGCCGAGTACACTGGGAAGCTTGTCGATCCCATGGCAACGTTGATTCAAGCTGAAAAAAATGGTGGTTTTCATAGAACCATGGCCACCATGTGGCAGAGGGCGGTCGACGCGCTCGAACCACACGATACCTTGCACCGTGAAAAGCTGAACCTGTTGAAGGATCGTTGCTGTGCGGAGATCATTTCGTGCGCCGAGGCGAAGGCGGCAGAACCGTACGCCATCATTGGACACGGTGACTGTTGGTCAAATAATATGATGTTCCAGTATGGTGACGATGTGAGTCGGCACATCATCCCATGTTGCACCTACGAAAAGTTTCATTCGCGGTTTCTGGTTCCCACATTTCAGGACAAAACGCCCCTCAACATTAAGCTGATCGACTGGCAGCTCTGTAGGTACTGCTCACCGGTGCTCGATCTCGTGTACTTTATCTTCAACTGCACCGACGAGAAACTACGTGCCCGCAGCTATCAAAGGCTGCTCAATGTGTACTATAATACTCTCGGTATCCATCTGCATCGGTTGGGCGGTGACGTTGAACGACAGTTTCCCAGGAGTGCGTTCCATGACCAGCTGAAGCAATTCGGACGGTACGGATTGGTAATGTCGTTCCTGGTACTGCCGATCATTTGCACCCCGAACGACGAGCTACCGGACACCGACTCAGCCATGGAAGATCTAATGAAGGAGATCTCCGACGGGACCGGTACCGGTGATTTTACGTACGGTACAACGGAAAAAGCGGCAACCCGGTATAAAGAGAGAATTTGTGGCACAATTCGGGATGTGATTCGTTTAGGGTACATGTAGACAACGGTACTTGACCAATTGTGTAACAATTGATTTGTTAATAAGTTCATAAGTAACTATGGCAACTGAGCTATGTTGTCGAATGGGCGTCGAATCCAAAAATAAATCTGGCTGCTGCGGTATTTGAAAGACAGCGGAGCTGGTAACACATCCAGGCACACTTCAATTGAGTTTCTTGAGTGCGGTGAAATTGAGTAAATAACTGACTTCAATCAACGACGATGACACTGACCGTGATGATGCAAAACCCGCTTCATTGTTGAATCCGGTTTCTTAAACGATCATTATTGGAGAAACCATTTGCAGAGCGACCTTGACCGTGTGAGGTAGACACTCAATCATCTTTCGGTGTGTAAATACGATTAATCGAAACATCTTCTAACAATGTTACAATAATATAAACAGAACAAGCCCTCAACTACTCTTGTTAATGAAAACAATCGACATAATGTTGCACTATTCTATCCTTTAAATCTCTCACAAAGTTTCTACAGGTACAAACATTCTTTACGAAGGCAAACTAGCCATTAACTCTAGCATTCCAACAATCTGCAAACCGTTGTTCCTGTCCAGAGCTACCCTGATTGCAAATGGATTCTATGGCTTGGTAAAGAGTTAAGGCCTACTAAGAGTTCAATAATACGTCACTTGATATTGTACTGATATTGTACCTACCCTTGAGAATGGATAAAGATTACAACTTTTGTCAACAGTCGGGTTAGTGTTTTTTTTCATTAACTTACAGATGGACGCACGCTTGAGAGGTTGGAAGCAATAAAATTTCGTAATCAACCACTTGCAAACGTAAACAATGAAAACGGCGTATCACCACCAAAACATGGACACGGTTTCGGACGATAATTACGCGTTCGTGTGCCCGCGGTTTTGGGGACAAACCCACAGACCCCGCCATTTCCCATCGTCCAGAATGATTAACGATGATTTGCAAAACTTCTGTCGCAATTTGATTTTACAGTTCGTTGTGCTGTATATTTTGCACACACCGCGTACATCGAATAAATGAAGAACAGCACGGTTATCTTATCGTTCCGATTGACATACCGTTTATGGAATCGCGCCGTTTGGTTTGGCGCACGTCCGGCCCGCGACCACCGGTCGGCGAACTGTTTGTATTATTTGTGTACTCCTACACCTCCTCTTCGATTCTATTGACTACGGACGTGTTGCTAAGAAATCTGGTGTGTCCATCGTATTACCGAACGGCTCACTGACGTGGTGCCAGTCATCCATTGTACCTATCTTATCGCCAGGACAGTGCACCCATTTCTTATCCTGGCGCTATAGGTAGGTGGTAGGAATCGGCAAGCGATATAAATTGACCGATTTATTTAAAAACTGACCTCAACCCTTACACCAGCCTTCAGTGAGCGACAGTAAGGCGGTCAGGTTTGCTGGATCGTTTACATCGTTCGTAGAATAGTGGAAAAAAGGTTCCCAAAAATGCCAGAACCGCTAGAAACATCTCTCTCGAGCTACATCCATGCCGGTTTAGAGCAGGTAGCTCGGGAGCAGGGATTCACCGACGGTAGTTATCGCATCGAGACAGAATCCGGTTCAAAAGTGGGTGACGGTTTCGTGGGTCAGCTGGTGAAAGTGTTTATCCGCGAGTCGGATCGTGAACTGCTGGTACTGTGTAAGCTGCTACCAGAAAACGAAGTGCGAAGGGAACAGGGCGTACCCATGTTTGACCGTGAAACGGACGCATACGTGATAGCCCTACCCATGTTGTTGGAGTTTCAACGTAAGAAGGCCCTTGACACCGAGTTCCCGCAGTTCAACAATATACCCCGCTGTTACTTTGCTAAGACATCCACCGACGCCAAGGAAGCGGTCATTATTATGGAGGATCTGAGGGAGCAAGGTTACCGCATGTGGGATAAAACGAACACGGTTAATCTGGATCATGCCAAGCTGCTGATGGCCACACTTGGACGCCTTCATGCCCTTTCGTTCGCGATCAAGGAACAGTCGCCGGAAAAGTTTGCAGAGTGTGCTTCGAAGCTACCGGATCCTATGGCTAAGTCAATGGCAGACGGTCAATTCGAAGCGTTCGATAAGATTTTGGATAGTTTGTGGGAAAGAGCGCTTGGTACACTGGAACCGCACGATACCTTCCGCCGTGAAAAACTGGGTCTGCTGAAGAATCGCTGTAGTGAAGAGATCATGGCATGTGTCGAGGCGAAGGCGGCAGAACCGTACGCCATCATTGGACACGGTGACTGTTGGTCGAATAATATGATGTTCCAGTATGGCGATGATGTGAGTCGGCACATCAACCTATGTTGCACCTCCGAAAAGTTTCATTCTCGTATTCTGGTTCCCTCATTTTAGGACAAAACGCCCACCAACATCAAGCTGATCGACTGGCAACTCTGTAGGTACGGCTCACCGGTGCTCGATCTCGTGTACTTTATCTTCAACTGCACCGACGAGGAGCTACGGGCCCACAGCTATCAAAGGCTGCTCAGTCTGTATTACAATACTCTCGGTATCCACCTGCATCGGTTGGGGGGTGACGTTGAACGACAGTTTCCCAGGAGTGCGTTCCGTGACCAGCTGAAGAGATTCGGACGGTACGGATTGGTAATGTCGTTCCTGGTACTGCCGATCATTTGCACTCCGAACGACGAGCTACCGGACACTGACTCAGCGATGGAAGGTCTGATGAAGGATATGGGCGGAACGGGAACCAATGAATTTGCGTGGGGAACGACGGAAAAGGCTACGGCCCGATATCAAAAACGAATGTCGGGCACAATCCGTGATATCATTCGGTTCGGGTACATTTAGCCTAGAATTACAAAGATATCAATGGTTGCTTGGACATGCGAAAGGTGTTTAACATACGCTATGTTTCAATTAATATTGTAATCAGCGCTCGAACTTCCTTTAAATTATGTTGACATTGAAAAGAAATCTGAGAAATAAACTGAGATGGCATTGGCGTTAGCGACTCAACGACCTTAGCAACCTTTTTCCCACAGTTGAAGCTCAGCAAATGTCAACAAAAAGCTCTAAGCGACATTGGCGGCTGGACGCTTTCGCTTTGTTGCCATGACGATAAAGCTCTCCATCTCCTACGCTGTAAGCTTGATATGGTGGTGAATATTCGGCGAATGAAGGCTACACGATCCCTTTGTCGCATCGATCAGCTGTTCGTATGTCTCACGGAAGAAGACCCTAAAAAATGATAAGCCTAAATAGGCTCCATGCGGTAGGAAGCACGTGGTGCTTATCAACAAAGTCTTTACATTTCGCAATGGCCCATTCTCCGGATGTTGTGTAATCGGTATTGTAGAGCTGATTGAAGTTTGTTTGTTTTGCTTGCTGCTGTCAAGATTGGGGTGCGGATTGTGGCAAGCATTTCACAACATGACTTAACCGCGTTCAGCAATATTTTACCGGGTCGATGCGCCCGGGTTTTAGTTCGAAAAATGTCCCCAACTTCAGTGGTGGTCCCGGTGTACGTACGCGAGCGCGTGTTGACTGTGGCAGGGGAACAAGGCTTCGGCAGCGATGTGACGATCACCTACGAACCTGGCTCCAGTACGGGCGATGGTTACATTGGGCAGATCGTGCGTGCTTGGCTCACCGATTCGCAGTGTTCGATGCCGATCATTTGCAAGTTCCCACCCGTTGACCGGGAGCAGCGGGAGCAGTTCAACGCAATGCTGGTATTCGAACGCGAACACTTCATCTACCAACGTGTTCTGCCAGCGTTCGCGGACCTTCAGCACCAGCACGGCCTGAGCCACGCGGACGATCAGTACTTTGGTAATTATGCCAAATGCTACCACACCTATTGTGACACGGAACGCGAGGAAGCTCTGCTGGTGCTGGAAGATTTAACCGCTCCCGATCGTGCCGCGCTGAAAAAGCTCGATGCGTACGAGCCGATCGATTACGATCATGTGTACGTGCTTATGGTGGCACTCGGAAAGCTGAATGCATGTTCGTTCGCCCTCAAACAACATCGCCCGGAGCTGTTTCGTGAGCTTCAGCAACTGAACGATCTGCTGTCGGTAATTTTGGATACGGAACAGTTGCGCCACCTTACACCACGCCACTGCCAGCTGGCAGCATCTGCCTTTGACGAGGCGGATGATCCGGTTCATCGGCAGCAACTTCTCGATCTGGCCGTAGATATGTGGCACCGTACGGGGGAACATATTCGCGGCGATCGAGCGGAACCATACGCCGCGCTAAACCACGGTGATTGCTGGACAAACAACGTAATGTTCGGGTACGGCGATAGCGGTCGTGCGGCCAAGATTTGTCTGTTCGACTGGCAGCTGGCACGCTACAGTTCCCCGGTGCTGGACTTTGTCCTGTTTATCTACTTGTGCGGCCAGCGAGATTTACGGCAAGCGGAAAAATTCGCGTCCCTCGTGCAGGCGTTCTACGACTCTTTCGCGGCCACTCTGCGGCGCTTGGGAGGCGATCCCGAAAGCACTCTGCCACAGAAGGAATTGCACAAGCAAACGAAACGTTTCGGACGATTGGCACTTTCGATGGGAACGTACGCTTTGCCGAACTTTGCTAAACTGCCAGACGAAGTCCGCGTAAATCCGGAGCACCACCGGGACGATCTACGGTTACAGAAGTACTACAAACTGATGCGCGAACTCGTGGAGGATACGGATTTGTTTGACAGATTTGAATAATAATACGTCACCGTTCATATGAAGTAAACAATAAAGACAGATTGGGGCGATCCACGAAGCGTAAATTAATGTGTAAGTGGAGGGCAACACGATGCGAAAACCTGAGCGTAAAAATGTCAAATCGTATATGAATCCGCGAACTTATAAACGATTTGACGTTACAGAATAATGTCAAATCGTTTATTTTCGGTTCGTGTGGCCCTCCAGTAACGGTGGGCCACACGGCACATAACAACGGATATAACAGCCTCCTACCGCGACAATTTTGACAGTAAAGCGATCAGTAGGTGTCATAAGCGTTGTGGCTCAGCAGACCCATAACGTGTTACGCGTAACAGTTATGTGCCGTCTGGCAGCGCAGTAACGGGGGGCCACACGGTGCGTAACAATAACATAACAAAATTTGACACTTAATCGATCAGCTTGTGTCAATATAATAATTTATAGTTAAAATTTAAAAAAACCCTACTAAGAACTTACATTATCCCCTGTTACACGCTCGATTTAAGGGGTTTTGTTTTAGAGGGTCCGCTGAGCCACAAAGCTTTTGACACATACTTATCGATTAAGTGTCAAATTTTGTTTTGTTATTGTTACGCACCGTGTGGCGCCTCAGAGATACTTTGAGAAAGAAACAGAAACTTACCGTTCCGTAAGCGTCCTCATATTTGCCGGCCAACACCTTCACCTGGGCACCGCACTTCATGGTCAGCGTTTCGCCTTGCGCCGGGGGTATCAAATGCGCATTGATGGGTTTCTCTTTCATCGCACGATCAGCACCCAGCCCGAGACCCTTGGGGCGCATCACGGGCCCCAAATCGAGACCACCCGCTTTCGGGTCCACTTTTTTCGGATCCGGATCCTTCAAGCCCATGCCGCGCAGCATCGCCAGGCCAAACTTTGCGATCGGCACCGACTCGTAGTCCTCCATCGAACTTTCGCGCGCACCATCGAGCGGAAGATCTTCCGGTAACAGTGGCACTACAAAGTTGCTGGACTGTTCGCTTTTCACATTCGTTTGCTGTATGTCTTCCAGGATCTCTCGTGTGGCCCGCTGCTCGAGCGTTTCATTTTTGGGTGGTTCGTGCACAACATTCACTCCACGCTCCGGTGGTTCAAGTTTCACTTTCATATCCTTCTTGCTCTCTCCATTCGTATCATCGGTACTGACCGAAAGCTGCTGTCCGTTGTTCAGCTTCTCGTGTTTCATTTTCTTTATAGCGAGCACTTCCGCCAACCGATCCGGAATCGTTGTTTTATCCTGCTCTCGCAACGGTATCACCAACGGTGCTGGTTCTTTCTCAGTTTCCCTACAAAAATGGTCATGATATGAGCATTATTTTCCGTCCCCGGAGAGAACCAACTATGTTACACTTACCCAATGGTTTTTATTGATTGGTCCTCCACATAATCAATCATCTGTCTCGAGTCGTCCTTCTTCAGCGAAACGCTCGACGCCGGACCGGCCAGTAAAGAAGGCTTTTTGTGGTGTTTAGCAAAGCCGAAACTTACCTTTTTCTCGTCCATTGTCGCAATGCTTTGTTATCCTAGTATAGCAGCAAAAATCGCGAATCCCGCGAACCGTGGCGTCCTGAAAAACTCGTTTCGAAGGTGCGCGTCACGGAACAAAAACAAAGCGTTCGTCGAAACGTCAAACCATCACTTTGTATACAACGCATGGTTGTAGTGCTCAACTGCACTTTAGAATGATTGAGTTTAAATCATGTTTTATTGCTCGGAAAAGCTTCAACGTGATCGTGGAATGGATGCATTTTGTTGAATTCAATACAGCATATCCGTTGAACAATGATCGATCCTCGAAACACTCGACTGTTCTCTTATCAGAGCTGCTCTAGACCAGTTCCTATGATTATCGTAAACATATCCTGTGGGTCTGTCATGGCGCAGTTCTTGCGCATGTTTACATAATCCTGCTGCGCACACGTCGTTCCATTTCGCATTTTTTCGACGATCGATCAACCGATCGAGACGAGAACGATGTTGTCCAAGGCACGCGTGCTGCTCAACCGATCTGTGGCCAAGCACTTGGCCTCCCAATTCCGCTCGGTACACATTTCCGAGGCGAACGTTCTGCCTACGGAGGTGAATCGAGAGTCGCCAGAATTCAAGGTATTTAAAACACCCTCGGGGTGAGCGGAAAGCGAATGATCCGTTTTACTCATCGTATTCGTTTCGATACAGGAAAACCATGGCCAGATGAACGATCTGGTGCAGAACTTGAAGCGCATCACGGAGGATGTGCTTTCGGGTGGCGGATCGGAGGCGATCAACCGGCACACCTCCAAGGGCAAGCTGTTGGCACGAGATCGCATCAATCGTCTCGTCGACCCGGGCTCACCGTTTCTCGAACTGTCGGCACTGGCCGCACACGGAATGTACGGCAAGGACGTGGTCAACTCGGCCGGCATCGTGACCGGAGTTGGACGCGTACAGGGCGTGGACTGTGTGATCGTAGCGAACGATGCGACGGTTAAAGGGGGCACCTATTACCCGGTGACGGTGAAGAAACATCTGCGCGCCCAAGAGGTGGCCCAGGAAAACAATCTGCCCTGCATCTATCTGGTCGATTCGGGCGGTGCCAATTTGCCGCGGCAAGCGGAAGTGTTTCCGGACAAGATGCACTTTGGGCGAATTTTCTACAACCAAGCCAACATGTCGGCACGGGGCATCCCGCAGATTGCGGTCGTTATGGGCAGCTGTACGGCCGGCGGCGCATACGTGCCGGCCATGGCCGACGAAAGCATCATTGTGAAAGGGCAGGGAACAATCTTCCTGGCCGGTCCACCGTTGGTGAAGGCCGCTACCGGCGAGGTGGTGTCGGCCGAGGACCTCGGTGGGGCCGATCTTCACTGTCGCACGTCGGGCGTTACCGACCACTACGCGGTGGACGACGAGCACGCGCTTCATCTGGCACGGCAGGTCGTGAAGAATCTGAATCGCCCCGGCGCGGCTGAGTACGACGAGCTGGCCAGCAGCAGCACGGCCACGATGATGGCTCACGATGGGCTGACGTTCGGAAGCGCCCCAGAATCGCCACGCTATCCGGCCACCGATCTGTACGGTATCGTTGGGTCGAACCTCACGAAAAGTTTCGATGTGCGCGAAGTGATTGCCCGCATCGTTGACGGGAGCCGATTTACAGAGTTTAAAAAGTTCTACGGTGAAACGATCGTGTGCGGATACGCGCGGCTGTACGGGCAACTCGTCGGGATTGTCGGCAACAATGGAGTCCTGTTTTCGGAGAGTGCCCTCAAGGGGGCTCACTTCATTCAGCTGTGTGCCCAAAAGCGCATTCCGCTGCTGTTCCTCCAGAACATCACCGGCTTCATGGTGGGCCGGGAAGCCGAAGCCGGTGGTATTGCCAAGAATGGAGCCAAAATGGTGACGGCGGTGGCGTGCGCCAACGTGCCGAAGCTAACGCTCATCATTGGCGGCTCGTACGGGGCCGGAAACTATGGCATGTGCGGCCGAGCGTATTCGCCCCGCTTCCTGTACATGTGGCCCAACAGTCGCATTTCGGTGATGGGTGGCTCGCAGGCGGCCGGTGTGCTGGCGCAAATTACCGAGGAGCAGTACCGCCGTACCGGGCGCGAATGGACCGAGGAGATCGGCAACCGCATCAAGGAACCGATCGTGCAGCAGTTCGAGGCGGAGGGCTCACCGTACTACAGCACGGCTCGGCTGTGGGACGATGGCATTATCGATCCGGTAGACACGCGCCGTGTGCTCGGGTTGAGCTTACAGGCCGCACTCAACCAACTGATCGGCGAAACCCGGTTCGGTGTCTTCCGAATGTAGAAAGCTAAAGTGAGATGCCATATTCGATCTGACCGCTAAGGATCACCAGCGAAAACCAGAGGGTTGCATTTATCTAGCGATTAAGCACAGCGGATTCGACTCCTAATTCGAAGCAATACAGGTCACGGAATGCGGGTGGCGACGGTGATGACTACGGATTTCCTCCCAGAGATACACTGCATTTAATGCATTCCATGCGACGTTTAACGATCGGCATCTATCCTCTATAGAATATTTTTCTAGAAAAGCATTTACTAAGGTTGTCTCGTTTCAAAATAACGTTGCCAATAAAATTTTAAAACATGTCTCCCTTTTGAAGCTTTTGAAGTTGGAAACATTTTGAAAGAAAACGATAGAAAATAGATAAGTAAAACAAGAAAAAATCCTTCAGTTTAATGTTTCTAACTTCTCGACACTGATTCTAATTTATTTTATCGAAAAGAATAAACCAAAAAAAATGAAATATTATAAACCCAAGCCCTCTCGCTGGTGGCGGCACGGGTTGCAATGTACAATCGCAGTTAGCCAGCAAACTGAAATGTGGCCGAATCCGGCAACTTCTCGGAGGTAAGATACGCACTCAGGTACATCATCTGCAGTACCGCGATCCCTGCCTCGCCCAACGCACGATGATCTTCGCCCGACAGCTTGGCCTTACGGTCGACGAAACAGTGCGTCGCCGTCATCGCTTGTTCCGACTGGATGAACGGCGGTTCACAGTCCAGCACCAGCCCACCGCCCGACTGGAGGAGCCGCACGAACGGTTCCTTCCGTGGGGTGACCAGCAGCACGCGGAATCCCGTGAATGCGCCATCCTGTTTGCCGCCATCGGTCGCTATCCGTTTGCGCCACGTATAGGCGGCTTTGGCCATCGTCTGCACTTCGCCGGTGCAAGCCAGGTCAGCCAGCGTTCCGGTCGCCTTCGGGTTGCCCCATTCGTAACCTTCTTCCTACATCGGACAACAAACGACACATTGGGTTTAGTAATCAACTTGCCACCATCGATCGATCGACCGCTGATCATACATACATCCAAAAAGTGTCCCTTCTGGTAGCTGTCCTGCAAATACTTGGTCGACAGAAGCCACTTGCCGGCCGCAATGCCGGCCAGTATCTTTTCGCCACGATTCGGCATACCGCAGACGATGTGCGTGCACGTAGGATCGTACCGGTTCACGTCGGCCGCCAGGCGCCCGTTCAGCGCCTCGATCTGTTTCGCCAACTCGACACGGTTTTCATCATTCTGTACGTTGGAAATGGTAAAAACCGGCGTTCCGTTGTGCTTCATTCGATCGGAGTGATGTCCCGGACGACCCCCCACGTTGTCGGTTGTCGATAGGGACGATCGTTTTAGCTGCGCTCGACGAACGATCGGAGAGGTTTCCTCGTCCCCGGATGTGGACGATCGTTCTCTTGATGGATGATTCGTCTGTGCATTCTCGATGCCACGATCGTTCCAAATGACACCACCAACGCCCGCCACCACTTCTGAAAGTGACAACCCGACATGTTAGAAGATGTAAAATTAAGTTCACACTGCAAAATGGTTCATATGATCAAAGTCTAAAACATGACCCAATCTTTAAACTACGGAGTAATATATTTCAACACATCATAGCGCAGAGGGCACCATTGATCTTCAATGTCCTTTGTTCCTCCATTAGAAAGAACCGTTTAAAGCCGTTTATGAAGTTCCGCATATCTTAGAGTTCGTCGACACTTTCTTAGTTTCAGCTTACCTGAGTCGTACGCTTCCGGCTGGGGACCCTGTGAGGCCTGTTCCAAGTGGTCTTCGGTGTCCGCCGGATGTCTTGCCTTCTTTTTTGCTGACTCCCGTGTGGCGGTAATAAAGGCGCTCAACCGGCGCACATTCTCGTCCGGTGTCGCTTCTAGGAGATGCGGTCTCTTGGCAGCGGGCAGCATATCACCACTGGCGAGCCGCTGATCGTCGGCACACTCACTGTGATCGTCATCTGTTTCATGATCATCATCATCCCGGGATCGTTTTTCTCCGCTCACATTTGGGCCCCGCACGGGCGATATTCTTTCCGCGCCAGCATCAACCGCACCCGCAATATTTTTGTGTTGTTTACGACCGCTCGACCCGTCCGGTGATGGGTCTTTACCCTGCGGAGCGGTACACGCAATCTCCTCATCCGAGCGGTTCAGATCGGGCCGCTGGTACTGCGTGTTGTACTTGGCCTCAATGTGCTTCACGTAGTCGTCGCCCAGATTGTCACGCCAAAATTTTCGCTTTATCTCGCTCAGCGGCGTGCTCAGGCGACGCCCGGCGTTCTGTGCCGGGCTTTCCGGTTCACCTGTGTCGCCGCGATCGGGTCGCGAGCTGCTCGCTGCTGCTGCTTCCGGTGTGCCCACGTTCGCCGGTGGTTTGTAAAATCGATCCCAGTACTGCAGTTTGCGTTTGTGGAACGCATGGTTCTCGGGGCTGGCATCCGGGCGAAACCCGTACGGTGTGACCGGTTTCGTCATGCACTCCGGCAGGGTTGGCGTGCGAAGGTTTGCATTCGAGCTTCCCGGTCCACCACCGCCAACATTCGGCGTGGCAAGCAACTCCTTCATACGGCGTGTTCGGGGCGACAGTTTGCGCTCGTTTTCCTCCGATTCCTTCAGCGCCCGATACAGCACGTCACGGATGGGAGTGTCGAACTCCAGCACTCGCTGTGTAACGCTTAGCGCTTCGTAATCCATAGCGAGGGGAGTTCCACTGCCACTGGTCGCGGACGATGACGTGCTGGTGGCGACCCGGCCACCCGGTGTTGCCGGTGAACTCATTTTTGGCCCTCCGACGGTTAGAGCCGAAAGACGTTTATTTCTAGGCACGGCCGGTGATTCCGCCACGGCTTGGCCACCCGCCGCCGAAGGGGCGCCCTCGTTCGGGTCGAACGGTTTCCGTTGGGCTCGCTGGGCAGCAATTAGGTCGTCGTATTGATCCAGTTCCTGCGAGTAAATCATTCGCTCGTCGGACGTCATTTTTCGCATTTCGGGCGTAGTGACGTGTTTAAAGCCGTACTGAAGATCGGATGCTTCTTTTGCTTTCAGTTCCTGTATGTACCGGTAATCTCCTCCTTCGGCCGTCGGTTTGGGTAATGGTTTCGTTTTGGGAGTTTTTCGACTCTCCTCCGCTAGACCCTCGCCGTGCACTGAATCGATATCAACTTCATCGGTGGAAGTGGTCGGCAGCACGTGGCAAGGTATCGGGCCCTCATTTTTGGACGAACAAGTTGACTCGCCCACCAGATACGGGGTTTCGGCAATCCTACGCTTCTGGCGAAAGCATTCCAGCAACCACTCCGCCGTGACGACCGTTAGGCCCCACTGAATGGCCGCCTTATACTTGTCGCCGCTCGCTTCCTTACACACCAGCAACGGGGCCGCCTTCCGCAAGAGCCGTTCGTGCACGGTCGCACCAAGCACGCCGCCCATCACGCTGAGAAACGATCGCTCCGGCCCGGTGTACGAACTGATCACGATCGTTTCCCCTTCGAGCGGTCGCGGATCATCCTCCTCGAGGACGATCGGTGCGAAGTAGTACTCGAGTGGGTAGCACACCCCATCCTGGATCGACGCTTCGAGCCAGATGTCGTTGACCGTTTGCTTGCCACGGACCGCGAAGTCCACCGTTCCCGTGCACGACGTCGGCAGCACGATGTAGTCGACCTCATCGCCGTAGCTTTCGTCCACAATCGTCCCCCCGCAGTACTTGCAGTCGGTCAGAATCTGCACGGCATCCTCCTCGGAAAACCCGAACACAAACAGCGTCTTCCCGAGCATAAACTCGGTATCCTGTGACTCGAGTTCCGAGTCAGCTTGACTGTCGGTCGTTCCACTCCTGGATCCTGCTGCGCCACTGGATGTACTGCGTGAAGCTTCCTTCTCGCTAGACGGCGGCAACCGCTCGGCAAGGTTCTTCTCCAAGTACTGCATCACGATCGATTGCTGGTCGCTCGGGGCTGGCGGAACATTCGCTGGTGCGGCCGTTGCCGACGCTTGCTTGTGAACCGTGGGTGGCGTGGCACAGTCGTCGAGACGAAATTTGGGAATATCGGGCCGCTTAAACACGCCACTGTGAAGCCGTTCGAGATTGCGCTTGCTCGACGGAGACGGTGGTTCCGGAGCCCGTTCGATTCCAGGCACTCCCCTCCCGGACGGTCGGAACGTGTATTCGGCTGCCTCTTCCGGGCCGAGGGTTTGCCGCAGTTCGATCGATTTGGCCAACCACTCGAGGGTGAGCAGTTGCGCACTGGCGTCCCGCAGCTGCCCCATCTCGGACGCAAGCTGTTCCCCGACGATCACGTGACTGACGGACGGCGAATGGTCATCGTACCGGACGGCACCGACAGCGTTCAGTATTTTGTTCAACTTTTCCTTCTCGTCACCGGTGAACCCGCTCAGGTAAACGCTGCACCCATCGAGCACCGGGCCAGCTTTTTTCGCCTGCTGTACCGTCATTCGGGCCAACAGCTCTCTGTACCTGTGATGCGCCACCGAACGGGGAGCGGTAGCGACCGTCGGCGTTCCTTTGTCGCCTCCGACCGACATGATGCTCTCGTTGATGGTCATGTTGCGCGACGAAACGTTGACATGCGAAATCTCCGACAGTTCGGTACAATCCGGATTAAAGTCTCTGGATGTTACGCTACTGACGCGACCCGGTCCCGGATTGTTGTCCGCCTTTGTCGGTGTGGACGCTTTCAAGCTTCTCACCTCGTACTCCTTGATGGGCAGTGCATACCCGTGGGTCACACTGTCCAGGATCCAGTCGGGTGTTAGGCACTCCTTCTTGAAACACACCGCCGCCTGAAACTTGGCCGACCCTGTACCGGTCTTGTCCAGGAGCAGAATGTCGGTAACCTCCGGTTTGAACGCCCCGACGTAATGGCCACCGTTCGATTCGATGAGCTGTTTGATTTCATTTCTCCGTGCCACCGTCAAGCCGGTCGAGCTGATGGTGAGCGAGTGAAAAACCGGCAATCGGTGCCGTTCGAGGAACTGCACATCACTCCCGTGGACACTCCGCTGCTGGCTGACCTCCCACACGTCCTGGACCCAGTCGGGGCCCAGGATGATGACCTTTCGTTCGGCCGCCTTCTCGTACTTGACCGACTTGACGGTGCAGGTCACCAGGTGGGTACAGGATGTGCTCAGCACGTCCATGTAGTACCCGCCCATGTAGAACACCAGCTGGCTGACGTGGGCCTTTACTTTGGCCTTCAGGCCCGAGCTGCACACGGTCAGGTTGCGCATTGCCGTCGTGAAAACGGGCTGCACTCCCAGCGGGATGGCCTCGTTGTCCATGAAGCAACTGATCAGACACCGCGGTCCAATGACGGTCGATCGCGATTTCTTCGCTCGCTCGAACGCCGCACCGGAGAACTTTTCGAACACATACACGTGCTTCTTGGACAGGTCACTTTGGTTGAGCTTCTGGCAATCGGCTTCCGTGATCCACTGCTGCAGATCCTTGTCGTCGATGTGCTCACGGGCGGTCTGTGGAGCGAACGAGGGGGAAGCAGTGTTAGCATGAAGTGAAGGCAACTTTTCACCACTTTCTTACCGTGTAGGCCATCTGCATGTCTGCCGAGGCATCTTCGAAAGTGGTGTGGTCCTTTGGAAGAACAAAATAAAGCTTCGCCAGCTGCTGCTCGGCCACCATCGATACACTGGCCATCACTGGTGGTGGTCGGTGCGTCGTAAGGCGCGTCCTGAATATTCTTGTTTTGCTGCTACTCTCGCGGCACGTTTCGCATTTGTTTGGCAGTCGGACAGGTTACGTTGATGCAGAATTGAGTTTATGCCGACAAACAGTCTGCGGTTTTCGCGATTGTTCTTTCACGCTCCCCGAGATGCTGGCAACAAATTTGAATTGTCAGAACGACGGTTTTTGGTGGGAAACTGTGACAGCAACGCTGTCAAGAACGTTTCGTACTGCGATATTAAACACAGAAAAACACCGTTTGAATAAAAATCAGCCAGACAACTTGCTTTGAGTGTCTCCGACAAAAAACACAGTTTTTTTTGTATTATTTAACAGGAATAACACACCTGCCGGACGAGCGTTTCTTTTGAAATAATTTTTAGTACAACGACTTGAAGGCAAATTGCGCTGCCAACTGTGTGGAGTTAAAATTTGTTGCTGCTCAAACGAGCTGTCAAATCTAGTCTTCGGTGCGAGTGCTTCGAACTATCGAAAAGAACGTGATCGGTTCGGTTCTTGTTCAGCGCACACACGGTAAAATATCGGCAGCAAAAATGTACGCCCCACAGCAGCCAATTTTAATTCTGAGTAAGTGTGGCCGACTATTTACACCGTAAAGCATTCGCTAAGCACTACTTTCACTCGCTACAGGCAAAAATACCAAGATGGACAGCGGCCGCAAGGTGCAGTTGGACAACATCAATGCCGGCAAAGTGAGTCAGAGGGCCTCACGCGCACGCCACCACCGACGGAGAGGTTAATGGTGTTTCTTGTAAAATTTGTTTCACAGTACATCGCTGACTTGATTCGCACCTGCCTGGGTCCGCGGGCGATGATGAAGATGCTGATGGACCCGATGGGTGGCATCGTGATGACCAACGATGGCAACGCAATCTTGCGCGAGATCACGGTGAAGCATCCGGCCGCGAAGAGTATGATCGAAATTGCGCGCACCCAGGACGAGGAGGTTGGCGACGGGACGACGTCGGTGATCGTTCTTGCCGGTGAAATTCTGGCCGAAGCCGAACAGTTCCTCAAGCAGCAGATTCACCCGACGGTCATTATCCGTGCGTACCGGGAAGCCCTGGAGGACATGATCCGCATCCTGCAAGACGAGGTGAGCATCGAGGTGGATCGCACCGACCGAGCCAAGCTGGCGGACGTGGTGAAATCGTGCGTCGGTACAAAGTTTATCGGCCGGTGGGGCGATTTGGCGGTGAAGATTGCGCTGGATGCGGTCGAGACGGTCACACTGACGGAGAATGGACGCACGGAGATCGATATTAAAAAGTACGCCAAGGTAGAGAAGATACCGGGCGGTTCGATCGATGATTCGTGCGTGCTGCGCGGTATTATGCTAAACAAGGACGTGACGCACCCGAAGATGCGCCGTTACATCGAGAAGCCCCGCATCGTGCTGCTGGACTGTCCGCTGGAGTACAAGAAGGGCGAAAGCCAAACGAACGTGGAGATTGTGGGCGATCAGGACTTTACCAAGCTGCTGCAGATCGAGGAGGAGCACGTGGCCCGCCTGTGCGAAGACATTATTGCCGTCAAGCCGGACATCGTGTTCACCGAGAAGGGTGTCTCGGATCTGGCACAGCACTTCCTGCTGAAGGCGGGCATTACGGCCATCCGACGGCTGCGCAAAACGGATAACAATCGATTGGCGCGTGCCTGCGGTGCAACGATCGTGAACCGCACGGAGGAACTGACGGAGAAGGACGTCGGCACCGGGGCCGGACTGTTCGAGATCAAGAAGATGGGCGATGAGTACTTCTGCTTCGTGACCGAGTGTGCCGATCCGAAGGCGTGCACGATTTTGTTGCGCGGCGCGTCGAAAGATGTGCTCAACGAAACGGAACGCAATCTGCAGGACGCTCTGCACGTCGCGCGTAACCTGATGCTAGAACCCAAGCTGGTGGCAGGTGGTGGAGCCGTTGAAATGGCCGTGTCGCAGGCCCTCACCAGCAAGCAAATCCAGGGGCCTTACCGTGCCATCGCCCAGGCTCTGGAGATTATTCCGCGTACGCTGGCACAAAACTGTGGCGCCAACACGATCCGCACACTGACGGCGCTGCGGGCCAAGCACGCTTCGCACACGACCGCTGGTCCATGCACTTGGGGAATTGACGGAGAAACGGGCCAGTTGGCCGACATGCAGGAACGCAACATTCTGGAGCCACTGTCGGTGAAGCTGCAGGTCTACAAAACAGCCGTCGAAACGGCCATTCTGTTACTGCGCATCGATGACATCGTTTCCGGTACGAAGAAGAGGAGCGGTGATGGAGCCGCCCAAGGGCCGACCGGTGGTATGGGCGAGTGAGGTGCGCCCTTGGGGCGAAATCGAGCACTGTGGCTTTTCAAGTATCTTTTCCCCTTCGGCGGGGGATGAATATCGTCCACTGTCCTTGATTTGCTGCTAAACCTGCTTTTTTCCAGCGAGAAAGGATCGCGGCCTATGATTAATCCATCTTAACTCCCTCACGTTGTGTCTTGGTTTAGATTTTCACGTCACGTATTTCACCATTTACTCATCTTTCAAGGCGATGAAGCAAACCACGCTAAAATATACTAAAAATGTTGATAAAACGACCCACAACTGCGTGTGTTTCATTCAGAAAGAACCCTGGGTCACCTCTGGGTGCGTCAAGACACGGTTTTACCGTTTCAGCTCCAATTTCTCAGTCATCTTTCCTTTATTACCAACGCATCAATAATCATATTAATAATAGTGTTGTGTTAATTTCTTGTTGTTTTTTTGCCCTTTTTGCGTTATCTTTTCAGCTGAAAAGGCAATTTGCGGCCCGGCTTCATTTTTGTCCTTTTGTTTAGATTTCTAGGACACGGCTCATCGTTATTCGTTAGCACATTGTGTGTTTCTTCAATTTAAGACAAAAAACCTAACATATCACTCCACAGGGCGTACCTGTTTCACGTGTGGCGATGAATCTGGCTTCAAGGCGAAGAAATGGGAAAGCAAAAGATCATTCTTTACAATAATTGTACGCCTTGCTTCGCACCATTGGTGTGCAGATGTGAATGGTGTCGGTTGTCCTCAAACTAAGAGCTGTAATTTGCTGAGCAATCGTTCGTGGGTTACCACTTTGGAGCCCAGAGTTTAGATAATTTTCGATCTGCTTTCTATCATCCTTTTCGTTAAGCCGAAATGTGTTCGCCTGCGTTGTCTAATGTCCCTAGTTTATCAACCGTAGGGTAGACCGCATGCGAGATCATATCGTCTTTTCTGCAGTTAATCTTGAGTCACTTTCCTCTCAAAGCGTTCTTCGAACTTGACCATAAACTAGCTCGTTCACTCATCTTGGCCACGCACTTTTCGTATCTACAACCTGTTCTACGGTTGGGCCTTTCCTCTGCATCGCACCAAAGCGCCACCGGTTTGCAGGAATGTGACAACTAAACGTCGAACGTCATCTAGTTCACTGTTTCGTCTAGGATCACTGTTACCGTTACCATCACATCTTTGCGATGTTTTTCCTTCTTATTTTGGGTAACTATTTTCCGAGTTACAACGGTACGAATTATGGTTCTTCTACTTCTTCAACGGCACATTTCCCAATACATGTGCGCTGCTCGTAGCTCGTTGTAGCGGGGACCCGTCCTCAACGTTGCTGTGCAAACTTAATAAAAAAAAAAGGGTAAGGCGCGAAGAACGTTTCTCATGTCCCGTATGAAATGTGTTACCACGAAATAAATAGCCTACTAACATTAGAAAGGGAACAAAGCGGCATCGTGACGACTGTGCAAGGGCGCGACACGGAAACGGAAACGAGCTAAAACCAACCAACACGCAGCACACCTCACTGAAAGAAACGAATGTTGTCTGAACAAGCAATCAGAAAATATTGTAACGAGAAGTAGTTAAAAGCAAAAAGCACATATTAGTAAAATTCAGAAGGGAACCTTTTCAATAGCCTTTTTCACGTGGCGTTCTCCCAATTGGTTCTTGATCTTTCCTTACATTTCATACAAAAAACGACTGAAACAATTCGCATTACGCTGCCTGCCTGGTGTGGGGATTTCTTCTTTCAACTTCCACTTCCGCTGTAGGAAAACTCATCCCCTAGCAATCAATTCCCCTTTTTACTTTTGCGCTCTTCTCCAAGCACACCGTTTGCATTGTTGTGTTTTGGTTAATCTAAGTCTAGCGTGTAGTAAAGGTCTCCGTCGTCGTCCGGATTATTCGCATTGTTGCCAGACGAACCCGTGGACGCGTTGTTGGGGGCACCAGAAGAGCTAGCGGTCGAGCCTCCACCGCCGCCGGATGGCACCTGTGATGCAGGAGCAGCACCCCCGTCAACACTTCTGCTGCCTCCGGCGGCCGGTAGACTAGAAGAGACGGCCGAGCCGCCCGACGGTTGGCCAAGATCGTACAGCAGGCTCGACACCGAGGGCCCTGAAAGCATCGGAAGCAAATCACCTAATTAGAGCGTAGAATGAAGAGCACTGTGCCACCAGCGACGGCCAGCCGGGGGCGCCGCGAAGGCGCGAAGCTTACGGATTGTGAAGGCGACGAAATTGGAATTGGGTCGGCCACCGGCCGCAGACTGGGAGGAAGGTTGCTGTTGTTGCTGCTGAGCCGAATGCTGCTGAGTCTGTTGCTGTGGCGACGGTTGCGATGACGGTGACGACTGCTGTGAGTGTGCATTTTCCAAGCCGTGTGGATGCTGCGCGGTATCCATTGCCTGCTGTGATTGCGCCTGCGAGCCCGGCTGTAGTCCGTCCGGTGTGAGACTTTTTCTGCAAATGGGACACGTACCGTGCAGCTCCAGCCATGGAATGATGCAAGGCTCGTGGTAAACGTGCTAGGCAAGAAAGAAAACACGGCTAAGAACGCTCCACAACCTTATGCCTTCGCCTGCGCCGGTGCACACTTACCAAGCATGGCAACTTTCGCACCGTTTCGCCGGACTGAAAATCTTCGAAGCAAACCGAACACTGCAGCTTCCGATCGACCTGCTCGTCGCTGATGGTTACGATCGGTATTTCCGCGATCCGTTCCTTCTCCAACGGTGGCGGCCCGGTATTGTCCATCTGGTTGAGCAGCTGCGTGACGATACTGTCGATGCCTTCACGACCCCACGCATAGTCTCCTGGGTTTCCCATGAAAAACATGGGCATCCCACCCGGACCGACGTCCGTCACCGAGATTAGAATTTCGCGCAGAATGTGATCCAGATGCGTGATGTTTTGCATCGGATGCCGTCGGCCACCGCGCCTTCCCAGCGAGGCACGATGCAGAGAAGTTCCACCGCTGCCACCTGCACCGTTAGTCATGGCGGTGTTGCTGCCATTGCCGCCACTGCCCGACCCGGTAGCAACATCTACGCTACCGACACCCCCGGTGGCCGCCTGGGGGGACTGACTGAACGGCGGAATGTCTTCGGGCGTGAATGTGGTGTACCTACTGCCACCGGAACCAGACGACCCTCCGGCAGACTCTTCATCGTAGTTGTTGTGGTAAAACGGCGACAGGAAAGAGTTTGTGAGCAACTCTCCAGCCAACCTGCCAATCGCCTGCCACGAGCCACAGAGGGTGAAACGAAATTAGCAACTGATATGAGCACGATCCGAATGCTCCGGTGACGTCTGCAACACTTACATCGGTACTGATTTGTGCATTGACGTAATCGTTTGCTGGTGCCTCCGATTCCTGTGCGGAACCGGACGATCCGGGCGCACCATTCCGATCCGCGGCCGGTAGTTCCTCGATGAAGCCTTCGGAGCAGTGCGGACAGGTGAACTCCTGCGCCATTGAGAAACGATCAATAAAAGAACGTTAGCCTTCCGCCGAAAGGCCCCCACTTGCCGTGTCCACCTCTTACCGATGAAACACTGTCGATCTCGACGGAACACGAATGACAGTAGAAGCGGGCCGGTGGATTGGCCGAATTTTCAACCATCGCCTCCATCGTGCACGGTATGTGGTTGCCGGTTGTTGTTCACTCGTTCGTCACTACGGAAACTGTCACGGGCCCCTATTCCACCGCTCGTTGCCTACTACGATGCACGTAAACACACGAAAAACCTACGGAACGGTGTTGTGCGGTGCTGCTCCTCAATATGGACACAGAACCGTGGCCAAGAGGTGGACACTTACAGAACGTTTCCCGAAGGTTCCGGCCTCTCACGCGCCGAACGGATCGCACGCGATGGAAAAGAGCCGTCCGCAGACGGCTGCGTTTCGGGTTCGATTCGGAATCGGTTGCGGGTTGACGCACATCCGTCAACTTTCGGCGACACATACGACACGACGATTATTTTTTCATCGTGCCCACCGTGTGGCCGCGCTCAGCACTTCCGCACCCGCCGAACCGTTCCCCGATGTGCGTATCGACGGTTCCTGGCGAAGAAATTCGGCCTAAATCCTGTGCCGTGAAATTTATTCGGTTTTTTCCCTGCGCGAAGAAAAAATGCCCAATTGATAACTTGTGACAAATCTTGCTTGTCAGAATGGAGCGGCCTGTTTATGGTGGCAGCTTCACGGATCGAGCTCTATGACCACAAAGCAGAATGGTGTTTTGAGGATTGAAATGATTTGAAGCTTGAGGTTTTTAAGCGCAACCGAAACGTTACATTCTGTGTGTTTTACGAGTGCTGGATTGTTAATATGAAAAATCAATCAGTTAGCTAACTGTTTTTCTTGCTCTTCGCTTCCCAAGCAGTTTATTCACGACGCACAGCATAGATCACTGGGGCTTGCGAATATACTACACTGATTGCATGATCATGTGGTTGCCACTACATTTGTAAGGCCCCTTCAGTTGTCTCAAAACCAATAGTCACTCTCTTGGTTATCAAACACGAGATAAAACAAAACCGCGGCCAAAAAAGCAACACTCACGCAACAGCTCAATAGCGCACGCCTATTTATTTAAAACACTTCCCTGTGCCTCACTCTGTTCTAACTCAAAACTTTGAGCTTCAAATTGATAGTCTTGCTGAAATATGATTCGGATATATCGGATTTAAGAAACAACGGTAAACACGGTTTCCAAAGAAAGAAGATCGTTTTCTATCAACACCCAAACACACCCGCAGATTTCTGGTCATAATAACATTTATTAAAGAACCTTGTTGCTTAAGGGTTTTATTTTTCATAGAAACAGTAGACAATTACAAGTACAAGAACATTCTCGAATATGGGCCTCAATAAATATACTCTTTTGCACCCAAATCTGTTAACTACACCAGCGCTGATGGGTGGTGATCGCCGACCCCCATTAGTCGCTGGCTTTGCTTACTGAAGCACTTCGGGACAGCACTTGGGTGCTGTTTGGATTTCTTGCTCGTCCCTACAATGTCGGCAGAGCATCATTGTGTCTCTAGCCGATCGTTCGTTCGCCTTACCCAAACTATTAGTTCAGTTTTGCTCCCTTACTAACTTTAGTGTTCCCTTGTTCCCATGTTGTAATGCATGTAAAGCAGCATGTTGTACGTAAGAGATTGCAGTCTACTTCCCCGGCTTGAACAGGGACACGGCTAACTTCCGGTTCGAAAAGTGATTAGATTCATTCGATGAGGAGTCTCGCAACGCGGTGCCCAAGGGCAGGCATGAATGCCATCAGCCCCGTCTGCTGTCCGCAATAGATGATTGCATTATAGATCAGTGCACCCGGTCACCCGGTAACTTACAATGAAGCCAACGTTTCCCCCCTTGAAAATTTAACAACTTTATAACCAAACACGCTAACACCCCATACGTATGATCATTCCCACCTCGCGTTCGCTTGAGCCTACAGTAATTGAGGAAAGTTTAGAGTATCGGTGCAACACGGTGGTGCCTAAAGCCGTACGGTTGTGTGTGTTAAAGGGAAACAATACACCTAAAACAACACCACAGAAAAAAACTTTCACAACGGCGCCCTTTGGCCGGTTTACTGTTAGTTTGGCTGTATATGTGTTTGTTTGCTAATGTGTTCTATTGATTTAACGATTACAAAATAATTTATTTGGTATCCGACTCTATCGTATTCCGTTCCACCTGGCCTCTGGCTCGTCCTTCCACTTGATCATGAGCTACCGAGCTCGAGGAGCATCAGCATGTACGCATCAGCCGTAGACGAGGATCAACGTTCAAACGATAGCTTAGCCTAAAAACGAACGGTAAAGCTCTACCCTCGGGGAGTGCTCCACCTGCGTGCGGTCCCGGCTCGATGCGGTCTATAAGTGCCCCGCCATCAAGTGTCGAGGTTCCACACGGAGCACTGCACTGTAGTAATGTATCATATGGTTTGTCTTTTATGTACGAATCATTACCCAAATCAGGGTACCTGCCATTTTACGCTCGAATATCCTTGGCCCAACCGCGCGCTGCGTTTTCTACAATATATTGACCACGGGTGACCGAAGGCTTACCCATATCGTACCGGAGTAAACAACTAATAATCTTCAACTGCTTCGGATCGCCACGTAAAGCTAACGGAAGTGTGTTTCACTAGATCTCTGTCGCACCCGAAACATTAAGCACAGAGGGCACTAAACAAAGGGGACAAAAACATAACACACACACGCCAGCGGGGGGCGCATTGATGCTAACACAGGTTGGGCCGATTAGATCCCCAATCGGGACGAGCAACAACTTCAAGCCGTCACCGACTTGATTGACGGTTGGTTGTCCTGAAACTCGACATAGCCCGACTCGTCGCTAAACTCCGAATCGGAATCGATCGCCTGCAGCTGGTTGATCAGCTCCGTGTTGACGGCGGCGGCCACCACGCTGGATTTGAGGCGCATCTGGCGCACCTTCGGTTTGCTTCCCTCCACGTGCTGACGGCTGCGGTGGTGATAATGCGTATGGTTATCCTGCGGCGTGTCCTCCGGTCCAACGTCTGTTTCGGTGCCGTTCAGTGAGTTTAACGGCGAGTCGATGGGTTCCGCGGGTCCGCACGAACCACCATGTCCGGTTAACATCGGCATCAGGAAGCTCGACTTGACGCCCGGCGCCGGGAAGGTGATACTGCGCTTGAAGATCATTGCGTCCGCCTGTGGGCTGGACGGGCTGCCGGTGCTGGATGTGCCGCCGAGTGACGCCATCGGACCGCTGCGCTCGCCCAGCGGCACATGGATCACCTGGTTCTCGGCCAGCTGCTCGAAGCTACGGACTCGCTCGAGCACCGAGCACGGTTTGTTGGACGGTGCGGTTGCGGTGGCCACCGAGTCGTCCGTGTTGGTCGTGACCGTGCTCGACGTTTCGCAGCCGCTCGATATGGAACCCTCGTCACTGTCCGGATGATGGGTTGAACCTCCGCCGGCCGCACTGATTTTGTTAGCCACGCACACCAACGACGGAGGCGCCGTGTCGTCCTCGGCGTGAAGACAGGAGAGCCGCGGAAGGTGGTGATGGTGGTGGTGGTGGTGATGATGATGGCTTCCGACGGCTGCCGATTCGGCAGCCGTTCGCAGCATCTCTAGTACTTCGTCCTGGTTGAAGAACACTGCGTCCGCTTCCGGCACGTCTTCGTGGCCCTTCTGCGACCGACCATCGGCGGAAGGCTGATCTCGATCGCGCTCGCGGTCCCCCTCTCCAGCCAGCGGGTCCTCCTGGTAGTGGTCGAGATCGTCCAAACTGAGTGCCAGCCGCTGGGTGTCCTCTAGGGCCACCGTCACGCTATCGTGGCGCTGGCTCAGGTCGTGCATGCTGCAGACGGCCGTCGGGTTGAGCTTCATGTCGAAGTACGAGATCAGTTCCGTCGAGAGCGGTTCGCTCGAGTCGTAGTTGTAGTGCGCCAGGAACGTCTCGAAATCGTCCTCCGACGAGTCGGTACTGTGCGATCGTTTCGATTTCATGTGCCCCGGCCCATCGGCCGATTCGGAGGCGGCCATCGTGCCACTCTCGGCGTCTTCCCCATGCGCCTCGCCCTCGTCGTCGTCATCCTCCTGGCCGATCGTGTCCAGTATCGAGTCGACCGACTTGTTCATCGGGCTTGCCTGTACAATGTTCTCGTTCTTGAGCGGCACCTTCGCCTCCAGATCTTTGGGGGACTTGAACGAGTTCCGTAGCCGCGTCCGGCGTATCGAGTGGCCCCTCCGGCACCGTCGCCGACCGAGCGTGGTCGACGGGAAGAGGGCGTCCTCGCGGCAGCAGGGCTCCAACCCTGGGGGCGACTTGGCCCTTCCTGTTCCGCCGAGCTGCTGCAACTGGCCCTCGTCGCCCTCTTCGTCTTCCTCGCCGATCATCTCCTCGATGGCCATCAGCTTCGGCGCGGACTTGGACCGCTCGAGCGGCGGCCGGTAGTTGTTGGCGCCCACGCTCAGCATGATCTTGCGCCGCGGCATGCTCGGATTGTCGTACACACTGTTGGCCAGACTCAGGCGAGCGTTCTGGCGGTTCAGCTTGTCGCGCTTGAACTCACGCAAGGCTTTGGCTAGGTTTTCCTAAAACGGAGAAGAACCGAAACATTAAGTAGAGAACGAACGGCGCTGGCGGACTGGGTACCTACCTTCAGGATGGTGCTGATCTCCTGGGCGATGTTTTCTTTGGAGCAGATGACCGCGTGGCAGCGGAACTCGTGCTTTAGCTTGCGCCCTTCGTGCCGGTAGATCCAGCAAAATACCCGCGGATAGTTCTTTGGCGAGCTGCAGTAGGTGATCCGGTGCGACCAGTACTCGGTGAGCCCGTGCTGGCGGGTGGTCGCCTTCAAGCCGGACGGGCACAGGCACAGCTTCATCATCACGTCCGGTTTGCTGTTCTGCGTGTAGTTGCGCCACAGGGTCGCCAGTGGTTTCTCCACGCACCCATCGCCTGAAAAAGCCACATCAAAAAGGGAGCACCGTTAGTCCGGTTTTAACCGACGGAGTTCGTTCCTTCACCGACCGATCACTTCTCACTCATCGATCGATCGATCGAACCAGTCAAACACGGCGGCCCGGCCTATACCAACAGCTGCTGTAACCTTGAAACTGTCGCTCTGGGCGGTGCCGACCCGACCGCTCCGACCGAGAAAAAAAGGAACAATCGATCTATCCGCCGGCTGTCTGACGTTTGAATGGACCCGCGGGCGTCCTCCCCCCCGAAAAAGTTTGACGGACGGCCACGCAACGCGGCCCACCACCGTGTCATTACGCGAAGGAAGTGTGGCGTGCGACAACTGTTTGCCAAAGCCACCCTTGGCATAACTCGGCAGCGCACAACCCATTAGGAAACCAAACCGCCGAATAAACCAAAAGACAGATTGCACAAGTTGCATGGCCCCGACGTGCCACGTCGTCGGATTGCCGACGCAATCTCGCCCACCCAGAGACGAGATTATCATACAAATCATGGGCTCGACTCGACAATTGGCCCCAACACACGTTTTGGCGGACGGTTTTTTCCATTTTCGTATCCATTTTCCCGGCAGTGTCGTTTGATTACCGGGAGGGGTGACTCACTTGGCGCACAGTGAGGTTTCCCCGTTGAATCCTCGCTGCACGCGAGTGGATCTTTCCTACAATCAAACTATTGATTATACTGTCGCCGACAGACAGAGCACCACACGCAACCCGGGGAACCCGGGGACGAGCGCCTTTTTTTTGGATGAAAATCGGAAATGTCTGTTGGCATCGGGCCACACCATATGATTAGGGGTGGGTGGCGTGTTCCAAGACGTCACTGAGCTTAAAAAAGAGATTCGATGTTTCGTTTTGTTCCTTCCGCGAGACAAGCAACCGACGAGCGATGGTTGCTGCGACCGAGTAGCTTTTGCGAGATGTCGTTCGAATAACCAAAAGGAAATGGAGTTTTCAATGGCAATCAATAACTCTATACCATTTCGAGTTGATTCGATCAAAGAAAATATTGATTTTTAATTTTTTCTCTGATCCCCTAGCGCGTAATCAATAGTTTCGCTGAACATTTATGGGTAGAGTAGCTCTAAATTACGAAAAAAGAACCTTACACACATGTTGGTGTTTGGAGTAATAAGGCGTATGGCCAACTAGATTGAACCATTCGCTGGGCGCGACCTCGCTGTCGGAAGCCTCCGTTCTTCGGTCCAAAAAACGGTCAAACAATTCCGACCAACCACCTGCAGCACTCCAACAATCCAAGAATCGGATTGTTTGTGCACCGACCACAACAGGAGCAGAGGCGAGAGAGCGAGAGGCCCACCACAGCCGCGGGCCAATACTTCGAGTAACTCCGCTCCGCGAAGGTCATGTCATCGAGAATGAGACTGCGTTCACCGCCCCCCGCTGGGGGGGATTTCCTAAAGACAATTTGCGTGTCTTGTCCGGAGGGGCTTTTTGCACCCTTCCTCTTCTTTACGTAATCGGACAAGCAAACCGAAGCGCAAAAGGGCAACCGGATAGTGTCCGAAAATTAATGCAGGAGATCGCACAACGGCCGAAGAAAGATGAGCGTTCATTGAGCAGCCACAGCTCCTCTACCCACACCCAAACGAGAGAGCTAGAACCGGTTCGGTGGTTGGGCTTCCTTTAGGACTTCCCGTCGTTCGGGGCATTAATCGAGGCCGGTTTGATTCGTTTGTCGATTAGCTAGCTAGCGCGTGCTAAACCGTTTAATGAGCAGACTGCGCGTAATCAGATGCAAGATTTATAACGTCACAAAAAACCGGGGTGCCATAATGGTCGTTCGCTAAAGGAAGAACGCGATTTTACTTTCGATGCTCGAGCTCGATTGATTAATTCGTCATTAGGGGGGCCACTTGTCTCGTGTCGAAACATTGGCCAACGATGGGGACCACGCTTAACAATCGGTCCGATTGAGTGACCGATGTAGCGTGTACCGGTAATTAACCTACTCCGCCGGCACGGATACACCATTCCTCGAATGGCGGCACTGTTTGTGGTGGAAGCACATAAACGAAATATTGTGCAGAATGCCCCATCTAAATGTCTTTTTTGCCCAAGTGCGGTTTTCCATGACACTTCCATCAAAGCGGGACGTCGCCACCGCAGCAGGCGGCTGCTACTTTGCATATCGCGTACACAGAGCCTGAACTCAAACACGTTCTTGCTATTTGTCATCCACACAGAGCCCCCCCGATAGAAAGCGGTCTCCGATGGTCTGTTTGGTGGAAAAGTTTTGACAAATTGCGGATTCCTTCGCGTCCAGCTTTGTTTTGCTTTCTTTTCGTTCCAATATTAACGTTCTATTTGTTCCCCCGTCCGAAAGTCCGAAATCTCGGCCAGCCCCGCCCCGTGAGTCCGTGGCTGCTTCGCCGTCCGTGCACGTCTCGTCCGTCTCGTGACACTTTCACACAACCCGGCCGTGTGCGCGCTGTGCCGCGGAAAAAGGGTTGGAGCCCTACTTCGGACGGCTCCGGACGTGACACGCTCCCGGCCGGCCGATATGCTGCGAGGGGTTTTTGATTATGTCGCCACCATTAGTTACTAGTGGGGCGGTGTGGCCCCGTGTGCCGCGAGAAATCCCCTAATAGACGTGAGACAATTCGTCAAACGACCCACCTATCATAACCTCAATCAATGGGGATTATGTCCCGGTCGGTGGCGGAGGCAAACACGGGGCCGGTATCGAACTCCCTCGATATTATTTTGATGTCCCGAGAAATGCCGCCGGGTCCCAAGTGGGCTGAAGTGGGCTGCTGCAGGGTGTAATGGGGCGAACAAATCCCAATCATAGTTCCCTTCGGAAGAAGAATCCCGGACACAACTCAAATAACGTCGTATTGTATGCTTCCTTTTGTGTGAGTTGATAATTGCTTAAAACATCCCAACAGACCCTGTGCCCCGGGGTTGGCCAGATGCTTGATGGATGACAACACGTGCCCCCGGCCGTAACACCGTGTGTGTGTGTGTGCGTTCTTACCAAACAAAGCACTCGAGAGGCAAGGAATGTGAGGAATTTCGCGAGTAAACCTATTGGGCGCGGAACCAACGAAGATCGCGATCCGTAGAGTATTCCGCAGTTCCTGCAGTCGGGCCCGACAGGCGACAGAGTCAATTAAAACCAATAATGCCAAAGTGTCCACTTCACTCGTACCCCGCCTGCCCGCCCGACCGGACCCCGCGCCGGGTAATCTGACTAATTAAATATTTATGTAATGCCACTCTCGAGAGTTCCCCGACGAGAGCTCGTGTTCGAAATTTGATTTTCGGAGGCTGCCACCCTCCACAGTAAGCCAATCCTGGAGAACTTGAAGACCAGGAAGTGGATACTGTCGGCGCGCTTGATTGGCAAATAATGCGACCGACAGACACGGTGAATGAAGATTCAACTCGCGTCCGTTGTTGAGGGACTTGGACGCGCACTTGGCAAAGAGACTTTGGCGTTCGGCGATAATTACGCCATCAAACAGGCATTCAGGCGGCGCGGACGACGACGGAAGCCAGTATTTACACGGGGCGCACACTGGCACGGTGTGTTTCCTGGGACTAAAAATTACCCACCCAGTCGTTGGGCCATTTTGTTTTGCCTTGTTGACGGAGTAGGAGGAACGTTCTGGAGGATTGTGGTTCGTGTCCCGGTGGGACCACCACACGTTCGCCATGCGTCATGTCGACTGATTCGGATCGGAAGTGAAATCGGTCGAAAGGATTGGAGGGCCCAAACTTTTCCACCACAATTACTGCGAATCTCGGCGCTTTCTGCGAGTCGGATCTGCACGCGCCGCGGATCATCGGGGCTTCGAAAGCTCCCACCCGGCCCCGGAGCTAATTATTTACACGGCGCACAGTAATGTTGCGTGCGCGGGGCGGCGCCCGGGCGCATGCAGACAATGCTTACGACGCGCCCTCGAACGGGGTCGACCCGCAAGCGTAGGCCGCGGCGGGTTGTGTTACTTTCTTAACCTCGGCGCAGACCACATGAAGTAGCGAGATGAGATGAGTGGCGGCGAACCCTTCAAAAACGGGCGAACGGTGAACTTTTGACTCTCCCGTCGGGGTCAACAGCAACAATCCGCTTCTATTGCGCGGCTGCCCTCGATTGCAGTAGTGCTCCACAGCACGCCAGCACCTTCAGTCCTACGTGTCGGCAACGGCAGTGGTGGTTCTACTTTCACCACGGCCACGCGATAAGGCGCGTAAACTGCAATTAAATCAGGTCGAAGGTATCTCGAAGCCGACAGCAGCAGGAGCCCAAGTCTGGTGCTTCAGCTTCGAATGCCTACAGTCTCGTAACCATCGATTCTCCGCGCGCCAAGCCTCCCCAAGAGTGATTAAAGTTGGTCTAAATTTTGGCCAAATCGATCGCCTAAAGGCTCATTCGTTACGACAACACACATTACGACGAGAGCAGGTCGATGAAATACTGTTTCCTTATTATTAAGCGATCCCAACTCGAACCGATCCTCTTACAAAGCCTCCATTGGTGGCGTGCGGGTGATTCGTTTCGATTTCCTCATGGGCCATACACACACCGGGGCGCTGGATCGTCAATCATTAATCATCAGTTTTATTGCTCGTGGCCTCTCGAGAGGCAAAGAAGATCGAAGAGGGGCTGGGAATGTAATTGAGAAAGCAATTGCATAACACATCGCGCGGTCCGGTCAGGACTCGATTAAATCGTTCGTCCACGCGGAGAGCAGCGTAGAGGCCATATCAACGTTGGAAATTAAATTCTACACTTTTATCAGCCCGATCCAACCGGTCTCCAAAGACCCGTAAACAACCGCCACACAATACCGGTACCGGCACACGTGTCCGTGACCGTTGGCCGTGTGTTGGCCACTCAAGGACACACTTCAAACGAGCAGCGGCGCTTTACGGCTGATGAAAGCATAAAAAATTAACACAAACGCAACGGCCATTCAAAGACACAACCAGCGAGCGAGAGAGAGAAAGAGACAGAGCAGTTATCTGGCACGTCCTGGCAGTTCCTGGCAGAGCTGGTTCCAATCAGGTACCACCGTTATTCCCACCGGTAGCATGGTGCATCACTTTGATCCCCGCTCCGCGAGTCCCTCTGACCGCGGGAGTCCTTTTTGTTGTCCGTCCCATCCCGTTGACGTTGGCGTTGACAACACAGCAAACTAATTGCGAAACTGTTCACTCATGTGTGTGTGCCACCACACAGTTTTGTTCCAAGAATCGTGTTCACTTTCATCTTGCCAATGGCCAATAATTGGCAA
This sequence comes from Anopheles cruzii, assembly GCF_943734635.1. NCBI lineage: Eukaryota > Metazoa > Arthropoda > Insecta > Diptera > Culicidae > Anopheles > Anopheles cruzii. Next base: position 5,110,534 of record NC_069145.1, on the reverse strand, counting down.
AAAATGAACGGAGGAACGGACCGAGAGGCCGTGTGCCGTAACAGCCCCGATGGCTGATGGCGGTGAAGGTAGTTCGAAATTGAAATGTAGTCCATTTTTAGGCCCGACTGAAACAAAAAATTAACGGCAATGTTACATAACTCGGCCCACTCGGCGGCCAGTCGGGTCATCGAGGAAAGTGCATCCCCTCGGTCGGTCCCGAGTGGCCCACTCTCCTTACTAAAGCAACCTGTCCCGTGGGAGGCCGGCCATTCGAATCCCCGGTCGGGGTGGCCTTAAATAATCGCTCCCATTTTTTGGGGTCCCAACCAAAACAAATAATCGTGTCGTAATGGAACTGCGGCTCGGCTCGGCTATATCCGAAATCGGAACTGGCGCCCGAATTGCGAAAACGGCACGGCATTTGGATCGAAATGTCGAAATGGCGTCAAACTTTTGACAGCGGAAAGTCTACAGCGGGCCACAATCTGTCCGTCTGTCGGTAGGTAGTGCCAAAAAACCAGATGGCGCAAGTGGAGCATATCCGCGAAGCAAGAACACGGCCGAAGAAGAAGAAGGAGCAAATCCTTCGCCCGGTTACGCTTCTCCGAAAAAGCCTATTGACCGTTGCATAAATACGGATTGGTTCCCCCTCGTCGCCTCGGCGGACCAGAAAACCATTGCCCAACTGACACACCGATCGGACACATTCGTCTCGAGAGTTGCCGGGGCCGCGGGCGCTCTTGGTGTGGGATTGAATATCGATCGGTTTAGTTTAATCATTTTATGACACGCCGCCGAACAACGGCATGATCGATGGCTGAGGCACACAAAGAGCGGTCCATCGGCTACTGGACACGGACGGACAGCGGATAGACGGCGGGGAGTGGCGCTTACATCATCCTCTCCCCGGGCAACTGTCACCACGGCGGCCCCGTTTGAATATTCGTGTGACCGTGTGCCAGGTGTGCCAGGACAGTAGAGCTGGACCCCGATCCGCTTTGTGCAAATTTGCCAAAAACTGAAAACGCCAGACCCCGGCGCAGCAGCAGCAGCAGGCAATCATTAAAACCAAAATAACAATTATTTACTTTCACCTGCGCGTGCGCGTTGGGTGAAACATTCGGGGCGCGTGCAGCCGATCGCCAGCAAGAGCGCCCTCTGCCGGTGGTCGCCGCGAATTTTGCTGGTGAAAGTTGGGTTGCCCGCCTGTTTGTGCGTCGAGGTCTCCGGCGCTTTTCCTCGTGGAAACATATTTGATTAGGTAACGCGCGGTCGGGTGATCGCACGCCGCGCTCCAAACACAACACAATAAACAATTCGGCTTCTGGTGTGCCGGTGACAGCTGCAGCAGCCGCAGCGATAGGTCATAAAATCGGTGACCACTAGATTTGCAGCACCAGCCCCCCCGCGGTGGGGCACGGGGTGGGAAGTTGTAACGGATTATTGTGCCTTCGAACCAGTTCGTTCGTTCGTTGTTTGCTCTATTTTTGCGATCCGGTTGTTCCGAACCGACCGAAAACAAGATTCAATCCAATCCAAATGCCGGCGAGCTTAGGACGAGTCAGCAAGCATTGGAATGGTTGGAATGGAATGCTGATGGCGATCGAGAGGAAGGAAGTACGCATAGCGTCACACACGAAGGGGTCCCCTCCCACCCCCAGCGCTCACCCAGTTCCTAATGGCAACCTTCTAAACCGGTCCCCACAGCGTGCTTGTGACGACATTGCGTAAGCCGCCGAAGCCGAAGCCAACGGTCGGTGGTTGCATTTGCACCTGGGATCACCTGCGGTGGTGTTGACCACCGGGCGCTGTAAGAGACACTCAGTCTCAGTGCCAAGCGCCAAAACGCGGCAACGATCGGGTAGCGACAACGATTTCGGTCAATAGCAACGTGACTGCCAGTTTTCGATGCAAAAAAACGGTTTTAGGATGATGTGGCACAACAAAAGTGGAAAGAATTACAGGATGTCATGGTTTGAGAACGATCTAGGTATCCTTGAGAATGTGTCAAGCACTTCGAAATCCATCGTCAATTAAGTTGACAGGCGTTTCGTGCAAATACCGGGCTGTTCAATAAATTTTGCAGTTCAATTAGACACACACTTTCTTAGTCAGTATTGTCTCCCTGAACATCAATACACTTGTTCTGAATGAGATTCCAATTTATGAATTCCATCCCTGAAGAGGAGAATCTGGAAGGGCTACAATATACGCTTCCACAGCTGTTATGACCTCATCATTCGATGAAAAACCCTTTTTTTAATTTCTGGAAACAGATGGAAGTCGCTAGAGGCCGAATCTGGCTTCTACTAAATCTTTTTCAGTCACTCGACGATTTTTCAATACAATATCCTGTATTTTTCCTACCATTTCACCTTTTTTTGTTATTTTTGGACGTCCTTGACGTGGATCGTCTTTAAGGACCTGTACGACCAGGTTTAAATTCAGCAACCCATCCTTCTACTGTATTAATTGAAGGCGAAGAGTTCTTATATACTTTCATCATTCGTTCATAAATTTCCTTTGCTTTTAAAACTTCCAAAAATAAAAATTCAATCACTTCACGATACTTGATTTGAAATAAAACTTCACACACGTTCATATGCAGTGTGTACCAACATAACAAAAATAAATTTAGACTAGTAGCAGCGCTCTCTGTTATTGAACCGCAAAACTTATTAAACAAAGTCAGTATTTCTGGACGAAAACTGTCACGTCAACACAGTGCATTGTTTGCAACAATTACTTCATTGTTTTCCTTTCTATGGCCCCTCACCAAAAGCCCACCTTTGTGTTGGACAGCAGATTGAGACAACGTTCGGCTCACAACCACTGTGCACACTCCCATCAACCTTTACAGCGCAGCCACCGGTCTGATCCACGACAGCGTGTTGTAACCCCTGTGTAGACAGGTATTTGGCCGGACGATGTCCCCCGTAAGGTGCCGGCCCGGTCCAAGCCGCCTAAAAGCACACACTTATGTCACTGACACACCCGTGCGCGGGGTCCGTGCGCTCCTCAGTTTTATCACGAAGCATGCAGGATGCTCGGAGATGCTACATCATCTCGCGTGGATGAGATCATCCACGGGCACGGGCGACTCAGGCTTTTTGCTGGCTGCCGATTGCCGCGTTGAAAGCTAATAATGCGCAACCCGCTGCTAATGGCCGCCGAAGGATGGTCGTTAATTTGTGTGAGGTCGTCGTGCGCCCTCCCAAGTGTTGAGGTTTAGGAATGCGACCGAGCAAATACGTGCGCATACCTGGCGGCGGTCACGTCCAATCGGTGGCGGTCCTCAAAAAGGGCGTCGCACACTTTCACCCTCTTGTGACATCGGAAAGCATCGACGGGGTTGTGCAAAAAGGGGTCCCCCACCGCCCAGTGAAACCGCGCCCAGGAAGGAGGTCACCTTTTAGGACATCCACAGTCAGGGCGCGCGCGATGCATTGGCATCCGCGACTCCCTGAGTTCCTGAACCACAAAGAGTTGACCGCCGCACCATTAAGCGGTCTGGGGGTGGGTCTCGGTTTCACTTGGTTGGGCGCGTGTTGTGGGCGCCGCTATTTTATTCACCACTGACCCCCTTTTTGGCCCAGCCAAGCCGTCTCAGCTTCAGTCAAGAACTTTCGCCTGACACCGGAGGGCGCCGCAAAAACCAATCGAAGCCTAATGATCGTCATCGCCGTCATCGTCGTCGTTGTCGGCGACAGTAAAGAGGCCACCACCACCGTCAGCGTTCCGCCCTCCCGATTATTAATGATCCCGTTCTACTTCTGCGCCGTGGTCGTTTCTTGGCTTTCGTGGCTGTCCCGGGTTGGTTGTTCCGCGTAATCCACGTTTTGGGGTGCATTCTGTCAAGCGATTTGGTGGTTTGCCATTGATTGAAGTCTGACTTCTCAGATGTACCGGTTTACCGGGGTTTGGAACCGGGAGTGGAGCATGTAGGTCAATTGAGGCTCCATGAGGAGCGCTCGCAATTTGAGGCACTGCGGATGACACATGTGCAAACAATTAGGAACGAGGTTTCTTCCGGGCCCTGTCCTCAGCAAGCAGCCTTAGCAAACACGTTACATAGGTGTGGTAAGCTCCGGTGCTCGCTCGCGACCGTTATATGTAATCAAGTAATTACTGGGGAACCCAGCACCGGTTGCCGCCGCCGCCGGCGGCAGGGAAAACTCCTGGGAATGCGGGAAATAAGCCGAACGATGACGAGCACCATCGGGGATGGCCGTCCACAGGATTGATTCACCAGCGCGGGGGGAAACCTACCGTCAGTCAGGATGCTCTCGTCACGAGAGCCATTTGGTAATTTGAACGACGCGGGTTCTCCGGTAGGCCACCGGCACACCGGAGCGAGTGAGGCACCTTATGGAGTGGACACTCCTTCACCTTCACCGCTGTTGACGAAGAAATCGATTATGAAACCCGTTTCTTGGCCACCGCACGACAATAACTAGATGCGTACGAGGTGGCCCTCGCAGTGGGCTCAGGCAGTGCTCAGGTCCCTTGTCGTCTCGAGAAACATCGTCTCTCATTACCGTCTGTCGGCCACAAAACTGGATCCAGTCGGCAGCAGAGGCGCAAAACCTGTTCCTTCCTTTCCGAGCAACGGTGCTTCCTTTTGAAGATCTCCCCCCGGGGGGTGTCGGCGATCGGTGCCACTGACATAAGCCCGAAAAGTGCACCGATTGCAACCGGGCTATGCGGCTCATGAAATGAATTATTGAATAAATGGTGCGCCGTTATGCGCCCGAAGCCTGCCCGAAATGCGCTGCAGATATCGAATTTTCCTCAAAATAAAAAAAAGGACTGCGCGAATCGGCGGCCACCCCAACGGAGTATCGCGGAGGTGAAGGCGAAAAAATTAGCCTCGCAGAAGGTATTAAATAACGCGCGCTCGCGCATTGGCGTTCGCACAATCTCGACGACGACTACGCCAATGGATCAATGGCGTACGGTTTCCGCTTCACAGCCCCCACATACACACACACACACCTGGAGCAGTGGCCACCGTTTCTCGGTGTGCCATATTATTGCACAACAGTTATGCTCATCCCTTCTCCGCCCCGGGGGCTGGCGATCGTTCGACCGCAAACATGGCGCAAAAAGTGCTGTGGCGGCTTCGAGAGTGCAGTATTATGGTGCGCGGCAACACCGCGGTGGCCACCACCGGGGGGCGGGGGGGACAGTGACAGGGGACACACACAGGTGGGACACCAAATTATGGAGTTGTAGTATAATTATAGTGAAGCTCGCCAAAATCGGCGAGAGCGAGCCACAACAGACCAGCACCGGGTCGGGTCGGTCAGGTCGGTTTCATCATTCCATCAGCTGCTGCTGCCCTTGTGTGTGCGAGGATGATCATCTTTCGTGCGGTGGACCCTGGGGCCAATTATAGGGTCACCCCCAACCAGGGTACGGGGGTTCATCGAACGCCGAGAGCGAATTAAGGGAGCTACTTTTGGAGAACCACAAAAAAGTGGCCAGCGGATGGAGGCCTGGTAGCCTTGCGCATATGTGCGTTGGTTTGCTCTCCTGAGGGCTCTTACCAATAATCAGGTCGCGCTGGTCGTTGTGGAATGCAAGGATTGCAACTATGGCTGACCGTTGGTACGTGGTGTGTCGCAATGGATGTCCCCTAAGCATCTCCTACAGTTGTTTAGTAACAGTTTTGTAATCCTCATTATTTGTTATCTTATTAAGTTTCGTTATCTACAGAGTGAGCAATTTGGAGGCATTTGTTTCATAAAAGAAATACATAAGGACATTATGTTTTGTTGTGTATTTGAAGAGTCTTTCATTTTGGTCCAAAGATATTTCTTATAAAAATAAAAATAAAAATGAAACCGCGCAAATGGCTACCTCTGGCCTTGGTAACCAAATGAGCCCTTTTAACGGCGTTTTCCGAAACTTAATTGATCCAACAGCAACGATTGTGACCATTGTTCACTGGACTAATGATATCGAAAGTCAAGGACTCTGCCTGTCCTCAAGAACAATATTTACTAAACCATTGCCATATCCGTCGAAACATTGGCCAAAACGATGGAAAATTCTGAAAAAAGGACACATTTGGTTACCAAGGTTACCATTTGAGAGATTACTATATTTAAAAAGTAAAAAAAGGTTTTGATATGATTGATTTATTACATCGACGGCCTTTAACTATCACGAACACTCTTTTAAATCATTTCAACTAATAACCAACACTTCCAACTTCCATTCAAAATTACATAAAACGCTCGCCTCTACGGCAAGTGAACTCCCAAAACGCTTAGTTCCGGACCCGCAGCACGTAACGAAATAATGCTCCAAAATCACGCAAGTGATCGCACAGCATGATGCGTTTGAGATGCGGCCGTCCGGGAGGGAGGGTGGTCGGGGCAGCTTGCGCCACCCGGAGCGCCACGCTCGGAACGACGCATAATACTGTTCCGATTATGTTGCTCCGTTTGTTCTCTCGGACCGGCAACCAATTTGGCCGCGGCCCCACCGGAATGACACAGAGACCGCCAGAAGAGCTCGAAATAATAAGTCGGCAACATTATGCCAAACCGGACCGGGCGGACCCCGGTGGTGGTGGTGTTATGTAACGTTTACACGCACCCCGCACTCCGGTGGGCGAGGGTCCGAAGGGGTTGTGTCTACTGCGGCGGCACCGAAGCACCATGTTGCGCGTCGCACGTGGGGCAACAACACAGCAATTGGCGCAAATCTGTGTGTGAACATCATCAAGTCCGGTCCCCGACTGGCCATTTGCTAACCCCGTCCCACCACGCGCCGGAGTCTCGTGAAATTGACCCACAAATTCGTACCCGGGCCCCTTTCGCACTTCTTCAAGCTGTTTGGGTCGCTCCAGTGCTTTGTTTCCTTCCCGTGGCCACCACGGAGCGCCAGTGGCGAACGTGGTGGTGGTGGCCCTGAAACGGTCGTCCTTCGTGGCCGCTCACAGTAGGGTGTGCCAAGTGGATGACACACCAACCCAACAAAAACACGGGCCGGGAGAGTCTGAGTGACAGCAGTTCGATGGAACATTTGGAAAGAATATCAAACTTTTTACAAAAGCTACCGCATTCAGGACGTTCCAATACTGAGAAGCATCTCCAATAAAAGTCGTGCCAACGCTCGGTGACATCGACAGAACTCAAGTGGACAAAACATCTCAAAGTCGTGTCAGCAGCAATAATAAAAGCATCCCGAAAGGAGCACAGACCAAAAACTGGGACGCTTTTCAGCACATCTTGAAGACGTTCCTCCTCCGGGACCGGGACTTTTATTAAACCAATATGGGTCGCCATCAATCATTCCGGGGCGACAGTTTGCTGATTTTTTATCACATTTCCCGACAAACGACATTTCCAGACAAACCGCGGCACAAACTATCGCACATTTCCGGTCACAGCCGGTTCGAGGGAGTAGCAAAAACCATTGCTACCATTCCATTCTTCCCGCCCGGGACAGATACAACACGAAAACTCCGGGGACCCACAGCGTGAAGGTCAGAGCAAAACTTTGACTTGACGCCTCTTCTGGACACTGGGGCTGGAGAACGAACGAACGCCGCATAAAAACCGAAAGCCATTCGCTCCCCGCGAGTCGTGTCCCGACCACGAAAAAAAGGATGAACCCACCATATCGCGCTCGTGGCCAGCGAGCGAAACTTGGCTCGTTAAAATCCGACTTTATGACTTCCGTTTCGCCGGCGCCGGATTCGTCCTGGGGGCCGAGGCGACCAGAATCTCCAATCGGAGAAGGTCATAATGTATGCGAGAGGAGCAGCGGGACAATAAAACTGTTCACACAAAGCCCAATCGCATCGCGGTGGGTCATCAATTTTGCATGCCACCCTCACGATCATCACCAACCAACTCAGCAGCCTCCCTAGCAAAGGTCACAGAACGGGCGTTTTTCGGTGGGACGATGATATCATGCCGTCTTGGCGCGGGTTGGGCGAACCGAATCGACAGCAGCAACCGACAGCAGCTTCGCGATGAATTATTGGTGGGACAATAAATCTTTGCAACGACGGAACGTTCCAGGAGCAGCAGCAGTAGTGTCCAACCAGCAGGATGATGTTAGAGGGCAACGTGGAGCGTCAATGTTTCGCGGTTAGTTTAATGAATTATCGATTAAAGGCTATTCGTTTCGTTCGAGAAACAAAATACGCGGGTTAATTTAGTCAGTGATGTTAACAAAGCATTGTCCGAAAGGCTCTTTGCGTGTTGATTGGATAAACATTTAAAATGCCCAGCCTTCGGGCGGGGTGCCTAACAAGGATTTATAGAGTTTTATAATTCAAAGCCTGTGTTGGATACTCGCTGGGTGATCAGCGGGAGGTGTGAATTGATTAGATTAACATGGTCAAATGAATTTAAAATTCAAAGGTAAATAAAATTTCTGAGCAAGCAACACCAAAGGAAGTTACTACTGTGACCAAAAACTGACGGAACTGTGAAAAACTGACGGAAAACAGTTTTCTTTGATTAACGTGGTGCATCATGAATTTCTTTCAAACTGGCCAAACTGTCAGGAAGTTCAACTTGACTTGAGTGACTTGTGGCTATTCACTAACGTCAAGAGTCGGGTCCGTGAGCCCATCTTTTAGAGTCACCAGTTGAGGTAGGAGCCGAAACGAAGGATGTGTTGAAGGCTATTCCTCAAAAGAACTTTTCGGACCGTTTCGAAAATTGGAACAAACGCAGAAATAGGAACGAATTCAAATCTGTGGGATTCAAACTTTTAACTTTGCGCCCATATGTAACGCCAATTAGCGGGCTGACTTCAACCACCAACAGGGGCTGCGTTCAACCACTTGTCCATATCCAACAGTAGAGCTGAACCAAGAGCTACTTAGATCAAAGTAACCACAGACATCAAACGGTCGCTGTCACCAACAGCCAACCTCATATCAAGGAGGGAAATGGAAGATCTAGTGAAACAAGTTAAAAAAACATCATAATTATAATACAACTGGCGAACTGGCGAACTGCCATGGGCTCCAATTGTCGCCATCTTTGTGCCAACAGATTGGCCGCCATTCTCGTCGGCCGACACCGATCGGTCACAGCAACGCGGAAGTCACCCGGTACTCGTGACGGTGCTAATGGAACGCGCTCGATTTTCCTGCACCCATAAACGACTACGACCACGACCGACCAAATGGCGGTGGTCTCCGAGAAGACGTCCGATACCTGCGGCTTGGGCGTAGAAACGAACCCCGTGTGGTCGAGGAAGTGAAGCACGCCGAAGCACAGAACAACAACAAGTGCGCCTGCGAAGGGAAATGGAAAACGTGGAGTGGAACGCCACAAACACTCTCGCATCGCATCACTTTAATGGCCTCCATCGACGCGGCCTGATAATGGCACCGCGCACAGCCGCGCCAACGACGACGACGATGATGATGATGATGAGCAATCACAGTTTTCCTCGGTCGGAAAATTTCCGGTGGTGGGAAAACAACCGATTGGAAGGCGGAAAGGTGTCATCATAACGCTGACGTGACGTGACGAAGGGGTAGGCAACAATGGTGACTTCCGCTAACGACGCGGGCCGAGAAAGACGAAGCAAAACAGAAAGCTGGCTTAACTTCCGACCTGGGCTGGCTCTGGGACCTAGCGGCACATGTGGTCGAGAGCGGTCCTCTCGAGACTCCGCCAAGTCCGAGAATGTGCGCGACTTTAATTAAAATGTCAATTGTAGTTAATTTAATCGTTGAGTTCCATTCGGAGACGATGGAGCGCGCTCCGGTCGAGCTACCCAGGCCCTTCGGAACACGGACCACATCTAAGATTTTGCTATTCTCCAAATTGATCCACTTTTGGTTTGCTCTACCGTTTTCCACTCTCCGGTGTGTGCCTTCCACTTATCACACTGTGACCCCTGAGAGTTACAGAATTGATTCCGACCGACCTAGTGGTCGATTTTTCACACCCTTTCAGCTCCCAGTAACGCCCTTCTGGCGAGCCATACCTGATTACCATCAACCTCGTTTCAATCCCAACCTTCTCCAACGCAGAGGTTGGCAGTTCCCGGAGGTCGAAAGAAACCATGAAAATCCCATACACGCCCCGCGCAGGTTTACTGTTACGACCATGACGACCCCAACCCCGAAGGAATGGCGGAAAATTGGACCCACACACGCCACACACACCTAAACGACCAATTGGCAGGTCTAGCCCAAGAAGGAAACCCCGGCCTTTAAGCTCCTTGGGTGGTTCGCAGCAACCGCGCCAAAACCCGAACCCGAATGTCGGTCATCATGGCGTGCACCTCCCCGGTTTAACCCATTTTCGCGCGCCTCCTACCGCATTTTCCGGTACTTCGTGGCTGTGGCACTCGATGAACTTTATCTGGGCACAGGTTGTGCCACAGATTTCTGTACACCGTGAAACTGGTTTGCCCCGGCACCGGTTTCCACCGGGCAGCGCGTCAGGTCTAACACCCTCGGTAAGCTGATACCTTAGGGGGGTATTACATCAGGACATCAGGGGCCAAACGGCCCAGCGTCCCCAGCAGCAGTCCACGTCTCAAAACATCATCCTTAACCCGTTTTTGTCAAGCTGCCGCCAGAGCTCCGATCGCGTGTGATCGGCCCATCATCAACGCATCGGAGGTCAGGGACTGAGGTTGTGCGCGCTCGCCTGTCCCCGTTTGAAGATTAATTTGATCCAACGGAGGAGTTCTGCATCCGTTGCCTCATTTATCGACCCATCAGCGCGCGCGATGAGAAAACTCGAATTCGATGGTCTATGGTCGGTATGGATCTCGAGAGGATCGCGCGCGCGCCAACCCGCAACACGCCGATGAATCATTCACGTCCGCCGTTAATTTGGATGGCGTGAACAACAACCAGGGCCACGGCGGGGCTCGCGTGTAGCTCGAGAAAAGGTCAGCCACGGGTCTTCATCTGATACCGGCGACGGCGGCAAGTCGATTGGACAATTTATTTACCACCCTACGATACACCCTAATGAAGGTTATCGGAGTGAGTGGTGTTGCTACCTCAACGCATGGCAACTGTCCGATTCCGGTGGTGTCGATTCAACGCGAGTGGTTCCAATTGTCACAAGTCACATCGGTAGCGGTAGGAGAGTGTAGTACACACTAACAAGTGGCGCACACCGCCGTAGCGCTGCTACTCGATCCCCGTGAAGTCTTAACACATGGGTTGAAAAGTCCCTGGTCCAACCCATAAATAGCGCTAGTCTTATTGCATTCGCCCTCTTTTTCAGGTAGTACTAACTTTCAAAAGAATTCAATTCCATTCCGTTCCATCAGAACCAGCAATAAAACGTTGGATTGCTGACATCAAATGAGGTGGGAACAGCAAAAATCCACAAAACCGATTTGAATGATCAAAAAGTGAAGATGCGTCTAGCTGACATTATAAAGATATCAAAGGAACTTGTTGAGGATTGATCTGAGCAGTGTTTGGCCACTTTTGAATGGCATAAACCGAGGTTTTCGTCAGTCGATATGTGACAATGGATGAAACATGGAGTCATCAGTTCACTCCGGAATCAAAACGATCGTCATCTGAGTGGAGTGCAACTGGCGAACCTCGTCCAAAGTGTCCGAAAGCTCAACAACCGTATGGAAAAAGGTAATGTCCTCGGTATTTTGGGATGTGCGTGATGTAATATTCATCGACTATCTTGAGAAGGGAAATACCATCAACAGTCTGTATTATTTAGGAGCTACTGGAGCATCTCTTGGCCCCTAGCATCTCACAGACCTCAAAAAAATGCTCATCAGCAAGAAATTTCGCTTAAATGAGGAGGTCATCGCTGAAACTATGGCCTATGTGGAGGCAAAAGACGTTGATAAATATAGGCAATTTTGAACAAAAATAACCCGTTTTCTATCTTAGGCTCTGAACTTTTCAACCCACGTGTTAACTGGCACCTGTGGCGCTTCTACTTCGATCCCCGCGCTTCAAAAGCCTTGCGTAAGACCTTCCAATTCCTTCTCCATTAGCACGTAACGGGGTTCTGAATGGCCGCAGAATGTCCCGCAACCGGCAGATTCACCGCCGAGTGCACCGGATGAGCCGGCGATAAAGACGGCGCAATATGTATGCCATGGCCCAGCTCTCTGCACGCTAGTTGGCCCACAATCGGCACATCAATCGTCGGAGCCCTTCCGGACCTCGGAACCGGAACCGGTTGAACCGGGGCAAGAAGTTCAGAATGCCCGATCCTGCACGTCGGGGAAGGAAGTTGACAATTGCCGATCGCCGGATCTCGGCGATCTAAGTGGACTAATAGAAAGCGACAACGGACAACGGTCGTCTACGGGAGGTGCAAATTTTGACACCGCCAACCGTGGCTGTGGCTATAAAAAGCATCGCACGGCGTTCTATTATTACGCGCGTCCGTCTTCGATCCGACGACGACTACTTGTTGGCGGCAGGCTTTTCGGCAACAACAAGATCTGTCCCCCCCGTAGGCGACCCCAATCAACATCGTGGAGGACACCCATCATAAGCACCTGACACTAGGGGGGTGGTGCTAAGCACTTTACGACCGGTCGCCGATCGCCGACGTGTAGCAGCCAGGCCAGCCAGCTCCGGCCGCCGAGGTGTTTCGGACGAGAAATTCTTCGCCATCAGGCGGCGCTCGACGTGCGCCTAACGGAATGTGTTGCAGTTACGACGACGATTACGACGAACGGCCCTTAAGGGGCGCGTTCGAACGGAACGTGCCGTGGAACCTTCGGAGGAACCTCGAAGTGGGCCACCAGTAGATTGTACGATCGCGCAGCGCAGCGCGCACTTGGCGGAAACTTCTTTATGGTATGGGGCCGTCGAGAGGTCCGTCCACGGAACGGAACGGGGAACTGCAGAGTGCAGAGTGCACACACACAGAGCTCAAATACGTCAAACTCGACACCTGTGTTCGAGCCGGCGAGATATCGATCGGCCAGCGAGCGCCAGAGCGAAGTCAATCAAGCGCCAAGGTTAGCGCTGGGCAGCCAGTATTCGAATCTCCAATCCCGCATCGGCTCGGCGGCTCCTTCTCCGATCCTTGATGATGGTCACCAGGCGGGTCACCCGTTGGCTTGTTAAGCAACCGAAAAGACCGTGGGACATACGCGGGACCCCCATTCGCGGGCCAATCAGTCGATATCGGATTTTGATCGGACTCTGATCGGTTGGAAAGGTTCGACCTTCGCGACGAGATTTCTAAACCGAAGGTATACGACCTACCTTTGGCCCATCCGGTGAGCACGTTGCCGAGGTAGGACACCTTGTACTCCGGGTCCGGGCGGCTGATGTCGATGCTGTGACAGTTCCGCCGCAGCAACCGGCCCAGGCCGCGCGTGATGGACTTGATCGCCCGGGCGCTGCTCTCGCTGTCGTTCACGTAGCACGCGTCCCCGATCTGCAGCTCGTCCGCCGCTTCCTCGCCCACCGCACTGTCCTTCTTGTGGAACCGTTCGCTGCTCAGGAAGCTCCGCTTGAACTGCTGCAGCTTCAGCAGCGCACTGCTGTCGTCGTACTTTTTGGTATTGTAGGTGTTGCCGAAGATCCGCGCGATCGATGCACTCTTCACGAAGCGCGACTTTTTCTTCTTCAGCTCGCTGGCCGCCTCATCTGGCTGGGCCGGCGCACCAGCACCGGCACCGGAGGCGTGCTTTGCGATCGGTCCCGTTCCGGGGTCACTTTTGGGCCTCCGGCGCAGGTGAAATATGTTAAACTTGTCCAGCGTCACCGCGCCTGGTGCGGAATCCGCGGTGAGTGCCTTGGCACTGGTGGACCGGGCCACCGGAACATGATCAACCTCATCCCGGCCGCCGCCGCCGCCACCACCAGCACTAGCGTCATCCAGCGCTTCCTTGCGAACCTCTTCCTTCGGCGCAAACAGCCTACGGTTGGCGGCCATCGCCAATTATTTTCACGCACTCCTCACAAACTCACACTGTTGCCGATCGCCAGACAGAAGCTCACAGAACAAGGGATAGGAAACAGAGTCGGGATTTCACGCCCTCCGGTGGGGGGGACCTCACATGTTCAGCGAACCAACACTAGGCTGGAAGGGAAGTACACCGGGACCGGGTTTGCATCATCCGGAAAACATTCCCGGACCGGACACGGAAACGCGGTTCAGAAATCACACGGTACACACACGGCACTTCCTCTGGAGATTGGACGGGAGCTGGAGCACGAACCGAACCGAACCGAACCGAAGCCAGTCGGGACTGGACAACTGAAGACCGGACAGCAGAGGAACGGCGTTGCTCGTGCGCGCGGCGCCGATTGCGATGATTAGAAACTCGGTGTCCTCGGATCGGTTTTATGCACGTTTATGCTGGAGCTGCGTGCGCGTTGTGCGTTCATTGACACCGAGGCCCGACGGCACACGGCGTTTCCTTGAACTGGATTGCGCGCGCCAAGTTCTCGCCCTAGCGTCCAGCGAGTGCACCGTTCGCATGCGTTGCACCCATTCGACGTGATGCAACGAGCTACGCTCGATCGCTCGTGCGATCCTTTTGGCCGTGGAGCGAGTTCTGGGCGGCTTAGCTAACCGTTCGGGCGGGCGGCTTTCCTTTTTCTGCGCGGTCCGCACACTTTTGGTCAGTTAATTACCACGCCGGCAGTGCAGAGGCCTCAAAAAAGACCGCCTGGTCTGGCCGGGGGGGGAGGGTGACGGTGGTCTCTGGTAGGGGCTGAAAATACAAAGAAAGGAAGGGCGATGAGTCGGTAAGTTGAAAGCCTTTTTTGGATAACACAACCAGAGCCTGGTTCCCTGATATCGCTCTCATTCTCTCTCCCGCCCCGAGGAGTGTCAGGACTTTATCGACCTTGACCAAACCGCTAAACAGTAAACAGACGTCCAGCAGGGAAACCCGTTCTTGAGCGGCCCCCCCTACGAACCGGTAATACGCGATTAGCGTATTGCGGCTGTACGCGGCTCCATCAAAAACCATCCTACTCCGTACCGTGTTCCAAACCTGGGGCTCCCTTGGCACCGGGAAGAAGTTGCCGGGACGTTTTATGATCCAGACCGAGCGCCTGGCGTTGGTATCGTTTAATCTGCGGCACTTGCAGGAGCATTTACTTAACTCGCTATGTGCGCGGTCGTGAGTTATGGATGGATCCCTCCGGCCCGGCAGAGGGTGTACCGTTTTACGCTGGGCACCACCACCAGTAACTCTCTATTGCGCTTCACACCCGGCGGTGGCCACACCTTTTGGTGAGCGCGCCCACCCGCGAATGGATCGTTGATTTTAATAAGGTAACGAAATTAAGTTCAACAAAGAATGCATTAAGATTTGAATAACAAACTGAAGCGCTGCGCTCTGCCCCAGACAGGGACGGGGAGCTTCTTCCGTCGGGCGAAAGAATGGACACTTAAGACACTTCACTTCGCGTCGAAATGAACGCATGGACGCGCATGCGAAAAGCGCACCACACCGTGAAAACCTCCGCGGCCTGGCGCGGCAAATAAACATGCCCATAAACGAGCCCGACCGTCGAGAATGCCGCTCGCAAATCATCGCAGATCGTGAAGGCTATGGGCACTATGGGGAATTGGGTATGGGATAGGCGGACATATTGGCTAACAGTTTATGTGTAGTAGACGCGCTCGGGAATACTAAATTAGCCATTTGTGAGGATATTTTTGGTATTTTGCGCCCGAAGTTATGCAATCTGCATGACAAATGGTGCTGATAAGAATCATGGCCATGACTTTTTAATTGACAGTCGTCTCCAAATATCGAATTTCTCATCATTTCATAATAACCTCATCATTTATTGAAGCTTTTGATAGATAGCAATCTATTTAAAATTCAAAAACTTCCTCTTTGGTTATAAAAACCCTAGAACCTTCGCTTTACTTAACCGACTCTTTGAGCTAGTGTCCAAACAAGTTAGTCACTTCACAGTGCCTTCTTTTCGTGCCATTTTCCACGACAATTCAACCACTTCCTTCAACCTCAATGTTTGTCTTTCAATGAATTTTAAATTTCACTCATATTGAATAAGAACTAGCGTCGTTTACTTTGATGAAATCACTTACGTTCAACTCACAGTTCGTCCACGCTCCACAAGTATGTTCAAACCGGTTTTTGTTGTAACCAACAGTAACGTATGCCTTTTTTTATCTTCGGTTAGTGAGTTTCTTAAGGGCCGTTTACACGTAGCGATATATCGCAGCAATGTCTTGTATGAAACCAATTGCAACGATATATCCTTACGTGTAGACAGCAAAAAAGTACCAATTTGCTTGTATACGACCAGATTGGCAGATCAAAAAAATTGAATGCGCCGAGCATCAATTTCGGACCAATCTCCATACCTGTGTGCGTGTGCTGACGGTGGATAGACATGTGTGCGTGTGTTGATGGCGGTTTGGCATGTTGTTTTGAATGTTTTTAAAGCAAAAGTTTAACGTGAGAATAATTGCCTCGCTTTAAAAGCCATTCCCTCGACCACCGTGACCGATTAGTACTCTTGGTACGTTCTATTTTTTGCTTTGTAACCGAAACGCACAATCCAAAGGCAGACAAACACAGTGTTTCTTCCATGGCTGTTTCCATGACACCGAGATCTGCGATTGCAAATCGCAACGATACATCGTGGCGTGTAGACGCTCCACCTTGGCTGCGATATATCGCTGCGATTAATCGATACAAGGCATTGCAGCGATATATCGCAACGTGTAAACGGCCCTTTAAGATTGACGAGAAGTGCTCCTACTTGTTCAAGAATGAAATTGTTTGCAATCTCTAGGCATTAAAATGGCACAAGCTAGAATTCTATACAAATGTATATTTTGAGACAGATCATTACCTATTACCTGCGCAGGGTACGGATTTAGGAAAATATAACTAAACTCCTCATTTTTTAAAGTTTGTTTATGGCGGCCTTTTCCCCATAGTGCTTGGTAGAGGCAGACGTTCTTGGCGGCCGGCGGGCAGCGGTGACGACAGAAAAACAATAACCACCCCTTTAGCCATCATAACCGGTCGAAGACGTAGGCGCCAAATCCGCGCCAGTGCCTCGAGTGCTCAAGATTGATTGTCGCTCGTCAATCTCACGGCGTGCGATGGGCTCACCGCCCAGAAATATGCCGTAAGCATCGTGAATTTATAACATAATTGGTGGCATCCCCTACGGAACGAAATATTAGCATCATCATCCACCGAGTGAGAAACAGCATGATTATCCAACCAACACACACGGCTCAACGCCGAGCATTTTCAGTTCATGCTCGAAAGAAGGATCGATCACGTGGTTCAGATAAACTCCGGGGTGCCGCGTAATGGAGTCGCTGCACGGCAAAGTGACCGACCGACCGACCGGCGGCGCCATCGCATAATCCCCGAGCCACGCTGCTAATGGAACTCGTGTGCTCTACCGGCACACACCGCACACACTTCCGGCTACATGAGTTACATGCGCGCTGTCGGTTACGGTTACACCAGCCGACACGACCCAATTTTCGGGCTTTTAATTGTGTTAAACATGATTGACCGCAGCGGAACGCATAACGCCTGGACCGACCGGGCATTTCTCATTAGGTCAGGTGTAACCGGCAGAGCTAGGCTGGCCCGTGAGTGGGGTATTACACTTTTACGATTAGTTATTGATGACACACCAACAACACGATGGATGGACGCGTTTGCGATGGCCAAACCAGGACTAATGGCCAGGAAGGTTCTACTGTGTATTTGGGTGGGACTTGATAGGTGTCACTTATTATAAGATGCTCCGGTAGAGCCAAACATTACATTCAGATATTTCCCTGACCTGGTACCAAACGATTACTATCTTCCTGAGTTACTTCCCTGCTGGCAAAACTTCCCAGGTCATAAGGAATTGGGATTATGAGAAGGTTGTGAAAATTGATTACTAGAGTTTTTCGCCAATGAGGACCTTCTAGGATACTTCTGTGAGAGAGGGCATTACCTTCAAACTGGCAACAAATTAATTTGGTTTGGATTTTCACGCAAAAATAATGGATTTTTCGACAAGGAGAAGTTTCGCGTTGGCCACCAAGTTTGGAGCGAATTTGAGGTCTTTAATTAGACGATGATTTGAAAAAAGGATTTATTTAAGCTTAACTGTTGTATCGGTACTTCACAGAAGAAGCTTTCTAAAGTAAAGAGCACCAAGTATATTTTTCACAATTCTTCAGGAATTCAACGTCAGACGTCCTAAGCCGCGCAGGTGTCGTTCACCGTGCAAGCCATAAAAGCCCGAAAAGCGACCCGAAGAAGGGATTGCGGCGCAAATAAAGTATTCAAAATTGCGATCAATCGTGGCATGCACCACCCGACGACCGCTGCACGGAGGCACGTGCACGGAATAGGCAAAACGGACCCCTTTCTCGGGTTGACAAAGGGGCCATTACGTACCACCTTCGAACGATGGTGGTGCACGGTTTCGTCCATTTGAAAATGGCATCGTGCCACCGTGAGCCAATGCTAATGGCGACGTGCAAAGCAACGGGAAAATGGGGGGCCCTGCATGTCGCGTGCACACCCAACACCGACGACCACCGGCCGGCCGGACTACGGCGCACGACGCAACGCAAAATCCCATTACTTTTAGGAGGCTTTAATTAAAATTGTTCTCCAATAACTAATCGCTTCTTCGTCGGGGCCGGCCACCGGAAACGTTGTGCAATTCCGTGCCGCCAATCGCGCGCGCTTCAGAAGAAACTCGCGTTGAGCGAAAGACACGAAGAAAATGGGACCAGCGCCCGACGTGGGAGAAAGGGAGCATAAGAAGCCACTGCTTGATCCACCTGCACGCCGCTGCGCCTTCGATCGGAGCCATTTTTATTGAAGAACTGACGGGCGGCGCCTGTCTCTTTGTGGCGCGCGCGCGATCATCGAAGCACAACACCCAACACCGGAAATGCAGTGCAGGCCGGCCCACGCGAGATCCGAGCCTTTGTAGTCCGGGCGCGGTCCGGTTCGATTTTAGGGCGCCCGGGGATAGTAGGGGCGGCCCTCTGCTCGTGTGAGATAATTATTGGAAAGTTCGATTGAAGAAGTAGCGCGCGGCGCGAACACTGCAAAAGGGCTTTGATGAGGAGACGGCGACGACGACGACGACGCCGTTTTGGAAGGGCGTCGCGCTGCGCTGGCGTAATGGCGGAAGTCCTCGGGAAGAGAAATGGGCGCGACAGAGCAGAGCGGAGACCACCGAAGAATGGGCGGTCGGCACCATTCAATGAAAGCTGGCGGGTTGCTTTATCGCGCGGCCTCCCATTAGTCAAACTTCTCTATAGGACGCGGCGATCAATCAGTGCGGAATCAGTGCGGTAACAGCGTTCATTGCGATCAACCCATTATTCATAACTCTAAAGAACTCTAGTTAAGAGAAGCCTGATTTATATTAAAAACAAAACACTAAAAGTGATCAAGACAAGGCGCAACATGGCCACTAGTCATGAGGGACCAAATTGGGGATCCACGCAGTACAAAACATTTGGCGAACTACGAGCTACGAGATCTTTGAATATATTCGATACGATTTTCGATTTTTTATGGCGTTATGTTGGTACTCATGTCACTCACTTATGTTGACAAGTTCGGCCATTTTAAATGATCCGATTTACGACCGAATTCGACCAAAAACAGCATCGCATTATCTTTGCTAAGGAGCTCCTGGACTCCGCGTCCGCGACGACCCAAATATGCTCCAGAGCTGCATCATGAGTTGTTGCCCCAAGGATGGAACGGTCGATACGGAATATTACCGGCAAGTTATGCGCAGTTTACGCGAATCAATTAGGATGCCGAAATGGACATCCTTCTCGTGCGGAAAGCACCAACGGACGCCGCTAATTCATCACCAAACCACTGCTACGCCACCACTCTTCTACGCTGCGGTCCTATTTTTGGCCACGAATTAGCATTCGTGATTAAAATTCACCACCGCAACCGCAGGTCATTATGAATTTAGTGGCCCCGATTTATTGGCTGCACGTGAAATTAACACAAGAGCTGAGTCGGAGAGTGTGTTTCTATGGATTATTGGCTGCTGCTGCTGCTGCTACTGCTAATTGGTGCTGAGGGTAATACGATTAGTAGATGCAGGCGATAATGGGCGAGTCAGGCATAAAATTGGTCCCGAAACACGGCGATTGGGGCCGGACCATAAAATTAACAGCTCACGAAAGGCAGCAGCAGTTTGCGCCGTGTCAAGGTGGCGGTCGAGTAAAGTGGAGAAACTGACACTTCTTCGGATCCAAGATCCAAGTCTCAGCGTCGAGTGAGATCTCTACACACGATCGTCTGGCTGTTTGTTTGACAAACTGTGACCCCCCTAAAGGGTAGACCAAGCCATAGAAAATTGAGAAATATTCAAAACTTATTTCGAAAGTGCGTGCGTGTCTTTAACTCAAACTGTACGAAATTTGAACAGCTCATTCCCCCCTCGGTGGTTATGCTAATGAACAGAATTTTCGTATTTGGGGCTCGGAAAACCCGCACGTCGTGCAAGAGAAGCCAATGCACCCACAGCGAGTTTCGACTCCGAGGTCTCCGAGGAGCTGGATTCGTCCGTTGTTTTTTAGATCCGGAACTTCGGATCCCTCTCGGACCCGGGACCGGTACACGTGCGTACACACCTCGACGAGGGTGCTCTATGGATGCCACTCACACACACACACAGGGGGTGCAACAATTTGCATGATCATTACCAATAATTGACTCCGTTAGCCCATTGTCGTGGCCGTTCTCCATGCTGGCGGCACAGGACGCTCGAGACCGCGCTCGGGCCGAGCGCTTACGTAACGAGTTAGGGCTGAAGGTGAAATGGAGGCGCAGCAGCTTAGCAGCTAAGTAGATGATATCTGTGGCGCTCACGAGGACCCCCGCCATGGACTGCACGCGCGGTGCGATCGCGCGATAGGGTATGTGGGAAGTGATTTGCGTACCCTCGCCACGGCCGTAGTTCCGGCACCATTATCTTTCACGATCCCAACGACCTTTGCCAAGGTTTACGATTGACAATTGCCACGAGACGAGGAAATGCGGCCACTGGGCGGTGGGCGCACGTCCGCCGCCGATGCGCCGTACAGAGCTCTTAATCTGACGTTTTTCTTCGATCTTGTTAATTGTCGCCGGCTGACCGTTCCGTGGCGGCGGCGCGAGAATGCAGTCACGTGGCCGTAACAGATCCTCTAACAGCGCGCCGTAGCGGGCAGCTGCAGCCGACCTCTTGACTCGCGCACCCGAGAGGGTGTATCGCTGTGGGCCATCTAGACCATAAATTTCCGCTCGCCGGCGCATGTTCCTGGACATGTGACAACGTTGCCCTCACGTTGAGACTCACTTAACACTGCGGCCGGCCGGCCGGCCGGTCGGTCGTGCGTGTGCGCCCGTCTCGGGGGATAGAAGTCGTCAAAGGTGTCTGCCCCCGATAATGCTGGACGATAATGGCCTGACTCCTCCCATCCACCGAGGAGCAGGGTCATCTGTGTCCACCCCAACGGTCTGGATATCAATTCGCGGATCGGCGGATCTCCGGGATCTCCAGCTACGCGACTACGCGACTAACCTCTCTCTCTCGGTGTTTCCGTAATCTGGTCAGGTTTTCAAATCATGCAAAGAAAGGTCAAACACGAGAGTTGCCCCCTCGGGGATAATGGACTTGGCTATTCTTGACACCGGACACGAACTGGCGGCCGATGCCGTAGTTCGCCGTAGGCAATCGTCGTGGAGAGTCGCGAATGTGTCTCCGCTATTTTGAAGAATCACCTGGAGAATGATGATGAGCCTGGTGGTGCGCTATAACCTTCACGAGTGTGCTTCCTGCCTGTCAGTCCGCCACAGTGAGAGAGCGAGCAAGAGAGAGTCGCCAACATCCTCCCGGTTCCCCGCCGTAGACTGTAGAAGTTTGCGGAGGATCGCCGCATGCAAATTGCCAATGGTCCGTCAGCCTTGCCGACGTGGGGGGAACGTGCGCCGGAGAAGTCGCCGCGATCGACCCGATCGCTGGGGGGTGTCTGGGAGCTCCAGGGAGAGAGGACCCGGGGGCGTCTCGGTGGTATGAATAGTAACTAGTTTTTATGAGGACGTACGTGACGGTAATCACGAATCAGCGCGCGCTGATACTACTACGCGGCGCGCGTGGTGACGTCGGCGACGACTGCCCGTAGTTCCTCCTCCTGCTCGCCCCGCACCCCCCCGGCGTCTCACGCTCGAGTCGTCGTAAAGTACACCTTCTCGGGGGGTGATCCGGGTAGTTCGGTTTATCCGGGAGCAGCCGTTTGTGCCGTGTCAAGTGAATCGAGAAGTGATTTAGAAGGGAATTAGATAGCTCTCTTGGTGGGATTTTTCCAGGAAATTTCACCACCATCGTCGTCGTCGTTGGCCGCCCTCCCTCACTCGCCCTCGTGTGACCGCGTGTGTTCCCGTTGCGCCGCCAGAGTCGCTGACAATCGATCGTCGCGGAGCGGTCGGACCGGTTTCTCCCCAAAACCGACCGGACCGGACATAGGCCACAGGAGCGGGCGGGCGCGCGCATAAGAGCTGCGGCGATAAATCCAGGTGGCCAGAGCTTAGGTTAGCGGGGGTGCGGGGGGAATGCAACTTTCTGCATGTTCCGTGATTAACCTAGAAACATGCCGTGCCGGGAATTGGCATCGGCGGCGGCGCGCGCGTACGCTAATGAGCGTGCACAGTAAATAAAATGTTAATCGCAGTCGAAGCCGAAGCTCACATGTAACGGGCCGTTGCCGATGTGCCATTTCGTTAATTCAGCACGTCCCGCGGGATACAGCGCAGCGCTGGTGGATGTAGGTGGTGATGATAGCTGTACGAAAACGGCACGTTCGGAATTCTCTGTCCGCTTGTTTTCGCAATTCTATTGTTCTGCCTTGACTCCGGGTGGAGGATCCGGTTGCCGATGACCAGCCGACGCCAAGGGACAGAAATGGTGATCAGGAAACCAACAACACCACACAAACTGGCAGCTCTGAATGCGAGGACAATGTTGCTGGCTCATGCGTTGGCCAATATGTAAGGCTCAGCGAGGGCTAGTCTTGGTTTGTTGGTCCATCTCTAGTAGACCTGATATTGGAACTTACACTTGAGGACCTTCCGTAGGCTTGTATGGTAACTAATTTGATGGTCCACACTTCGTAGACCCCACAGACCAGGACACAATTCCTTATCAATCAGGATGTTGTGCAATAGACTTCCCAACCCAGCTCCAGGAGAATCTGGCGAGTCACTATAGAAGTGTGTGGCCTTGCATTGTCCTCATGGTCCAATCGTTCACAGTTGAGATCTGAATTTAGTGTTTGTCCATACGGAAGCAACTCATAATAAATTATTCCCTGCAAGTCCAACCAAATACACAATAGAACCTTGCTGGCAGTTAGTCCTGGTTTGGCCACCGTTTAGGCTGCTTCACCACGCTTAGACCATCGTTTTCACACAGTATCGTATGTGTCCTATTACTTATCTCCAGTCAACATCCGTTTAAGAAATGTGTCAGTTTCATTCGGTTTGACAAATCTGCTCAGATGGAAACTCGATCCATAATCCACGTAATTAGCTGTTACAGTATCGGCACCATAAACACCATGCATAATTTCAGCGACCTGGCATTTAAGAAAAACTGTAAAATGTACCGAATTTTCTCTGTCTGTTGACTTCCATTGTTAACACCCTGTAACTGACAACTGGATGGCACAAACAGAACACAGTTCAAGAAAGTCTTTAAGTGCGAAATTTCACCCTTAGAACGAGCATAAACTTGTAATTGTTTGATCGATACTCTACGAGATATCGATCACTACAGCCATCTACCGAAAAAGTAATGGATTTCTTTTTAGTCAATCTTATAGTAGAGACTCCAACTAACTTATTAAGCAATCCGTCCATTTGGTGTACCTTGTGCTCTGCTAAGAAGAACCCAAGTCCACTGTTCAAACGCCGAACGTGAAATGGAAGTGACAACTCAATAGAATAAAGTGAAGAGTTCCTGTATTTGACAGGACACATAGTAGGCCTGGGTTGAACACGCTCTAGACGTCTCCTGCAACAGGAACACAGCAACTGTGATGGTTGTGTGCGAGTAACAGTTACACGAGAACAAACATCACAATATTGGCTAATTTCGGCCAAGAGTAACCCAGAGTGCGAAATGGAGCAATCGGAGTATTCCATTAATGCTCCAATCAAACCCCTTATGGTGTTGGCAGCAATCCTTAAGGATGGACTAAACCCGCACACCCGGCGAGAGAGATAGAGAGTTACTGAGAGAGGCAGTGCTAGCAAAGTGAACCCTCTTTAAAGGGCTCCCGAATCAGAAAGGGCACACATTCCACAACCGCTCACTCTCGGCCGGCCGGAGGAAAGTTCATTGACAGCGCCAAAAGCACCGCCAGCTCTCAGAGCCCGAGCTCCCCACCCCGCCGGCCTCCCTAAAAGCCCGTGAAGGGCCCTCGCCTCATGTGAACAAATTTGTTTCAAGCCCGCACTCGGCACAGGAGCCCCCGCCCGTCCGCCCGCCGCGGACAAGAATGTGAACCGCGCCGCGCCGCGCCGCGCCACGCTGCGACAGGTCAAACTTTCACTTTTTGCCATTGTAGTGTTGCCCTCCTCGCGCCACAACAACAACGCAGGAAACACAAAATGGACGATGACGATGATGATGGAGTCGGTTGGAGTCGGTGGACGAGCCGCCCTTTTCTTTTCTGTTTTGCTGCCACCCCGCGTGTGTGTGTGGAGCGACCTCTAGCGGCCAGTTTCGGCATGGATGGCCGCACTCTGTCTCGGTCCGTTCACTTCTTCGTGGACAGGGATTTGCTTCTCCGCAACTCTTTATGAAGCTGTTGTCTATTGGATCACTGTTTTGTTCTGTCTTCGATGATGATTTAATCACTTGGCATGTTTTTCACACATTTCGTTCATCTTCTTTTCATGTTTCATTGTCAACTTTATTCTAATTATATTCTTCTATGGTTGTAAAAGCGATTTAATCATACTTTGAGTTATCTTCGCGCGTTTTACTACATTTTCCAGTCCTCTTTGCATATGCTTACGGATCCCTTCTGTAACGGTCCTCTGATTGAGTCTTTTTAAACTTGTTTCATTGCAGCATCGACCTCCCTTCTTGTTGTGCGCCTATGCTGGCGGCACACAATTTTCCTCTTTCCTTTATGTTTTGTTTTTCTCTCTTTTCGTTTCCTCTCTTCGCTCTCTCTCACTCTCTTTCTGCCGATTCTCGATCTCGTCTAAAGCCACTCGGACGCGCTAAAGCTTTCGAGCTGTCCCACTTTCGGCGTCTGTTTTTGCTATCGCGCGTGCTGACCACCACCGCCGTTGCCGCCGCGCCATCCAACCGTGGAGAGGAGACCGGTTTTCCTGGCCACGGCTGCGGAAAAATAATATCAACCAGCCCAGCCATAGAACTGGCCGCGTCGTGTACCGGTTTTGGGACGGCCCGTGTGTGTGGTCAAAAATAACAAAAATACCGATCAAAATACCTTCTCTCTCTCTGTCTCTCTGTTGATTGAGATCGCTGCACATGGCGGCACCTACAACCATCACAACCATCCAGCAGCAGCAGCAGCAGAACATTCTTTCGGCCCCTGGGGGCCCGTGGGAAACAAGTCGAGCACATCTCCGACCGAAACCGCTGCCTTTGGCAGGACCAATCTGGACCAGAGCCTGCTCTCTCTCTCTCTCTTTTTCTTTTCCGTCTCGCTCTCAGCTCCATCTCGGCCAGAAACGCTGGTTCCCCCTGAGGGGCTTTTTACTGGTTGTGCGAACACACTTTAATAGGTGGTGGTGTCGAGCCATCGAGGGCGAAGCATAAGCACCCAGAGCCACCACCATGCTTTTATGCTCCGCAGTGAGAGCCGTGCTTTCGATTGTCGGCCGAATGCTGGGGTTGTGATTTCGAGCCAAGCATAACACCTTCTGCCACCCGTGGGTGTGCGTTTGTAAACCCAAGGACCACGATGGGGAGTTCCGGTGGAGAATGTTTACTTTAAGCGAGGAGTTTTAAAGGAAGTATCGCGCGCGCCCCCTATCACTGACTTCCAGAATCGGCCTTCCCAACTCGATGGCCGAAAGCGAGCGCCACTTAGTTTCGCTTTTAGCGAACGACCGCACACACACACACACACACACACAAACAGCGTAAAAGGAACGCGTGTAAATGGCGAAGAAAGGGAGCTAAATGGCGCACTTCCGGCCCCGAGGTTAACCAGCGCCGCCAAAACGCGCAGTAGAGGCCTTCGACCGCGGCGCCTTCCCAGGAGGTGAAACTTCGCCGAATGCTGGTGGCATGAAATGGAGAAGCAGTGAAACATATCGACCGCTGCCAACACGGGTGAGAGAAGAAAATGGTTTGGAAAATTAGTTTTACTTCTTCGCAAACAACGACCGGACCGCGGGCGGGCGACGGAAAAGCCAGCGCTTGACGGCTTCCAAGGGTAAATTAAAGAGCTTCGCTTGAACTTCACCAGCGACCAGGAAGCACGGCCAGGAACGTTTTACTCGGTCCCTCTGTGTCGGGGCTTCGCGCCCATCACCGTACATCACCAACATGACACAGCTCCTCCTCTCGCGGTCCGTACTTTCCGCGCACGCACGCTTTCGGTTTTCGGCGGAAGGTTTCTCCGTGGCGCCAGGGAGATAATTACTTCCGATCTGATTGCGGCGAGGCTGCATCGTTGGCCGCGCTCCAGAAATGCATCGGCAGCCTGAGCCGTCGTCCACGCCAAACACCTCAAACGAAAGCCATAGTTTCGTTCGAAATCACCGGCCTCAGCTCGATGGTCGCCCCACCCCGAACACACACCCGAAATAATAATGCTCCAATTTGGCGAAATCAATGTTTTATGTTCGCGTTGTTGCTCGTTCACTTTCTACCTTATCGCGCGCGGACACACACACTCGGTGCCGAAATTTTCTCCCATTTCTCGACCGATTCTTTAATGTTTAGCCACAAAAACGGTGATAAAAATCGAACCAACAGACTGAGAGAGAGAGAGCAAATTGTTCACCATCAGCAACGAAAGTGATCGTGAATTGTGCCTCACGGTACCACCAAAAAAGTACCGAAAAAGTCGTGGCCATGTTGTTTGGTGTTGTGTTTATCGAGCCGAGCCAGCTTTCGATTTTCGAGCCCGGTGCCAATTCGTTTTTTTTTTACAGCCTACAAAAAGCTGACTCGCGGAACTCGGATTGGGAAACCATATTTCGCCAAAAATACGCCACAAGAACGGCACGTTTTTCGGTGGGAAACGCGCGCGCGTCACACAAGACGGCACCCGGTGGACACATTTGATTTATGTGCCCTCCGCGGGCGGGGCAAGCCCGATACGCCCGAATCAAAAGTAGCCCCAGTCAGCCAACCGTAACGGTTTGAAAGTCTTCAGCCCCCCCCCGCAGGAGGTAGGTGAAGAAGTGGCCCCCACACACGGGTCAGGTGCAGCGCCACCGGTGATCGATCCACCGGACGGGCCAACCTCGATCATGCGTATCTCGCTCTCGAGTGGACGACAGCATGCGTAACCGTGGAAACCGTGGACAGTGGACCGAAACGATGCCAGCCAACCAGCGAGCCAGCCAGTGATCGGAACGGACTGGAAACGGAGATATTTAATTCACGTATTAGGAACCGACCCATTCCATTCTGAGGCTGGGGAGACCCCGCGACTGTCGTCGACCCAACGTGAACGTGGGTTCCCGCCCGGCTACCATTTAATTTAATTATCGATCAGCGAAGCGATTGGGGCCATCTGCATATACGAACCGGGCGAGATTGTTTGTAAGAAAATTCCACACAAATTAAAACGTGGGTCGAAAGAAATGGGGGGAAACATAAAACAATAGTAAGAGTTCGAAAGAGAAACAGTAAACATGAAAAATTCAATCAGGAAAGAGAATGTAACAAGGCACATTTGGAAAAAACGGGAATCAAAGTTGGGAATAAAAGGGCAAAAACCATAACCTTATAACCATACCATAGAAATACAAAATCTGAGCTGCAAGTAATTAGTCAAACCTTTGTTTTAGCTAAAGAACGATCAAGAACGGGAAGATGATCAACTAACGATAATAGAGTAGTGATGAAGTTAAAACAACGAAAAAACAAAAGAAATAATAAAGACAGCAAGTAATTAGCACTTGTTTTTCTCGTGGGAAACCCCGTCAAATAAAGTGATAAAGCAAGTGACCGACCAACAAGCACACACTGGGGGTGGGGGCAAGAAACACACAGCTAATTGCTTTCTGATATGCAAACGAGAAAAAGTACCGGCAGTAATTATTCTATCCACCGCGACTCGCGACTCCCAAAGAGCGGCGGCACCGAACGAATCCGTAAATACGCAGTATAAAAAAAGCGGAATCTGTGGGAAGATTTTCCACAAAACCCCATCGGGCACATGAGGGCCGGTTTCATTAGTTGCATACTTTGTAGCGGTAGCTTCGCTTAATTGCAACGACCTTCGCTGGACCTCGCAGCGCAGCGCAGCCGCCCGTGGCGCTAAACGAAGCGATGTCAAGGTGAGGTTGTCGATGATGCGCCTTTTGGGGCCAGAAGTTTGGTGGCTTCTGGCCATTTCTGGAGCCTCCATGTTTATTGTTTGCCTTTCGTGGGCTTTATCCTTTCACCCACATTGAAAGCACATTTCAAAGGATGAACAAGAACAATGAACCCGCGCCGTGCCGGGCAATGCAACCTCGCGCCAATCCAGCGTCTCATTACGGAGCATAAATTTCAACATAAATCACGCCCCGCTTTTATGTGTGCAATTAAAAACAAAAAACGACGGTGGTGCAACACAACCGAGCACCACCATCATCACCGGGAGAGAGACATTGTTACCGGTTCGGAACCGGTTATCTCCGCGAGGGCAATGCACAACATCACGTCGTCCTCGACGTCGCACCGTTGCCCGGCAACGAACGTTTCCTGATTTTGCATAACTTCCGATGCTGCTGCTGCTGCTGTGACTTCTATAGCCTGTTGTCATAAACCAACCGTCACCGTGTCTCAGTGCCACCTCTTCCCGGGGGAATATGCTGCCCAAACCCAGGTCTGACCTAGTACACAACTTCCTTTCCGGGCTGCGGCTGTCAATCCGAACCTTGGGGGCCGCGCTCGAGAGCTGATGCTGATGCTGTTTTGTGTGTGCGCCAGCTGTCAAACGCGGAAACACTTCCTGAACACACAGAGAGCCCTTGCGCAACTCGTATCCTTGACACGGAGTGCTTCCGAGAGACTGTCGAGGCCTAGCTAGTGTGTGGGTGCCGGACTAGCAGAGTCCGAATCGACAAGGATTGCATGTTTTGGCTGAACTGGCGGCCATTACACCCGGCGGTGGCAGCCCACGGTGCCACGACCTTCGTAGAGGTGTTGAATATTTATAGAGCCAACAGCCAGGCTGACAGAAGGCTGATCTGCGCGCGCTGTTGGCCCCCAGCCATAGTCTGGATGCGCTGATTTCAATTTGCATAACCAGTGTGTGTCTGTTCTGCAGGAGGTAGCAGCCTTCCCAACGTCCCCCTTATATGTTGTCCCCGGGAGGGCCCACAGAGGAATGTACCCAGAGAGTGATTGACCTCTTGAAGGGGAAGTTTCTTCTGTCTGTATCTTGCCACCTAATTTCCGTTCCTCAGAATGGGGGCCAGAAGTGGGGCCTTGGGAAGAAGCTATTGCTGCTGCTGACTACTAGAGCGAGCTGGGGGTTAGGATTCCTTCAACTCCTTGCCATAAAATGCTACCAACGACCAAGAAATGGTAGCTCCAAGGGAGGCCGCCGCCGGCCATTTAGTAGCTAATTTATAACTTTTTCGTGTGCCGTGCGGTTCGAATAAATAAACAAGCCATCCAAAGGACCATCCCGTACCGTACCGAGAGAGGACACCGAAGGTGAGCGAGGTGGGCCCCAGGATTAACGAGCTCCCCCTTTCGCAAGAAGAAGCGCGTGACGACGTGACGTCAGCACCGGTGATCGGTGATTTTCGGAGCTCGTTGTCGTCGGCGGCCGGCCGGTCGGTGGTTTCGACCGGTTAACGAGCCAGCTTGTTTTTACCATCACCTGGGTTGACTTTGGCCAAAAACACCACCGGAACGGAACGGGTTTTTTTGGCGGCGCTGTTTGCCGAGAATGCGGGAGTTGTGCGGACTTTGCGAATTGCGTCGCAGAGACACGGAGAAGGAGAGAGAGAGTGACCCCCGGCAGCACCCGGCGGAAGTGGACTGGTGGTGGAGAGTGTTTTTGTTGGTACAACCACCGCCCGCCCGCCCAAAAGGAGCCGAGTCCAGCCAGGGATCCGTTCTCGGTCGTCCACCACGGTTGTTTCTGGTGAAGGTGTTTTACGGTGCCCGATGTTTTCGCCGTCGGTCGGCCTCCCCGGCTTGATCGATCGTTTTGGGCGTGGGATGATAAATTGGCGAGGAGTCACCGCACACCCCGCAAGCCCTCGGTGATGTCAGATGTTTTGACCATTTCTGTCCCGGTCCGGAACGGAAATGGAAAGAATATGGACGACAGCCATTTTTGGCGCTGATGAACCCACGGAACTCCGCGAGCGCCCTTCAGGCGATCCGACACCAAACAGTGCAGGGAAGAACACGGAAGAATTAGCGTTGAAAGCTGTTTGCCGAGGCGGGAGCTTCAGGTCCGGAGGACCCGCCGCACATTACGCCGTCGCTGGAGCGTTAAAAAGGCTCTATAATTAGCAGCCCGCATCGCTTCCTCTTTCGGTGCGGATCTTGCGCCTCGTGCCATCTCTGGCGCCCGCCTCCAGATTATGGAAATCCGGAGAGGCGCTAAACTGCATCCTTCACCGCATCTGCTCCGAATGGCACGGCCGAAACAACGGATTGGAAACAAATGGAAACGAATAAAAAAAACGAAAGTTTTCACTCGGCCCGCGAGAGGTGCACCCGGGTGAGACATCATAATTGTGGTGGGTGCTCCAATCGCCTCCACCCTGGCCGGACCACAGGACTTGACCAACCTACACCATTAATTGAACCTCGATGTGTTGGGTGTGTTGGGCGAGTGGCTGGCGGGGGGACTCTTTCAGTCCACTACGGATCTCGCGCCCCATTACACCCGACAATCGCCGAACCATTGAACCGATCAGTGATCTCTCCTTTGAACTCGAAAAAAGGCTTTACAAATGGCTGAGTAAGTGAGGCACCTCCGCTGATGCGGGGCCGATGGTGGGCGTCGACCTGCCAACGTATCATGTGTCAGTGTTGGACAACTTGGCCCGTGTACACCACGCGATACAAGATATCACTGTTCTAAGATCCAGTAGCAGCAGCAGCAGCAGCAGATGGAACCGGACTTGCGCCAGAGCCCGGAGCGCATTCCTCTCTCTCTCTCGATGAACAAGCCACTGACAGCGGATTTCATCAGCAAGGAGGGAGACCAGGTTCTACAAGAGCTTCCTGACACCTTCTGAAGAGTCCAGCCATCTAGCGATCTACAGGCACGGCACGGGGTCTGCTAGTTGTTGGGCAACGTACAGATCAGACCGGACCAGAATGACTCAACACAAGATCTCGGGGGAGCGTTGCGTTCTGACCGTCGGAGTAGATCACCTCGATCGGTGGCGCCGGCTTCGAACCGCGCACAGTATGGGGCGCCCCCCGCTTGCTGGTCACGGTGACCTTTCACGGTGGGACGGTGGGAATCGTACAATCGCAGGACCGCAACATGTAAGGCACACCTTGTGGACAACGCCACCAGGAGCGCTTGGTTGGCGTCATAAAAACCTGAACCAACCGGAGCCGCGAATTCGATCGCAACAAACTGGATTGTTGGAATATTTTCTCACGCGATTTAACAACTACCTGTTGTGGGCCCCGCTAGTTTTTGCCGTCATCGTGCAGTCGACCTACAGACCCCGCACCGGAATCGATCGGGAATCGATCGAAGTACGATACCCCAGGTCCAAAAGTAAAGTAAGCCGGATTGTGTAAACACAGATGGCTGTAGCTGTCAATTTGGTCCAACTCATGATGCTTTTTTTTGGCAACACTGCCTTGTTTTGACTTCTGGCAAAGCGGACATCATTGGTTTTCTGCTACCTACGGAAGAAAACTGCCACAGAATCGAATCAAACCCTTGTCGAGGCTTACAGTGATCATGCTCTCTTGGAAGATCGCAGTTCTTTGAATTTTGCTCTTTGAAAATTTTGCTTAACGAAAGACAGCAGGAAAATCGGAAAACCAAATGGGAAATTCTGCTCGCCAAGTACAAAAGGAAGTCATTTCTCCGTCAGATCGTGATTGGGGATGGAAAGTGGATCCAATTTGAGAATTCCAAAACAGATAAATTCATGACTCAGTTCGGTAAAACCATCAACTTCGACTGCAAAGCTCGTTTCGGATCGGTTCGACAAAAAGGCAAATCCGGGATGGCTGGTGGGACCAGCAAGGTGTGGTGTACCACAAGCTCCTAAATCCTGGGGACCCATTCACCAGTCTTGTCCTGTTTCAACGAGGAAGTCGAAAATTGGATGGGAAGAAATGTATATCTCGATGGTACATGCTTTGAATAAAATAGAATTTTTCGCTTCAATCGATCGCTTTTCGATTTCTTTAAAAAAAATCCGATTTCCGATAACTTGGAGCCGGTTTGCCCAGTGACCAGAACGTCCACAGATCTCCACGGATGGTGTGGTAAGCGAGGTGAGCCACAAAGGGGTGTGTAGTCATGTTGTGTCAGAGGTGGAGTCTTACTTTCGGGCCCTCACTTCGCTCAAGCTCAAACACGCACAATACCCGGTCACCCATTGCACCGATCCGTTGGCAGAACGGACCTGAATGGGTGGGAATTTTGCGGGCCATTAAAACATCGGACACACAATTCGGGGATTCGGGGCCTCCTCCCCGAAGTCGTGGGCCGCGCACAGCACATCGTGGGCCGCCGCAACGTCCTTGGCTGGGGCTGGGGCGATCTAATTCCAAAACAAACCAGTTCGCAGCCTGCAAAAGCAAAACATGCCAAGCGATGTAGTCTCTTCGTCGCCCTCTCCGTTCCTCCGGTCTTGTTTTCAGGCTGGCCCCCATTTTTTTTGGTTTTAGGTGGTCATCGAGCCGATTTGGCAACGAAACCTGTCCGGGTGGAATTTTTTAAAAAGGTTCGCCCCAAAAGTGTTCGCCCGCAGCCGTGGCGAGACTAAAGTTCAAGGTTTGCCCGCACCATTTGGCAGACATTTTGGACCACCACCAGCCCACAAACCGGCAACCTGTTCGAGTCGGTCCCAAAGCGCCGGAGGACAGCCCCAGATAGCGATCGGAGCAGGATTAGCATCTATGTCCTCGCATCACCATCACTAATGGCTGGCTCACGAGGATTGCCAAATATAGCTCCAGAAGTGCGTCAATTATTTGGGGCTCGGCTGAGGGCTTCACCACCCGATCGATCGGTAAGGGATTCGATCTGGGACACGTGGCAATGTAGCTAGTCGTGCTACAGAACACCGTCCCGGTACCGTTACGAGCACGAACCGATCTCTGATGTGTGTGAAGAATTCGCTTTCCACTACACCAGAGCGCCTAACAGAGCTCTTAGAACTAATCGTATTAGAATCTAATTAATCTTTCCATGCAATACTATTGCGCAACGCGCTGTCTCGGACAAGGCGATGATTGTGGGCGATACATTAAATATTCTCCAAGCCCTTCCCGGGGTATTACGGAATGGTGATCAACGTCCAGATTAAGATGCTGTTCCAATGTAATCCCAGTTTTCGCACCTTAAAGAGCCTCACTACCTACACAGAGCAGACACTAAGGAAGAAAGACACACCAACCGGGCGGTCGCGCGTCTTGGACTCTTTGTTGTCTGGCCCCCGGGGGTTCTCTGTCACGCAGTAGCGACCCCAGTAGGTAGCTAGGTACCCCAACCCCAAGTCATTGTACCACCCGAAGGCAATCGATCTAACCAAAACCGTGCTGCTCTCTTTGTGGCCAATATCGATTCCGATTCCCTGGCGCCACCTGCTGCTTACGTCAAAACTCGGACCGACTGCCGTTAAATTGATCTGTAGCGTCGTCCCGAAGGCCTATCGAACCGAACCGAAAGTAATCTCCCCCACGGGGGAAAAAAAACTAATCACCTCTTGAAACGCGCATTTCTTTTCAGCAACTGGAGGAAACATGAGGAAGAATTACTCGATTGGAACCGAACGCCACAACGTTTGGCGCGTGGTGGAAACACCACGGCCCCAAGAACGCCGGCGCTCGTGATCGTGACATAACGTGGAATGGCGGAAAAATGGAAAAATATGGCGCCACTAGCCGCATTTTTTGCCAGTTAGCCGCGAGGGCCACATTGAAAGGGTCATCGTCTTTCGGTTACAGCACCCACGGAGAGAGAGAGAGAGAGAGACAGGTCTGGCAGTGGGGCTCAGTCGTTCTCCATATCTGTTACTACTTTGTGCTTTTAAATCAATTTCAACTAGCGGCCGGTCGGAAAGGTCTCGCTCCAAGTATCGCCTGCCGAACGCTCTCCTGGGCCGGGACACCCCGTGCCACTTATGCGCGCCAGACACACTCGAACTGACGGGCCGAAGAATGGACCGAAATTGACAGTAATTGATTCATTTTGCTACGAAACCCGCGTCCCGGCCGCCCGGTGGAAATGGCGGGAAGAAGTATTCTGCGGTCTGCACCACAAACGAGATTGTGAACCGATCCTGAGTAAAAGCCAGCAACACTTGGACCACTTGGAATGATCGTGGCCGTTCGGTGGCTTTCTAAAGATGGCTAGAGCAAGATATGATCGAATTTAGGATGTTCAAATTGGACTAAATTGTTTTCCTCTTGGACAAACAGATAGAGAGAGAGATTCCAGAGACTCTTAGTGGTTCACGTTCAGGAAACTCAGCAGAGTTCTTGAGTTGCTCAAAACCGCAGACTTGAAGAAAATGGGGAAAATGAGTTTCTGCTGTGGCCCGCAAAGGTGAGACTCCAAAGTGGAAGTCCAATGACCGTTTACGTAGCGATTTAAAGGCCAATTTGGGTCGTTTGTACCCCATGGTCACTGGACACACACTCGATCATACATTAATGAGGGCAGCTTATCTTATTATGCTGTATTCTGGCACAATTATAACCACATTAAGCCTCCAATCGTTTGGTGGCCGCCAGACCAGCTGGGCTGGGAACCGTAACGGGTGTTCCGTGCAACGGTCGTGGGTTCTCAGCGGATTGAGCTTTTCCAGGGAATGGTGCACGTTTTGGGGCAAGAATAAATCGTAGCCACAAACCTTCTTTTATTGCCGGGTTTGCGCAACCAACATCGAATTAGAACATTTTTCGGACAGAGAGTGGCAATATTTGCGAGTTACTATTCAAGGTACAGAAAGAGAAACCAGGAGTTATATTGCCAAAAAAGCTACCAGAGGGTTGCGCTCCTTGTAAAGAATACTATAAACCGACACAACTCGCCATCGTTGCTTTTCTCAATTATCATTCATTAGCATTCGCTCGCCCGTGGCTTCTCCAGCCAGCAGTTTGTTGACCATCGGCCAGGGGCCTTGCCTAATGCGATGCTTCTCGATTGGAACCCCGTGGTAATGGAGGAAAATCCCCAACACACTCTCGGACCCGCCGAACTCGCTGTGTTTTGATGGAATTTTTTTGTTTTCCAAACATACTCTTCCACCGGTCCTCCGTCGGTCCGGGTTTCGGTAGAAAACCATGTTCGAATAAACAAACACCGACGACGACGATGATGGGTGGTGGTGATAGACGCCCAACCATCCCAACAGCACACCGGCGGCGGGCGGAGTGTTGGAGTTCCTGCTTCCAGACAGGGACCAGAAGAACCGGCTACAACCGCAAAACCGGTCCTCTAGCTGCTGGGCACAGGGAGCTGGGCCCCGCAGCACTTTTTGGAGGAAGAGCGCCGTGATATCGTCGCCGTGACGGTGTCTGTCTGTCCCATCAGCAAACCGCCGCTGCCTCGGTCGCTCTTATCGTTGCGGATCGCCACTTCCTTGACAGCTATCGGCCGCCCCGGAACATTCCGTTCCTCATCCGCATCAACGCACCCGGGGACAATATGGCCGACGGATAGCGCCGAAACCAGACCAGACGTCCAGACCGTCGAGAGGGAGACGTTTGTTATTTGGACGTTCTTGGTGTGGTGATGGTGCGTTGGTTGGTTGGTTGGAAACCTATTTTTACGCCACTCGCCGGCAGGGGGCAGAACAGACTATCGACGCCGTATGGCCGACCCCTGTCTTCGCCGAGCAGGAAACGGAGCGAAGGCGGCGATGATGCACCCGGGGGGACTTTAACCTTCGCCCCTACCCACCAGAAGGCGATAGGTGAATTAAGCCATACTTCCAGCCAGCTGGAGTCCAATGTCCGCCGCCCCGGGGCGGCTTGTAGTTACTGAGCTCTGGAAGGACCCACGCACGCTGGATTAACACACACAACGGAACACGGAATGAAACCAGAAACCAAGCACGTCCAGCACCGGTCGACTCTTCGAGTGGTTCCAGAGAATTACCAGAACCCACTACCCTAGGCCTAGGGGCGAAGTGTCTGCAGTGAAGTAGGGCGCACACCGTGGTACGTGGTGTAATGATGATGGGCCTTTCGTAGAAAGGACAGATTCCGTATCCCAAAAACCCTTTTCGACGCCCATTTGGGTCATGTAGTCAGTCCATTAGCAGAGCACTGACCTAAAGCTGTGTGTTGATTAATCTAATCAAACGTGAGTGTTATCGAATTGCACGGCACACCAGTGATCACGCGGGATGGGCCGTGCGGTCGAATTCCCACCGGTCAAGGGATCCTCCCCCCCACCCCGGTCTTTTGCCCCAACGAAAACACGAGATTCGATCGAAGAATGTACAGTTCTAAGAACTGCCTCCGACAGGCCTTTCAATTCTTCACCTTCCAGAGAGCCCTAACTAACCACCGCCCAGGACCCCGGGCATCTTGGCCCCATCGTCTTATCAATCAAAACCCCAAACAAGCGCAGGCGTGCGGAGGTAGCAACGCTAATAAAACCAACACACCAGTTCAATCCGCAACGCAATTCGATCCAGGTCCGGATCCAGGCCCCGCTGGCGCACTGATTAATAAAACAATTTTGCCTCACCTAAATAAACAGTAACCGAGCATAATCTTGCCCTCCGCGGGATGAAACAAAACAAACATGGGCAAATAACGTACCGCACCAATTACCGTTCCCCGCCGCGAGGGTCCACACACACGTTCTGGCGAAGATTTCGTAGCCGGCGGAACCCGGCGGCCCAACCAGAGGGAGAGAGAGAACCCGCGGAAAAAACCGGCGCGCACGAAGACGTGGACCGTGTGTACACCTCGAAAGCTAATTACTGGGGTGTTTAATAAGTTTTGCGGTTCAATAACAGAGCGGTGCTGCTACTACCCAACATTTGTTTTTCGTTATGATGGCTTCACTCTTCATATGAACGTATGTGAAGTTTCATTTCAATCTGTAACTTCATTCTTTGTTTACAAACCATTCAGTATCAAGTTCCGTGCAGTGATGGAGTTTTTTATTTTTGGAAACTTTAAAAGCAAAGGAAATTTATGAACGAATGTTGAAAGTAAATAAGGACTCTTTGCCTTCAATTAGTACATTAAAAAGGCGGATTCTAAATTTCAACGTGGTTGTACAAGCTTTGAAGACGATCCACGTCAAGGACGTTAAAAAACAGCAACAATACCTGGAATCGTAGACAAAAACAGGATTGGAAAATCATCGAGTGACTGAAAAAGATCTAGTAGCCTGGTTCTTCGGTTCCGAAACGAGTTCGTGTCCAGAAATGGCCCAAGAAGGCATTAGCGCATCAAGTTTTACCAACTAGCGACATCCATCTGTTTCCAGACCTAACAAAATTCATACGTGGAAAGCAAAACTTATCGAACAGCATGGTACCAAGGGAGCGTATGGGGGGTTTCGTATGTTTGAGAACTGTAGATGCTTACAAACTCTGCGCTTTCCCTCCGCTTTTTTATAGATTGGAACTGCAACGACTCCCAATCCCACGTGACCCAGGGACACCGTCTCCAGGGAGCCCGTCAGCGCCGGACCTTATCGGGTTTTCCGGATCGACCGGCGATAAGGACCTGTGCCGATGCACATCATTCGGCATCATAACACTGCAACTCGCTGCAACTTCCCGACACACCCGACCGAGCGCCCGTTTGCAGTGTGGCTCTATCCACAGTGTAAGGGTTTCTTTCCGTTTGTTTGTTTGTTTGTTTGTCCGCCAGACATACGCCTGGATGCCGGGCGCCGCTGTGCTGTCCCTGGACAGGCGTGTTTTGCGCGCCACAGAGCCTCAAACCTTGACTGGTCACCCAAACCCCTCAGAGGACCGATGCTCCGTTTGAAGCGACACCGTGTGATGCTCCACCTGTGGGTGACCTCCAACACCATCGTTTCGCTAGGGAGTGGGCTGCCCCAGCAGGAAGCTTAGACGCTAGGTCAGCCGGACCGGTGCCATGCGGAATTCTAGAACGCATCAGTTGCCAAAATGGGTCGAAAGAATTAGGAAAATGCACAGACTGCGCCGTGCCGAGCTAAACCGAGCGTGCACACGCCGCGTCGCGGTCCCCGATCACGGTCGCTCCAATCGGACAGACCCTGCGCGAGCGCGCACGGCCAAGGTCACGTGCGTGGCTAGAGCGGAAACGATGTCGGAAGTAGAAATTTTCCAACCGACCATAAAGTAGCCCTGCGCGCGCGCGTGCACCCTATCTATCTTTGGCGGAGGCACTCGCCAAGGTTTACCGCAAAATAACTCACGCCAAAATCGCCCTGTTAAGCGTGGTTCCGTGTAGGGTCTCTGGTAGGTTCTCCGAGGATCGCTCGAGATCGCAATGAGTTATCACTTCGATCAGACAATCTAAATCTTGCGACTAGATTGCTGACGTCATTTCAGATGTTGCAGAATGTCCTCAGCAGCACCATTTGCGCCCTGATTTCGGTCATCTCTGCAAAACAATAAGCAGCTTCTCGCAGCTTGTGAGTCACCATTTTATCACACGCACGCACGGGGACGGCCACAGAGCACAGGCGTTGCGCCACACTAGAGCAAATGATAACCTCGCGATTCTCAGCCTCAGCGTTGTTTGCACAGCGTCTCGTCTTATCGTCCAGATCGTTTGCTACCTTGTTTTTCGGGCGATGGCGACTCGTTGTGGGAAAAGTTTTATTTCATAACCTAGAAAGATAACACGATCTTGGAAGGATCGCACAACCCTAATCCCATTTGCCGCACACGTCGGATGTTACAAATTGGGGTCCCATCTACAATAAAACTGATTGAACATCACCCACGTCACGTCAGTGGCAGAGCAAGAACCGGTGCTGCGTCGTGCCCCCTGCTAATGAATCGCCCTCCACCAACAACTCACTTAGCCGGCCACGGGCAGCTTCTTGCACCATCCCCATCTGGTTCAATTAATCACTTGACCTCCGCGTCGTCCGGAGGTCGTTCGCGCGGTCCATCGCGGGTGGCGCGGCGCGGACCTTGGCGGCGGACGGCGAGGCAAGAACTGGAACGGCCCGAAGCAGCGAGCGGAACTACCGGCGGTTGGCAGCGATTGCGAGTTCTCGTTGCGTTGCCGTGCGTTGCATTGGGGGGTTCACACAGCAGATTAGGCCTCCCTCCGGCCAAAGCTGGCGCCGATGTGCCAATAATCTCGCTCGCCTCTAATGCTCGTTTCGCGAAAATCGCATCACCCGCGCACACCAAGCGCACTTTCATCACCAGCACCACCGACGCCACGGGCCGTTTCTAGCGCCACAAGATGAATTATATTCCATCGACCCCTGCTTCGGGTGGTACATGTTGCCCCACCCAGGGCGGGCGGCCCTGGGCGAGGTTCGCCGTAAGTGCATCTCGCTTGCGTATATGAGAGGCTCCACCAGCCCCGCGGGGATTGGCACACCAACGCGCCGCCGCCGCCAAACAATTCGATTCCCATTTATTGTTTTCCATTTTTCCGACACTTTTCTTCCACCGGCTCCGGCTTCGTCTTCGAGCCCGGGGAAAAGATCGTTGCCGTAACACGCATTTAATGGCTTCATTATTAATACCACATTAGACGAACGGTTCGGCTTCGAGCGCGTCCGGACTCATCCGGCACGTTGCGTGAAAAAGTTTTCCAATTTATCTTCCGGCGCAGGCCGGATTTATCTAACGCAACGCAACGGAGAGAGGATGGGCGGAATTAAATGGGATTTTCATTTCCCATTGCCGGGTATGACAAATTGCAGCGACCAATCCGGCCCCTACCGAAGGGTTTGTGCTCGGGATTCTCTCGACACCCAAAAGTATTCCAATGTGTTTGTTTCTACTGCTCGTGCCGAAAGAAAGTGACCCTGGGGGGAATGAAAAATGATCATCGTTGAATGTCCTTGGAAGGATTTTTCGGATTCTTCAACACAATCAATAACATGTGCGGGCTCAGACGGTGTGTAAACTTGTCAACTTTGGGCCGAGATTTTTCCGTGACACCGTCATCAGGAGAATCTTTTCCCGGTTTGTACCGCACCTGAAAACAAGACTTGGACTGGGATGGAGCTTCATTCAAGCTTTTCAAGTGGGTTTTTTGGTTTATTTTTTATGTATTATCTGAATTGACAGGTCGTATTGGTTGAAATTTGACACCTCGAGGAGTTAAAGCCCTTTTCTGTCACCGGACACAGCTCATACAAAGTACTGTCCATCGCAGTACACATTGCACGACCGCAAATTACGAATGGAACACTAAATCATCAAACGATCATTCAAGAAGTGCTGCGCGGTACAGGAGAAGCTGGATGATTTGTGCGAAAAGTTACAGCTAAAGCACTAAATCACTTCGCGACGTGTTCAATCTTTCTATCCAAACCGTGGAAAACCGTGCTCAAAGTGTGGCCACGGACTCTGCCATTCCCTTTCGAATGCACTAAGGAAACCTTCAACCGACAAGCAAAAAAGGGGGAAAGTGGGGACATTTCACCCTTAAACCCACCATCGCCATCGCCATCACCATCATCATCATCATGCAACAATGCATCGCGAGGGCATTAAACATAAGCGGGAAATGCAAACGAGCTGACGTTTCTGGCCCCAACCCAACTGGGAAGCAGGGAACAGAGAGCGAGTGAGAGCCCGGAAGAGAGCTCCGGTTAATGTCAAGTGTGCAGCATAAATCCAATGCACCCTTGGATAACAAATCATTTCGGGAACGGGGCGACTACTAAATGGGAAACCCATTAGAAGTCGGTTCACCACCGCCGGGGACATGATATACGACGATTCAGCACCCGACCTCAGGCAATGTCTCAAGCCCCGGCGGACACCAGGCCCAGGCTAGGGTTTAGGGCGATCTTCACCAAAACACTCTCCACGCGGCTTCTCGGTGGCGATAAAAGGCCAGTGGTCAGGGCCAACGCGATATGTTGCCCCGGGGTCGGGCACTCCGGGATGAAAGTAATGTGCCAGTGGGGTGTGCGTGTGTGTTTGCTTCCTTTCACTTTTTTTACATAAACCGGAAACGCCACTCGAAGGGCTCTCGGACCCGCGCGGAAAACTCATAACGAGCGCGCTGCAACGACTTCCAGAAGTCGTTCAGAGTGATATAAGTAAGCGGGGTGTTTAGTTTCGGTTTCCTGACCGCACGCGAACCGAAACTCGAACACCATTCCTGGCCTCCCGATTGTCACCGACGTGTCGCGGCCCCAAAAATAGGAAACATAACTCTCCGCGATCGAAAGAACACCGTGCACCTGCCTTTCCGAGTCGGCGCCGAGCCCTATTGACCTATTTGCACGGTGTGTGCCCAGATTCGTGTCACAAATGGATTGTCACACTTAATTATGTTGATTCGCCGGCCCGCCCTCCGGGTGCCCACCGTGGCGCCAGAACCGTGACGGCCCGCGACCCGCGGGCGTGACGTGCAAACCAATACCGGATCCCTCCAACAAGCGACCGGCGACCAACCGTCTCTGGCCGAAATGTGAAACTAATTACTTAAAATGCCACTCGGCCGGGCCGAGAGAGCTGAGCCATCGTCGGAACGCGCTCGAGACGCGGAAAAGAAAGAAGAACACCGCGCAGGGCCCAATAAAACGGAGTTTGGGCCGCGGCGGACCTGGCCTATCGCTTCTAAAGGGGCGAGTTCTAATAATGTGCAAATAAAAATGGATGCTCAAACACAACAAGCGCGCACAGCATAAAGTTGGGCCGACACGTGGGCTCTTTGATGCGAAAGGAACCGAGAAACTGTGCAACGACCACCACCAGGACCCTAGCGCGTCGCGGAGTTTTCCAATCGGTTTTCCACCAAACTTTTTGAGCCAACTTTTCGCGTTGGCGTTCGCAAAAACGAATTCCTACCTGTCCACTGCCCTGCCTCTCGAACTTCGACACCGACGTACCGACCTTCGCCGTAGCATAATCTAATGTAATACACCGGTGCTCTCGGGCGCTTTTTACTGACCTCTTTTCCGCGGGAGAGAAAGAGATCGAAATGAATCCTTTCATGTTCCCGAGACCTCGGAACACGGAGAGTCGCGAGTGGAAATTGAATTGCTGTGCCAGGTTTGGGATGGAACTTCTGTCGTTTGTTTTGTTTTCACATAAAGGCCACATAAAGAGCGAGAGAGAGAGAGAAAGCGGGCGCGCGAATTTCAAATCCGCTATTCGAAGAATCTTTCGCATTTGTGTAGTGTGTCCCCGGAGCAACCTCCCAGATGTTTGGGATGCCGCGGCCGCCTCTTGCGGGCTCGGTTGGTGTTGTTTTCATCCCCCGATGACGCATGAAGTGACGCCAAACCCACGTCTCGGGCCGTGCGGTCCACCCGTCGGTCTTTGAAGTGGTGGGCGAATTGTAAATTGCCAATAAGGAGAGCGAGAACCCGAGTTAGCGAGCATTTTGATTACATTGCACGAAGCGCACCGAGTTTTACCTTACGCGACGTGGCAAAAGTATGGGAAGTAATTGGTTGCCGGTGTGCCGGTTAACGATTTTTCCAAAACATTCCCAAACTACCCCAGCGACAACCGACGATGAACCCATTTTAGCAAACGGTAAAACGCCATAAAATGGCGAACCGAAAAACAATAACCTGTCGTGGCGTTCCGGGAAGTGTGACGGGCGGAAGTCCGAACTTGCCACTCCTCCTTGCCTTGCTGCACAGGTGTCCCGTGTCTCACGGGTCACGGGTCTTCACGGAATTCGATTAAAATCGTCTCACACTGCCGTCGCCGTCGAGTTTCTCATCTCCGGTGAAACCCCCGACGGCCAATCACACCCCGTACACACGGTTCGGGAGTCGGCCGACAGAGCAGCTTAGGCCTCTACAATACACATCGCGGTCGTCGTCGTCACCGACCCCCCCGATGGGTGGGAGCTCAAGGAGGATTTCGTTTCCCGGAAACAAAGACGACAAACGTCGTGTCCTGGCGTGGCCCGTGTAATTTAATTAAAACATCACAACGCGCCACCCAGAACACCGGTGATGCCGTGCTCTCCGGTTAACAGGGAACATTAATTACATGCCCATTTCCACCCCGGAGGAGGCCTTTGGCTCCTGTGGCCGGGATTAGGTGGAAATGAATTTAAAATTGACGTGGGACGGTTGGGTGCTTTTGTTGAGTTGGAAACCGAATGCATGCAAATTCATCTCCGCTCCGGGTCCAATTCGGGGTAATCCGGCTGTTCCCAAGAGGCATATTCATATCTGCTGCCGTACCGCCGGGTGCTGTAGTTCGATCGGAGAACCGAGAAAACGTTGGGCAAATCAAGAATCGGCCATTTGTTGGGTATTTGGTTCCCACTTTTTCTTGGCTGAACTGTGTGGCGAAAGCAACCGGCATCTCCGGACCGGATGGATTGGATTAGAGTTTCATATTTAGCATAATGTCGTGAATCATCAAGCAGCCGACGTGCCCGAAGGGAGATGATTGCCAAACTCGCGGCGACTTTCGTCCATCACGAACCACGACCCATCGGGGCGCCCGCCCATTAGAAGGGGAGGTCGCGCAGCGAGCTAATGGAAATGGAAAACGGGACAAAAAGAAGCGAGCACGCTGGACACGCTGAGTTAATATGCAAAACGGAAAGTTGAGCGAAAAATCAAATCAATCAAAGCAACCATTCCAGCCTTTCTTTGACATTTCAACCCCGTCGGAACCACCACCACCGGCTTGAAACGGGGCTTCGTTTCCTGCCATATTCTCTTGAGCGCAAAAACAAAGTTGGCCAATCGTTCTATTATTCGTCGTCGCTCGCGGATTAGCGGGAATCCTTTCGCCAAATATTCCTTTGACGCACCCGCTTTCCGTCCCGTTTTGGTTCAATCAGTTTCTTTACTTATCGCGCCCGCTCCGGTTTCGCTGCCTTGCGCGATTTCCTTCGCCTGACCGCTCCGCTCTCGACTCCGTCCGGAAGAAAGTAAATTCCGCCTCTTTGGCCGATTCCATTTTTTTTGGTTATCTGAATGTTTATGTTTGTTTTCCATCAGCTATTCGGTGAGCATTAGAGTAATTATTATCTGCATCATCTGTGCACCGGCGCTGTGATGGCGCTTCCGGAGGAAAATGATTGATCAAAACCAACCCAACCGATTTCCCAA
The DNA here is from genome assembly GCF_943734635.1 of Anopheles cruzii. Classification (NCBI taxonomy): domain Eukaryota; kingdom Metazoa; phylum Arthropoda; class Insecta; order Diptera; family Culicidae; genus Anopheles; species Anopheles cruzii. Next base: position 5,065,976 of record NC_069145.1, on the reverse strand, counting down.
AGCCCCCACCGCGCCCACCGGTGCCCCGTTCATCCGGTTTCGGTTTCGGAAAACCGAAACGGAAAACCTGACACAGAAAAGCACTTTCCCAAAAGCTATTTTCTTCTGCTGGGCGGCGGCGACTGGGGGCGGTAGCGATCAAAAGCGAGCGAGAGATCGGAAAAACGGAACGGTTTTCCACCGATCGGCCGGCTCTCGTGTGCACATTCACATTGCAAATGGCATGTTTATTCGCCAATTTTTGTTTCTGTTCCACCACTGGGCCATTTCTCTTTTCGGGACACACAAGCCGAATGTGCAGTCGGTCGTTGGCGCCGAAATGAGGAATTAAATCGAACAAATTACATTGAAATGCAAATGCGGGAAACAGACAAAAAAGCCCGCCAAAAAGTGGGTCCAATGGTGCATATTTTAAGTCATTTCGTTTTCGGCTGCAGCCCAGCTTTCGAAGCTTGAGTCTTCGTCAGTGTAGCGCGAGACAACACGTGGGTCAATAAATGGGGCGCCCTATTCGCTTTTTGTTGGCTACCGTTCCGCGTTGGCATAATTTTGTTATTTCACAATTTAAGCTGCTTATCGTCCGATGAATATTGCAAAACAATCAACTAAGTGTTATTTGGGTTGATGGTTGATGATGGTCCCAATTTCGCCAACAGTCGCCTAAACGCAGATCAAAGTAGACAGTCGGTAGCTGCAGTTGTTGGTACCCTTCGTCTAAAATTCGAAGTTGCCAAAAACAATTAAAAAACAGCTCAAAATCTCTCAAATCACAATAACAACATTAAGTCGATTTAATTTTATTATTCAGTCAATTTATCTTATTTATAGCTGCCCTTTCTTCGGTATTATATTTGATTCTAAAGCTACAGACCCCACAAATCATGTTCCCATTGGGCCTCGGGTCGGGTGACAAGGTTCGTTCAAAATGAATCGTCCCCATTCGGATTAAAAGCATTTTTGGGATCCTCACGACATTAGTCCCCCGTCCCTAGGTTGCATGATCAATAAAAGCAAAACAAGCGCCACTAAACATACCATCGCAGCGGCACCCGTGGCCCCTACAGGGTGACTCAGAAAGCCAGTGGTCCGTAAAACCGTAACAGGGAACCGTAGGACCGGGAGCCCCGTCGTCATCCGTCGGTGAGTAATAAATAGAAGAACGTGTGTGGTTGGCGCGGTGCGGTTGATCCCCCAATCACACACACACACACTCGCTCGTACAGAAGTGTTCTTGAATTATGTTTTGCTTCCCATTTTCCACCACCGGTCCGCGTTCGTTGCGGCGTGGGTTTGGTTCCATCATTCTCATTTCTCCGAAGAATCGAGGGGGTCGTCGATTACGTTTTTACACCCCACGGTGCTGGTGTGTTTTTCTGTTTCATTTTCATTATTCCCATCAACTTGTTTAACCCCTTTCGCCGAAGGCAGGCGCTTCTCTCCGCTTTCTTCCCGCGTTCGGAGCAGGAACCCGCCGTGCGCCGTTTCCCGTGTGTTTTTTCGATGCCTTACCTTTGCGTTTGCGTTGAGATTGTGCGTGTTCCGCCGCGGCAGGTCTTTTGCGTCGTTCTTGCCACCAACACCACGTTGCGCGGTTGCGTTGCGATGCGTTACGTTGCGGTTGACTTATGCTGTGGAGGAAGCCGCTTGGGCCGCCGCACTTGGCGGATGTGTGCACTTGATGCGCCGAGAGAGAGGGGTGAGTTTTAGAACTCTTCGGACACTTCGGCGTTGGACTGCGAACACCTGCCCACGCCGCCTGCAACACAGTGCGGGAGGGAGGGGCTTTCCACGAGGCGCGCGATTGGAATGGCCCGTTATTAAAGAGCCGACCAGGAAATCACTTGCACACGCACACGGACACGCCGTTTCCCGGGTTCCCCGTTTTCCTTTTGCTTTTTTCCTAGCGCAGAAGATAAGCGACACCCCTCGATGCACTGCACACTGCGCTATCAGCAGCCGACAACCACACACAGGCACACAATTTTCCTCCGATCGGATTTTCCGGACACACCACCGGAAGGGGAAGGTTGTAAATTTTGAGATTAGTTCTTCGACAGTGGCGCGAAGACAATTCAAAACTTGTTCGAAATTACTAGCACCGCGCGTGTGTGTATGTGTGTGCGTTTTTTTGCTTGAGAAGAAGATCGACGATCACTACGAAGAAAGGCCAGAAAACACACAGATTACAGATTAACCTTCAGTTCTGCTAAAGGAAACACAACGTATAGAATGGCCAGGTGAGTGACGGAAAGCAGGAGCCCGAGTCCCGACTGTCGTTCCGGTGTCCGGGTTCGTTGCTTCCGGATCGGAGATACTTTAAATTCCTCGCACGTCACTCGCACCATCAACGCGATCGACCGACAGAATGGTCCGAAACCACACACAAACTTCCGCCCCGTTCGAAACGCGGTTTTCCTTCGTCGGTGACAGCCCAAGATGATGCTCCGTCACCTGCGGTTCTCGGGGGCCTGCCCGTTCCAGCGCCCTACCCACCACTCTTGGCACGCGATCGAGATCACTCCCGCGATCACCACCGAACGACGACGGCGACGATGGCGACCGGTTTGGCGTTGTGTTGGTGTGTGCGCAGCGCCAACTCGAATGACTTTTCGACCTGAAATTAAAAAGTCTACCCTGTCGGAGGCTAACGACGACGACCGATCAGAACCTTGGGCACTGCGTGGACAGTTTACACTGGACTCCGCTGATGGTACACTGCGATTGCTGGCACCGCGGAAACACCAATGGGAAACGGATCGAAAAATCGGGCCACAAGAGATGCAAATGCGCTTTTGTTGCTGCAGTTTGTGTGTGTATTTGTCCGCTGTCCGAGATGTGTTACGACGGAACGGGGACCAACGTTAATGTTTTATGTTTTATGTTTTTCGAACCGCCGTTCAAAACAGACTGAAAGACTGAATGCGTTTTCGTTCGCACAAGTGTGGAAATCCAACTCGCCAACAGAGAGAGAAAGAGTGCCCTCGCTCTCTCTCTCTCTCCGGAATTCTCCGTACCTGTGCGGAATTCCACAGGTTGCTACTCTTCCTGTGCTACTCTGGCCTACTGTCGATTACAATTCTATCTCTCGCTCGCCCATCTTTTCGCTCTCGCTCGCCAATCGCTTCGCTCTCGCTCTCACCTCGCATTTGAAGAGAGCGAGAGAGCTGGAGTGGCTCCCTCTCTCATCGTGAGCTCTCACGGTTTTCGTGCTCCGTGAGTGTTGCCGAGTGAATGGACTTAAAGTGGTGTGCGTGAGGATCGAATGCATATGCATTCGATTCGATTGCAATTGACATTATTGACCACAAAAAATGCACCTGGGGATGATATGCACCACGCAAACCGGGAAGTGGTTGCGGTTAGAATGTGTGTTGCATTCTGCCCAACGATGAGGGTATTTTGAATACCAATCAGCTCAGCCAAACGGAACAAATCAAATACGCTAGCACCTAGAGATCAAGTCCTCCGCTGGCGTGTACTATTGTTTTCCACGTGCCAATAACAATGATGATTTATGGGCCCCGGATTCACTCATCGTGTCCACTCCTTCTGAAATGTTTATGATGTATGTCATGTGAAAGCTCTTCTACGACCTACGACGGGTACAGCATCGCCCAACAATCTACCCGGATCCTCGTGCGCCTAATAAATCTACTCTAATGGCAATCCCGCGCACTCTATTGCGATCGATTATTCTGCCGTTCTGGATCCGACCGGCAACCGGGGGGGAATTGTTTGTTTATTAATCTATTTTTTCCTTTTTTTTCGTTGGGTATTCTTGGCTGTCTTGCTAATTAGACCCATCGGGCACGGCTGCTGCTGTCGTCAGTCCGGGTCGAACGCGAAGATACAGCAAGCCTTTCGTTTCGTACGATAATTGCACCGTCCATTAGTCGATCAAGCAGCACATCTCAGAAAACGACAAACTCGGTGTAGTGCGTCACGGCAAAGCATGGCCGCGCTATGTTATTACTTCAAGGAGCCTCGGGTTTATATCTACATGATTTACCCATCATTTGTCTGTCACGACCCGACACTCCACCCAGGATTGTACTTCCGCCATATCACAACGTTTCCGCCAGTGCGCATCAAAAACATCGTATGCTTCGCTAACGTTTTGGGCAAATATTTTCAGTCTATTGGCAGACCGCCTCAGCACCAACCGAAAACAACAAATACTTATTACCATCTGGCGGTACGGTCACCGCAATCACGGTGCGTCCCTGTTGCCAGGCCGCTCCCGAAACGTGCTCCCGAAACGTGATCACCCACGCTAAGCGGTATCGCAAATACAAAAACAATCGTTTTCGATTAATCTCGGCACACCATCGGAGGGTTTGGCCACGAAACCACACGAGATGGACGAGATTTGATTCTGGTTCTGATTTTAGAATATTACTCTCCCCCAAACGCTACGGGTCCGGTTTGTGTCGGACCGAACCGGTTCACGTCGCCAACGCCGGTCGCGAGTTCCCCGAACTAATGCAGTCCGCATAAATAATATTCCAAATTTGGCTGGTTTGTCTATTTTTAGCCCGCACACCACTCGATCACTCGACCGGTCTTAACGGAGGGAGTTCAAACTTCTTCTGCCTTCTTCAACTTTCTTTGATCCCGGGGGCCCACCCCGGACTCGAGTGCGCCGGATGTCGGCAATAACCGCGTTCAGAATCGCGTGCAGCTATTTTTACCAAACCAAATGGCCACGCGTTCGGTGTGGAATTGGAAAATTGTGCACGATTATGATGCATTTGCATGCGGCCGATTGTTTTTATGAGTAGTGGAGTACCGGACCGGCCACAACACAACACAAAACCGTGACCAACCGGCCGCCACGCTGCCCCGTCGGTAGTGTGCGCGAGAATAATTGTTTCGCCGAGCAATGGGAGCAATTTTCGGAGGGACTTGGGCTTGGTTGTCGCAATCGGAGATGATCGACCAGCGCGCGCCGTTGATAATCGGTGCTCAAGAATGCTGCAATTAAAACCGTGTTTCGTTTGGCGTTTAAATAAATAACCGAACAATTTGGGTCCATTACTCTGCCAAAGGGGAGTCTCAGTAGTCCCCTGTTTTGCTTAGTGCTCTTAATTTTCTCATCTTCTTATCCGGCTAGAACAGGTCTTGGAATGCTCCAGAGACAATGTTAATCTCTGTTGTTTTCTGTAACGGGTGTTTTACGGGCGGAGCCCCGCGTCACATGGCCTGCTGCGACGAGCGTAACCGACGGCTGAGTCAACTGGGGCTCTTACTGTTAGTTTAACAAACCAAAACCTGTCAAAATCGTATCAGAGTTAACCAGAGACATCAATCAGTTTGTTGAAAACATTTTCCAATTTTCACTTCGTTCGCCCTGTAGCATAGGAGGCCGGGAGCAAGGCGAGCCGCGTCGGGTGGTCGCGTGAATGACCAAACCACGAAATGGGAGCCTCAGTCAGACATCGGAACACAAGAAAACAACAAAAAGCTTCTTTTAAACGTTTTTGTCTGCTGCGAAAGGAAACGCCATCCGCAACTGCATCCGCAATGCGCAGGTTAATTTGCACTTTCCACTCGCACCGCTCACGCCGGCGTCCGGGGGCCGGTACCATGCACGCACGCGTTTTGTGAAATGGGAGTGAAAAATAAATTTGTATGGGAACGGTAAGGGGCTGTTCCGTGCCGGAGACGGATCGTGAGGGAAAAGTTTGCCATGCCGACCTGCCGGACTCTACTCGTCCCGTCAGTGGTTGCTGGCGATTTGGCTAATCGATTAATAGTCAGGTCCAACACGCACCGCCGTCGTCCCAGCCATGTTGAACATATGCTCCACGCCACCGGCGAAAGATGGAGCACGGTCTTAACTGATTAGCCATCCCAAAAAAGGCAGCCGCAGCTAGTGGAAGCCACTTAGATGTGCCATCTTCGTCAAAGTTGGCACACAAGCCAAATTTCTCCCGGACCGAGCAGCGCAGTCGTAAAACACTCGCAACCACTGACGCGTAATTGATATTCGTTCGCCATTTGGGAAGTCACGTAAGTGCCATTTCGAGGCGTCTATTATTTCGGCGATGATAATAAACTTGTCACACGCCTCACTAAATCCGGCCGCGGACCGTTCGCGGTGGTTTCCCTTTTATTGGTTTTACCTTTTCATAGCCCTGCTGGAAAAGGAGTTTGGAGTCGTTGCAATGGCGTGACGAAAAATAAAGCCTTGGCACAGCGACAAACCCTGTTGCTAGGGTGGTTCGTGGTATGCTTCGATCAGTTCAAAGTTATCTCCACTTTCCGCTCCGTAAGAACTGTCGATCGTCCACCAAACAACTTCTTGTGCACTGCTCTTCATTGCAATCGATAACGGGCGGCCACGACCGGTATCGGCGTAAAGAAGTTCTCGTTTCTCAGAGAAAGGAAAATAGAATCGATTTTCTGACGCAACTTCGTCCGATACGTTGCTCACCGACGGGTTGAATGCGCTCGGAGATGAAATCAGACACCAGGACACTCGTACCGATCGATGGACAGTGTCAATTTCCAATTAATTAACTTCACCGATCTGGAGGCCGCCGGAGTGACATGGGTGATCGATCAAAAGGCGCTCGGAATGTACACAAACCCGGATCGATCTCGCGCAATTAAACGTGATAATCTTGGCAAGAATGGCATGCAGAACGTTCGCCCAACCAAGGGATCGTTGGAAATTTACGTAAATAAAAACAGACAAATCGCATGCAAAACGGAACATCTTTCTTTCGGGTCATTTATTGGTATTATGGCAGTCCCATAGCTCGATCTCCCAATTACTTAGTCCCATCTTTGTTGTCCGGGTGCGGTCCATTCCGGATCTGCATCAAATCGTTCTGGGTTTCGTTCGGAGGGATCAAAAACACCAACTGCTTGCTCTTCGATTCGTCCGGCACCTCGGGGCATATTCCGAGCTGTGATTCGCCCAGACAACGATGAGACCCGCGCGTAATCCTTCTTTTGTGCAGGTCCATCAAGTCACATTCGCCGTTCACATCCGCCTTAGAGAACCCGTCCTTAAGTGCTTTTTTGTATGCACGTTGTTGTGCTTCCAAATTCCTTTGGTAATTCTTCATTAGTTCTTTTTTTCTCTCCTCGAAGTCGTTGAGGGCGGCTCGTTTTTCCCGAACATAATCTCTTTCTGCACAAGTTATCTCATATTGACGCCAATACTCGATATCCGATAAGCGTTCGTTCAAGTTGTCCCGGAGTAGCTGCTCGTTCTGTGTGTATGCTGGATGTGTGCCATTCTTTAAGTCGTCCAATTGTTTTCTCAAACACGCCATTCTGGCCTGCCACTCCTCTTCGCTGGCCAGCTCTTCGTTCACCGATGGTTTGGAAGCTGCCATTTCGCTGCCTAATATCAATACTCAACTTTAGGGTTCTTGCAAAGTAATTGCAAGCGATACTGTTGGTAAAAAATCGGATTTATCAGCCCAGTCCAGCCTGCAAGCCGCTGCTACTCTGAGTAGCCGTTAGTTGAAAAACAAAAACTAAGACGACATTAATTTTTCTTCCTCTGAAACTAATGTCACACACACACTGTCACAACTTATGCTCCAAGTAGGCTTTGTACTCGTTTCGTCAGCGAGCCAACCGCCGCAGACATTTTATAATATGCGCGCCATTTCCTGGCGATCCTGGTGTGCGGATTACTACAAACACTCTTTCATCCCTAACGCACACAAACTTATGTATTAAGTACAAGATTTGTTAAACTACGTACTTACTTATCCGCCGAGCGTTCTTGGTATGCACCAGACTCCCCCCACCCCTTGCGGTCCCTGTCAACACATTCCCATCAACCCGAGCGGGGCCTACCAGATCCCCTATGTACCTCTGGACGGCCTAAGGAGACTTTACGGGCTGGTTCGTCGTCTGCCATTCTTATGAAGCGACCAGCCCACCGGAGTCTTACGAGACGTACACGCTGCACAACTGAGAGCGTGCAGAGTCCCTCCTCACGAACGGGGCCAAATATCTATCTGATCCTCTTCCTTTCGGACGCGGCTAAGAGGATTTCGTTAGTTCTAGACGTTCTATACAACCCCAGCTTCGACCGTTTTCGATGTATTTAAAAATTTGTTGAAAAATGGAAGCTGAAGTATTCTAGGGTAATTAGGTGGTAGGTGATTTTAGTTTCTCAATGGAAATGCCAAGGTCCGTTGCACCATAGGTCATCTCCGGATCATTAACTGCTTACGAAACTAACCGTTCGGTAAACGTTTCCGAAATTCACACACTGACCCACCCGTTAAATCCCAGAAATGAAAACCGTCTTTTAGTTATCCAGGAGGTACTCTTATCTTCACTCTTTTATTATTGGATTCCGAGTTAAATTTACACGCCTCACTTTTAGTTAAACACGCGACGGATAAAGCATCTGAAAACAAGGGCGAGAAATGGTGTACATTAGCCGGTGGCAAGAGGTTCTAGTCCATTCAGTACTCACGATTCGAATGCGGTGGCCCATGGCGTGTCCGGGCAGGTTTGTGCGGAATCGAGCGCGTACACTGCCGCTGTTACCGTGCGAACGGGTAATCTTGCCCCAGATGGCGCGGATGCTAGACTTCTTCACCGCTCCCGGCACGTTGCGCTTCGCCTTGCCACGGTACACGTACACGCAGCGCTTGCCGATGTAAAACAGGACGCTCTTGCGGTTGCGGCAGCCTTCCACCTTCAGCAGTGCATGGTTCTCGTGCTGGTTGCGTAGCCCTCGCTTGTAGCCAGTGAACACAGCCTTCGCCCACAGCCTACCGTAGCCCTTCTTCGTGCGGGGCAGCGCCGGTTTCGGAGTGCGTTCAGCCTCTGGCTTGTGGGTACGGGCGCGGATAGTAGCGACGGTCTCCAACTTCTTCTTGCCCTTGCCGGGGGCTGGCTTAGCTGCAACTGCGGCAGCCGTCTTCTCTGCTGCTGCTTTCTTCGGAGCGGCGGCCTTCTTGGCCGGGGCTGCCTTCTTAGCGGTATCAGCCATTGTTGATCAGGCTGCAAAGAAGAGTGAGGAAAGCGATAACATGATTTGCTCCACGGTGCGAGTGTCGCGGGCTGGCTGAGGTTATGGAAACTCTATGAAAACAGTCGCCTTCGGAGGGAAAGATACAACATACGTCGTTTGTTGAAACTATTCGAAGTATTTCTGTGTTCAAACTTGCAAACAAAGCAGGTGGTGAAACATCTTTCTATTAACAGGCTCGGGCAACAGAGGTCCCCTCGCCGAAGAAACACTGTCAACAATCAGCAGGTTTCGTTCGAAATGGCCATTGTAAGATAATCGAAACACCCGAACACTACGTGCATAATAAGCGCGTACTAGCGACGATAACATTGAGCTATGTATTTTGTGAAATGCGACAGTTTTCACAGAGTTTTTCGTAATTATTTTGCACTACCTTTCACAGAATGTGTCCAGCTAGCGTACACGATGCCGGAAAAAGAGAGAGAACTCGACATTGGTTGTCAGTCGCTGTCATCTGACGTTTGGATCTGTTTCCGCTTTTGCCGACCGTACGAAACCGCACTGAGTTACAGTGTTGGGTTCGATACTTCAACTGAGTGTGTTCTAAAAATCATACTGTTCTAAATTTTGCGTTATAAATTTAAAATGAGTCAGTTGAAAATCTTCTCAATTGTTCATAAAAATCATTATTCCGGAAATCGTTCGATATTTAGCTTAAATCGTTGTGTGGTAAATAACATAACAATGGTAATTCGTTTGCTGCTTTCTTACTTGAAAGCAAAATTTTAACTATAAATTCAAAGGTAGCTTTGGAATGCAACTTGAATAGCATGTTGCAATATTTAATTGGGTTACATTCATTTACTACTCGCCTTGATTCAGCGACCATTCTTCGTATGTCTCATTTCGCAATGTACGATCATCCGAACGATCGCCCAAGCTTCCCGAAAAAAGTTTTCGACTTCCAGGCTTTCATAATATTACTTTATTAATTTAAGTTTTAAACAAAGCATAAGTATTATTTACATATTCATTGTGTGTTCGCTCTCTTCTTCTATCAAACTGTTCAGTCACTAGCTTGTACAGCGTAGCAGAGTGCAAGGTTATAAAACAACAACTTTCGTCCTTCTTGGTCGCCTTGAACATCGGCCAATTTCTGTAATCTCTCACATATCCCTTTCCCAGCATCACGTGTCGGATCCTGAGCCTATATCTTGAAGTTTTGCGCTCTCTCCCGTTGCGTTATTTAATGCGCTTATCACGTTCACGTTGGTTCTCTGAGAACCTTTTCGTCGATCTCGGAATGGATGCTGAGAAACAGGTCGACATCGACAGTGTAAGGAGGACGTAAATTAAAGCTGGCACTCTTGCGTGGCTCAAAAGTCCACCGATTTCCGCTCACGATCCGCATTGCTTTTCTGAGCGTGCTGATTGCTTAGTTTTGTAGGTTGGTTGTAGGTCATTGTCCTATTGCTTGGCAGTCACAAACAGCAGCTACAAGCCAGGATCGAACTGTGCCCTCGAATAGGCCACGAAGAAGTGTTCCGTGCTCCCCTCCCTACGAGAAGTGGAACTTAAACTGGAACGGGGACCCGTGGTGGAAGTGATGGAAGGGACTGCCGCCTCCGAACCCATTCGCTCGGCCCGCTTCCGGATCGAGCGGATCCTGCCCAGCGTCAAACTGTTTCCTTTTCTCCGGATCCGTCAGCACCTCTTTGGCGGCCGCAATGTCGATAAACTTCTTTTCGGCCATCTTCTTTTCGTCACCCTGGAAGTTGTCCGGGTGCCACTTTTGGGCCGCCCTCCGGTACGCCTTGACGATTTCCTGTTTCGTGGCCGATCGCTTGACGCTCAGAATTTTGTAGTAATCCCGCCGTTCCGCTTGCTTCTGCACCCGTTGCGCGTGCTCGATACCGTCCTTGGCCCGTTGCAGGTTATCGTTCACTTCCAGCGCTTCCCGATACTGGGCGATCGCTTCGTCGTACATTTCAGAACCGATCAGTGCCTCGGCCCGATCGCACATTACCTCCGGATCGGCGTAGATGTCGAGCGCTTCCCGACATCGCGACACAGCCGTAGAAAACTGTTCATCTTTGACGAGACAACTGCACAGCAGCTGTTTGCCATTGTACTTGATCATTGGGACGTCCGGTTCCAGTTTGACCAGCTTCTCAGCGGCTGCAATACAGTCACCGTACCGCTGTTCTTCCTGCGCTTGCTGTGCGTCCGCATACACCTTGTCGACCTTTTTAATCTTCTTGTAGAAAGGGAAACAGTCTTTATGTTCGGGGTCCAACCGTAGGCACTCGCGAATCTCCTTCAACGCCCCACCGGAATCACCGACGTCGTATAGGATGCGTGACAGCTGATAGTACCCGTCGGTGCTGTCGTGCGACAAACGGTTCACCGAGCGGAAGTCACTGACGGCGGCCATTCGGTCACCGACTCGCAGATACATCTGCGCCCGGGCTTCCCGTATCTCCACCGACCACGGGCACACTTCCAGCAGCTGGGTTAGCAACGCGATCGCCGTCGGAAAGTCTCCGCGCTCCATCACGTCCAAACACAGTAGCCACTGGTCGCGGGCCGGCACGATGCGACTGAACTGCACGTTGATATCCGGATTGTGGGGATCGAACCGGAGCACCACCATCAGATCGGTTTCCGCATTGTCAAAGTCTCCCATCTTGAGGTAGACGGATCCTCGCTGTGCACGCGCCGCGGTAAAGTCCGGCTTCAGCTCGAGAACGCGCGAAAAATCGCTGATGGCGAATTTGGCCTTCCCAAGCGCGAGATAAACCGTGCCGCGCTTAAAGTACGTAAGGTAGTTGTGCGGGTCACCTTCTGCAAGTACAAAACGAACCGGAGTTAATCCACAGCTTGTATCGGTCGATAAATTGAAAGGTTGTTATTGAAATAAGTGCCATTCCGCATCGTCTGTGACTGTCCTCCACCTGCTCATGCAACAAAGCATCTCGGCTGTAAACAAGAGCAACATAACATCGACTCTTATCAACCCCAGCGCAGCAGCGCCGTAAGACACGTCACTTGAAACAGATAATGTAAATAGGTACGCCACGGGGTACGTGTCGATCAGGTATAGGTGGAGGCCCGGGGATGCGATAAGCAATCGCACCCGATGACCCTATTGTTTTCATTTGCGCAAATATCAAGTTTGGCAAAATATCGTCTAGCGTTTAAGGACCAAGAGTCTCCAATTCCAATTCTATATCCGAGCAGAGGCAACGAACAGAAACAGCTGACTGCTGGCCATTCGCGTGAACCCACTCGTACGTGACCATAAAGTCAATAAACACTGCATTTTTTCCTGGTCGCGACCTTGCCAGAACACGCACTTACCGACGGCGGCATGATAGTGTGTTAACGCATCCGACAGCTGGCCACGCGCAAGCAAATCTCGACCCATCTCAAGATGCCCCTCGATTTCGGCCTGCGAAGCCGTTTCTGCGCCTGGAAAGGAAGAAATGAAGGACATTCCAGTTTCATTTTGTCTTTATGTTATCACAAGGGTGAGTTTTCTTTCACTTCACGACGGGTGTCTCTCATCTCGGTACACGTCAGAGTCAGACGTACGGAAGATGTTACGGTAAACCAGAGAGGCGTGAGAACGTGTAGCAAGACGCAAGCTCCAAAAGTACTGCCAACTTACCATCGAACAGGAGATCTAATAATAGGAACAGCAGAACGGAACCTAACCGCCGGCCGTCGGTCAGCTGTGCCATATCGTGTAGATTTAATAACATTGTTCACCGTGTGGCTTTTGTGGGGCCAGTTTCACAACTACGTTTCGTTTTCGGCCGCACAACGGTAAAAACAGAGCCAACTATCGGAAATGTGTGGTGCACTTTGTTTTCTCGTTCCTCGTTGACAGCTGCGAATGCTGTGTTGATCCCTGATTGGCGGAGAGTGTTTTCCAAGTACTTGCTGTTTGACAGTGACAGTTGGAGCGAAATTTTCGTTTCGCGGCGACCATATCGTGTAACTGTCAAATTCAAATGTGAGATTATAAAACGATAAACAAAAGGCGTTGGACAAAATATTGTGCCATAAACCACCGGATTAAAACGTTTCTTAGAAAAGCGCTGGTGAGTATTTATTGAAATGAATTATTTGCGCTGAAGGCATTAGTTTACACCATGCAAACCGGGTTAAGGGTTGATAAATAAATGAGCACTCTAAACCGAGTCGTGGCCCGCAGCCGTTTACCAATTGCTCAAACTGTGCGGATCCCGGTTTTCGAGTATCACCTCGTCGATGATTGCTCGCACGTCGCACGAAATGTCCGTGTTGCGCAAATCGAACTGCTGGAGCGTTTTATTTTCGTAAACTCGCTGCAACAGCCGTTCCCCCATCGCCGGGCCGAGCCGGTTGGAGGAGATATCTAGCCGCTTAATGGTGTAGTTGAACCGGATCAACATCAGCAAATGGTCCTCGATCTGCTCGTCAATCGAGCAGCAGCTGAGATTAAGCCTGGAAAGCACGGGCAAAATGTATATAAATATATTTAATAACGGCGGCGTGTGTCCGAGATGACATCATGCAAACTTACTCTCTCAACGGCATGAACAGCACACCGCAGAGAATGATTATGGCTCCCTCGGTGAGAATTGGATTAAGCCGGAGATCCAACCGTTCGATGCGTCGGTGCCGCAGGCGCCATGTCAACTCCTGTACGCTTTCCGGGGCTGCAGAACAGAACAAAGGTTAAGGCCATCCCACTAGATCCGTGCCAGAACTTACACAGGAAGTTATTGGTCAGCACGACCTCGCGCACATTGGGAAAGGAGTACGGTTTGATTGGCTCACAGAACGCCCGCAGCCCGATGTCTCCGCACCGGCAGTGCGGGAAAGCGATCGTCCGCAGATTCGGACAACCCTTCCCGAGGGCGGCACTAATTCGCTTCATCATGGTCGGTTCCAATTTGCTGCTGTGCAGCCGGAACTCGGTCAAATCTCCGCACCGCTCCAGACCCTGGGTCATTAGCTTTACGTCCATCTCGGTGATGGTCGCACAGCCGAGGAAAAAGTTGTGACCCACATCTTTCACATCGTACGTCAAGCTAATGCGCTGCAGTTTCCGCAAGCTACCGAGGATCATGTCGAAGGGCACGTGGTCACTGTTGTCCGAGAGCGATGGCTGTAAACGCTCGATGCGTAGCTCCTTCACAAACGGCGCGCACAGATCGACAATCTTCTTCACGCTCTCTTGATCGTAGTCCGAGGGTTTCAGATGCTCGATGGTCTCGGCGATGTGCTGCTCAAGATAGATCCGTATCCACGGCTTCGTGCCCACCTCGATCGGCACGAAATTGCGCCACCGGTGCTGAAAAGCTCGCTTCCAGAACGCATCACTCCGAACTCGGGCGCAAAGGTTCTCGAGCGGGAAGTTCAGATCCAGTAGATCGAGCAGATATTGCCGATCTTCGCAGAGCGGTAGCTCGCGGAAGTAGGGCACCGTTGTCCAGCTGTCGGCGATCGCCTTCAGGCACAGGATCTTGAGCGGTTCCGGTACGTTGAGGTCCCAGTCCAAGTTTATGGCGTCGAGCAGGCGGCTTTTGTCGCGATTTAAATGTCTCGCACACATGTACGCCCGATAAGTGTTGAGGTCGAGCGTGTTCGGGTACTTCATATCAAGCTCAGGTTTTTGAAACTGGAATTACTATACAGGACAGGCAAGGAAAATCCGACCGGCTCTGCAGGTTGCTAGCGGACAGCAACAGTCCGCGGCGCGTTTGATCGATACGGCGGCCAAACAACTCTTTCGAACCCACTCGTGTCTACCACTTGTTGCACCGGAAGTGTTCAGCAATCCGACGTCCGCTGCCTTCGGCATCAAAACACAGACTACACTAGCGAGCGCCAGTGGGCCGTTGAAATGTTCTGCGAATTTCCTTCCTGCGAAATTCCGTCCCCTGTCGTGGAAATTCAGCCAGCCGCGTGGCGGTCGGTTTGCTTCGTTTTTCCGCTGTATTGTGTGTTTTCCGTAACGCTGCCAACTGGGGGAAGGAAAGCGCGCGCAAGTAAGGAAGCGCCGGGTCTTGAGTTTTCCATCCAAGCACGGCGCGTGACACGGGCGACATAAAAACGCCAGCTGTCTGGCAGGTCTGGCGGTCAAAGCCGGGGCAAGGATCATTTCGTGCTGCAACGCTTTTCTCGCCCACCCATGTCTTGCTGAGGTCTTCAACGATTTAACAGAGGTCGCCATAACCATAAGATACCCGCATCTCTCAATGGTGAAATTAATCTCAAATAGTGAATGTTTGACTTTCCCTTCGTGTTCCCCTGAAACGATCAGCCCGGCAGCCCCTCCGAATATCCGGCTCAAACCTGAACTCGGCCAGCGAGATAAGGTCAGACCGCTGTGTCGCGTGCAATTGGCTAAAATTAAATGCCTTTTCCGCAGCATATTGTACTGTGTGTGCTGTGTGTGTTTAAGTTTTTCCCTCGCCAAACTAACTTGGCAGACGACGCCGTGGAAATCCTCTTGAAATTATGACGTTCACAAGTCAAACGTCCGGTCAACGGGTCGGTTAACTGCGGTCGGCGTGGGATTAAGAATTGCCAAGAAAACATCTGCGCCGAGGTCTGTTTTTTTCTTCGTCTGTTATTATTGAGATCGAAAACCAGACCGTAAGTCAGTCCCGCGGTTGTGACCGACAATCTGCGTTTTTCTTTGGGGCCTTATTTACACAGCGCTTTTCCGCGCGCCAGATAGGCAAATCCGACGGAACGTTAGTCAACAAACCGACAAATTCGTAGTATGTTTATTTATGCACCCTTTTTAAAAAGCAAACCACACGTGAACGAATTTCAAGGTTAGTTCTATAACTAAACTGTTTGATGCGTAACGATTCTCTGCGTACCGCTCGATTTTCAACAACCATGTTTGCCGTTGTGCGTTGGATCGGCTCTTAATGGCACATTGGTTGACCTTCGCCGTCAGACGAGGTGGCCGAGAGGTTAAGGCGTTGGACTGCTAATCCAATGTGCTCTGCACGCGTGGGTTCGAATCCCATCCTCGTCGAGAGAGACCTTTTTTCATGGTGTATTTATGGTAAGGGTTTTATTATTTTCTTGGTACATGCCTCTTTTCACACTACAAAATTCACTTACAGGGCGTATCAAGTTTGTGTGTTAATAAATGATAAATATAATACGAAAATCAATAATAATAATACAATAGGTTATGTATCAAACTAGAACGCGTGTATTACATTATGTTGAAACGTTGAACGTGTATTATAAAATGTTGAATTTAATGAAAACACTTGCAAAGAAAACAAAGACGTTGAAAAAAAGTCCGTGGGTTCTTCCTAAAACATAATATGTCCGCCTGTCCCATACAAATTCCCCATAGTGCATTATTCTCTCCGACGGTTCTCTCTTCTCATGACATGAAAAGGAAAAGGTTCGTAATGTGAAACACATTGATTGGATTTTTCTTTCAAATGGCTCTCCTGGAAAATCCGTTTTTAAAATAAAACCAGCACACGAACATACGTATTATGTGTGCGGGAGGGAAGTTGCGAGCTATCGGGAACGAAGGCAAAACAGAGTTTTGAATTCAGATCTCACAGTGATCAATATAATGATAAGAGTTTTAATTGTAAAATGCGTTCCTCATCCGTATTGGAAAAACACGTTAAATTTTAAGACCACACGGTAGTTATGGTTAGTTTTAAGCAGCTTCGGCCGACATGACGAGGTGGCCGAGAGGTTAAGGCGTTGGACTGCTAATCCAATGTGCTCTGCACGCGTGGGTTCGAATCCCATCCTCGTCGCAAGCAGTTTTTTCTTTTTATCTGTTCCAGAACTCACTGAAAACACTATTTTTGCCAACTATGGTGGATTACAAAATAAAAATTAATCAAAAAATTGACTATACAAACAATAAACGGACTGATGAAATGGGATGTCCGGGATTGATTCGACGTTTTCGCAAGAAGCAGTCCGTGAAAGTGAACCAACAAGTGTTAGACTTCGTGGTATAATCACATATTTTAATATATGTATATATATATATTTATTTCTTGTTATATAATATTTTTGGTATTTATATTCATATATTCATTCTTTCTCGGTTTTTTTTGTTTACTTCCTCGCTTCGAATGAATTATCTCTTTGTATTCGCTGCGGTTTGTTTTTGTAGTTTCCTCCTTTGTAAACGTTTCTCTAGTTTCTTTCTCTTTCCTTCTTTCGCCTTGTGTTTCCCTGCGGCCCGCAGGCGTAATCTTGGGTTTTGCTCGCACGTACGCGCACTTCGCGGCCTTAAGAAGATCTTGCGCGTATCGCGATTTGCCTTTTTCCGTTTTGTATTACTCCATAAAAGTGGGGTTATCTTTATCAGGCGTTTTGTTTGTGTGTGTGTGTGTTTTCTTTTTCGAATACGACCGCCTACAATGGACAAGATACTGCACCCCTTTGGACCCCCCTCGCCGACGGAACTGGTCACCTTGGACGCTCAAAAGGGGGTCTGATCTTACTTTGTTGCGCTGTTTGACTAAATATCAGAATCGGCCCCGCTGCGCCGAGTGTTGTTGGTGGTTTTCAACCACCCTTTTTGCGATGGCTCCAGATAGATATCTTTGCAGACGGTGGTGTGCCGGCGCACCTTGCCTTTTCGTGTGCCGATTATGCTACGAAGCACACCCGCCGCTTGAGGTTGGTTCGTCTTAATCTTAGTTTTGGTTTCCTTTCATCCCTTGTCGGCGTTTTCCGCAGGCAGCCTTTCGCTGCTTTCGTACCAAATGTTTCGGCCCTATTCGGCTAGTGTGCTGCCAATATGTCGTGTGTCTCGGTGATGGGTGTTGCGCCGTGACAAATTTGATTCCTGTTTTAGGGTCCCTTACGTCCCCGGCCCGCATCATTAGCATCATTCATTAGAAGTTAGCGATGATTTCTGGTTTTATTGTTATCACACACCACGTTGTTCACTAGTTTTGATATTTCAGCAGCGCAAACGTAGGAGAAGAAGAAAATGGGACGCCCCTCACACGGCCCCGAAACGAGAGCCCCGGCCTGAACCTACCCGGGCCATGGTGGACATGTTGTCGGCGATCCGCAGGATGATTTACTGTTTTGTACTGTTATTCCGTTGGTTAAACCGAGCAAAAGAAAGGAACCGAAAGTAATGACTGGTGATCGATACTCCGATCCTGCTGCATAGGTCCCGAAGTTCCAAAGGAAGGGCCACACAGCAATGTGAAGCCCTTCTTGTTGCCAAAAAAGGTCCAACACTAATGGTATGCGCCCCTTTAGCGCACCTCGAGGGCGACAATCGCCTGTGCTGAGCATATCGTTAGACTGTTGTGTGTGTGTGTGTGTGGTGATCGACGATCGACTAGAGTTAGATCATATGTGTTCGTTTGGGTAGTGCATCTATTGTTTCGCACCACTTTTTCACACACTTATGCTTAAGCAGACCCCCACATACAGCACACACACACACAGACGCACATACACTTATAGGAGAGGGACACAGTAAAAGGAAACGGAACAACGGGGAACACTTACACGCTTTCTGTCCGTGGAAAGGATTCACGGGGAAAAGTCGTGTAAGTAGATTTAACGACACTCTCGAAGGCGCTTCGGGCCAGTGTGCGCCACCCGTTCGTCTCCTTAATAGTGTGTCACCGTTCCAAAGGACACGGTAAAAGAAAGGGTTGGTGGTGGTTTTTGGTGGTACACGGTGGGACATTTTGGTTTATCATGATTTTACGTTTACGTTTTGTTTTTCTTTTCTCTGCGTTTGCTTTTCGACGATAACACTAACGATATGCCTACCGCAGCATGCGAAAATCGCCGTTCCGGGAGAGCGTAACCCGGAACCGGAATCGGATAGCCATTCTCGAGAGTTTTGCAAAAAATTTGAGGTTAAAAATGGTCTCGTGACACCAAACAATACCCAACGAGAACACAACGTAGTTTTTTGTGAAGGGGCATTTCAGTTTGGCGCGAAACGTGTGCGTTTTCTTCTTCTGCTGCCTGCTGTCTGACTGGTGTTTGATGGCGCATACGACGTATTGTTTAAATTTTGGTTTCCATCCAAACAACGCTCGGTGCCTTCGCTCGGTAGCGATTTATAAATTAAATTTACTCAATCGGGTTTGGGGGTTCGTCCCAGAATACACCGACAGACGCGTGCTATACGATTGCGACCTACAATATGGAGTCTTTGACCGTCCTAAAAACCACTGTCCACCCTTCGGTTCTCTTTCGGTTTGATACAGTGCTGGTAGCTGCGTGACGCTGATACGCACTTTAGTCGTTATAAATTTCTAAATTTGTTTCTCACTTTTACTTTTCTTATATCCATATATATATATATATATTTGTATATATATATGTGTTCATCAGAATACATGTTTCAATATATCTCCCCGTGTTTGCTAATTTCTTTTCGTATGTATTTGCACACACACACACATATTTATATCCGAGCGCGCTTACTGACTCCTGCGTGTTTTGAATTTTGCTTGCGTATGCGCCATCAAAATGCGCGAGACACGTGTCCATTCCAGTCCACTTCCAGTAGCGCAGTTGAGATTTGGTTATTTGGTTTTCTTTAGCCACCCAAAACCTGAACCCCGACAAGCAACAGCCAACGTCGTCGCTTGGCTCTGTTTTCTTTTAATTGTGTAACATGCAGTTTGCTCTAATCATATTCATATCTTTGACCGTGTTTTGTCTGTTTTTTTTTCTTTTACTTTGTATATATTTTGTGTGTCCTCTTCCTCCGTCGGCTTGGTAAGTATTTTGTTTGCTGCTGCCATTCGAGTGCGGGTTGCCACCTTTTGCCAGGTTTTGGCTTCACTGACTGTTCACACCAGACCGGCTTTTGTAGCTTTGCTCTGCGGGGAATAATGTATTGTTACGGTACGGTTAGTATATTATAGTGTTTTTAATCTACCTAACATGCAACTAATGTACACGAATGTCGCTATTCTGTCCACGCCAACTGAATGCGCGCCATATGGTTTGCCCATGATTTGTTGTTGTTTGAGATTGGTTGGTTTTTGCCATCTTGTTTGTTGCGCCCTTCTAAGCGGAGGAATTTTGCATTTGCGAGTTCTCTTCCGTCCACGTGTAGCATTCCTATTGGTGGGGGGCCCTAGCCAGTGGTCAAAGAAGCGGCAAGAACATCGCACTAGAAACGCACGGAACACAACACAAAAAACTTTGCGTGGATGAATCGCGGTCGCAAAGAAAAAGGTTCCTGCCCCACCACAGGTGGGAATTGTGCCACAAATGTGAAGTGAAGCTTGCATTTGATGAGCGGTATTGGTGTGGTTTTTGTTTAAAAACCAGAAGTCCTTATTAAGAGTGGCTCAGGAATTTAATGGCATGCTTTGTTGGCTTTTCCTCTCATCTGAAATATGCTACGGGGCAGCAACACGACGATGTTACCTGATGTTTGACGTTTCTTTCACAACGTTTCTCAACGCGTGCTTTGTTTGTTTGATCTTTTTAGTCTTTACAATCATTATAGCTCTTGGGCTTTTCTCCATCGAATTGTTTGCTTTGCTTTTAATATTATCAGACGGAATTGTGTGATTTTCAAGTTTCTTGTCGTTTCTTCCCCCAGTATCAGTGTGCGTTTCCTTTCGTCGCTGTCGTGCTGTGCCACAAGTAAATGGGGCCAACAGAGAGACAGGAGCATATAAAAAGGCGACTTGTCAAATATCTGTATGCATGTGTGTGTGTGTGTGTTTGTTTTGCTTCGTTTGCAGCCGTTTTCTTAGTAATCACTCATATTAATCGCGCCGTCCGCTGAGTTTGTGCTGAAGAGTTCGCGATGGAAGTCAGGACGAGGCGTCGGGAAAACGTGGATCAATACGATCTACCCACTCCCAGGCTCGGACATCCAGAGTTTTCCCGGTCGCCGACCCTTCACAAACGCAGCGGCCACACGCACCCGTATATGCACAAGCTCAAAGCCTCCACTAGCTAGTTTGCAACCGCAGCGAGAGCTACACTATTGATAACGGTTCTACATTCAAACGCACGGCCGGGCACCTACAAGTGTTCGCGCGGCGGCTTATCGTTTCGAGAGTCGCGTACTTAGAGTTACCGGTCACGCACGGATACGAAAAACACAACCGACAAACGAGACAGAATCAACTGAATACGATTTTACAACACATCCTTGGCCAGCGCACACCTGCAGCAGCTTTCCTTTTCGTCTTCTTCACCTTCTTAGCTTGTGGACCCCGCTCGGTGGAGATTACACACACACATATATTACGCTTGTATTGAACTGTTTCAACAGCAAAGAGATATGCCACGTTCGGAAGGAAATGTATCGTGGGTTAAACTATATGAGACATTCTGTTGCCACCAACCATTCGACACCATTCTTACACTAAGCTATACCGCCCCTCCTTCCGTGTGTACTGTCGTCGTTCCTGCCGTCTTCAAGACACCATCATTTTTCACTTCATTTGTCGCCAACTGCCAACCTCCTTAGCTAGACATTCCTACTAGTCAACATTCAGCATTCGAACTAGTTAACATTCATCATTACTAGGTGTTACGGTACTAATAAATAAGTTGCTCTATTTAAAAGAGAAAAAACTAAAACTCAATACTGCACGTTTTATAGCAAACATTTTGCACCTGATGCACAGTTATAACACACAAACATCCTTTCGTTAGTTTCTAACAATTAGCTATCCTATGGCAAGGAGAGTTTCCCCGTTTCCAGTTCCCGGACCCTTGCCCCTTTTCTGTTTCTTTTTCCTACCACTTCTCACCCTTTCCTCGCCGGCCCCTCTCGACCCCTTTTGTAACTGAGTTGTGGGGAATTAAAAGTAAAAACTTAACTGTTTCGACTCGACCTACTTTTCTGGCTTGGTTTGAAGCTCCGGCCTATTCCGCCCCTTCCTATTCCGAGCTGTCAATCTTTGGTCTATTCCAATGTTTCATTGAGTCTTTCGCGCGCCCAGGGCGAGAGACAACCTTCACGGAGAACTAAGAACTAATCTAACTTCAGATGTAATATAATCGTAAAACGCGCAGCGCATGACGCGGTGCGTAACGTACCCAATGACTAGTGTTAAAACAGCGCTCTGAGCGCCCCGATAGAGTTGGTACTAGAAGTAAACAATTCATTGCGTAAAATCTGCTTCAGATTTCCACCGTCGTCGTCGTCGAGCGGGTGAGATTACAACGCCCAAAATACGGTACAATAAATGGCCAAATTTGCTTCGCAAAACCACACGCAGACTTCCGAAACAATCCGGAGGGCGATAAATGCGAACGGGCACTCACTCCGGAGCTGCTGCGCAGTTGAAGTGAAAGAAAAACGATTAAAGTAAGCGAACAACATTGTGCAATGTTTTTTTTTCTTCGATGAAATGTACATCCCGTCTCAGGGCCCGCGCGCCTGGGAGCCAATTATTGTTTGATACACGAGTGCGGAGAGTGAAATGAATGTTTTCAACAGCAACACACCTCCAACTTAACGCTAGTAGCTTGCAGTAGGAACGTGAACTGAAACGCAACGAAATAACGCAATTTAAAACACCTAACAAACATCGTACAACACTACACTTTCCAGCTTTCTGGCACTGTCCTAAGATTATCGGTTGCGTTAGCCTTGGCGCTGGTACAATAAAATTCAACACATTTGTTTAAAACAATGCGATCTTACGTTAGAATACGTTCGGGTAAGCATCGGTTACTCTGCCTGGTAAAACTAAACTCTAGACGATTGCATCATAATGTTCACAATCTTTGTGATTTTGGCTTCAAATGAGATTGCAATAATTCGGTGGCACCTACGTACGCGCTTTACGTCACAGGACACTGGTATACCAGCGAGGTGCCAGCAACTTTACAACTTTCCTAGCAAAA
This sequence comes from Anopheles cruzii, assembly GCF_943734635.1. Classification (NCBI taxonomy): domain Eukaryota; kingdom Metazoa; phylum Arthropoda; class Insecta; order Diptera; family Culicidae; genus Anopheles; species Anopheles cruzii. Next base: position 5,043,145 of record NC_069145.1, on the reverse strand, counting down.
TGACGACGACGATTGGGCATTCGCTTTGGCTGAGAGATTGTCTTCTGCGCGGTATCGTAATCCGGCACAATGCACGCAGTGTGTGTCCTATCTCTGTGACCAGCGTGACTCCCATACATTCAGTCAGCCTTCCTCTAGTCGTCCAAAAAAAACGTACCAACTAAATCGAATAATGTAAAACAACCCTTACAACGTCTCTTCTTTACGTTTAACGTACCCCAACAATTGTGAGCCAAACCTTCCTGTCCTACGATCGTTTGCCCACTTTTCTAACAACCCGTTTCTGGGCGCTTCATTTTCTCCCCTTATTCCCAGTTCCCGTTTCTTGCCTTCTGTGCCATTCAGAGTGCTAAAACAAAAAAAACACACATTAAATCATACACCAACTGCCGTGTGTTCCGGATGTGTTCCGGAACAGGACGATGCAAAAACCAAGTGGTGTGCGAGCGGCGGCCGCTAGGCGTCGATTTGTGGTGTTGCTTGTGCTGCTGGCAGCTGGCTCCGATAGTGTGTGCGTCGTCCTCGTCGTTTCGCCCGCCCCTTGCCCGTGGGCAAATCAGAAAGAAGAAGAAGGTGGCGTTAGGTGGCGCCGGTGGCGCGTTGACGAGCTTAGCAAACTATCTTCCGCTCCGGACCGAACTCGGGATTGGTGAAGGAAAAGCCGGCGAACTCGTCCTGATTGATGCAGCGTATGATATCGTTCGGGACCGGCGTCAGTACGGGGTCTTCCTTCGTGAACTCCGTGTCAAAGTTGAGAGCATCGCGAGCGCTTCGCTGTTAGATGGGCGGAAAGCAAAAAGGAGAGAGAAAGGACGGCGGTTAGCAGTGACTTCACGGGTGCATCCCCCCGCGGGCATCACAGTACCACTCGTGGCCGGAATGGTGGTCGAACTTTGCGCTGCTCCAGCGCCTCCCAGTCCATGTCTTTGAAGAATGGATGACTTCGGATTTGATTTTCGCCATCGGTGCAGCCTAACCGCTTCGCCGCGTTTTTGGTCATGAATCCTGACCACGGTGAGGGGAGAGGATGAAAGCAGTGTGTTTAGCAGGGTGGGCTGATTCGAGAAGAGCCACTCTTTAGTCGCTGGGGCGTACCTTTCAGAATGGATACCGCTTCGCGGGACAACCACACCGGGTAGAGGACGTCGTCGCGAAGGATCGCCTCGAAGAGATCGTCCTCGTTGTCCGCCTCGAACGGGGGCTGGCCGGCCATCATCTCGTACATAAGCACCCCGAGTGCCCACCAGTCCACCGACGGTCCGTAGTCCAGTTCCTGCAGGATCTCGGGTGCAATGTAGTCCGGTGTGCCGCAGAAGGTCGACGTGAGGTTGTCGCCGGTAATGCCCTCCTGCAAGCGAATGTGTGTCTCTCGTTAATACAGTGTGGCTACAAAAAGCCAACGCCAACGCGGGGGCACGTACCTTGCACATGCCGAAATCGGCCAGCTTACAGTGGCCCTCTGCGTCGAGCAGTATGTTGTCCAGCTTGAGATCGCGATAGATGACACCGTTCCGGTGCAGGAACTGCAGCGCGAGCGTGACTTCGGCGGCGTAGAAGGCGGCCCGCGGTTCGTCGAACTTGCGGGCCCGCTGTATCTGGAACATCAGATCGCCTCCGTTCACGTACTCCATCACGAAGAACAGCCGGTCGGGCGTCTGGAAGCACGAGTGTAGCGCCGTCAGGAACGGATGCTTGGCGGCCAGCGCCAGGATGCGTTTCTCCGTCATCGTACAGTCCACGTCGTCGTCCTGCAGGATCACGTCCTTCTTCAGCACCTTGATCGCGTACACCTCGTCCGTGCCCTTCTTCTCCGCCAGCATCACCTTGCCGAACGAGCCCTTGCCCAGCACCTTGATGAAGTTGAAGTCCGTCAGGAACACCTTGCCCGCCATCGGGCGCGCATTGCCGTCGTCGTCGGCGCCCAGGTTGACCAGCAGGCCCATCGCCGGCCCGCCAGCCTTTGAGGTGTGACCACCGGCACCGCCGCGCCCGCCGTAGTGCTGCAGGGAGGCGGCCCCTCCGCCGAGCTCACTGTCCACGCTGCTCTTGGTCGAGAGCGTATCGAGCGAGCACGTATCGTCCGAGCGTTCCGACATCGAGAGGCTATCACCAGGCCCTTGGTTGGAGTACTGTAAAGGCGGAGATGAATGAGATGCTGAGATGCTGGGATGCTGGGGGTCCGGGAGCCACTCGCGCATACCTTAGATCTACGGGGTGGTGTTTTGTCCATGGTGATGCCCATCTCGTTCAGCAGCTCGGCCAGCTGCTTGGTGTTGATGCCACAGTTGTTGGCCACGTTGCCCTCGCAGCGCCGGTGGATGTTCATGCTGCACACCTCGCACTTCAGCCCCTGTCTAATGATGCCGTACAGCAGCGACCCGCAGTGATCACAGAACGTCAGCCGCTTGAACGAGTGCACTGAAAACCTATGTGGCATATTTACATTGAACCGTTGGGCTGCCTCCGTTGGTGTCGGTTTGGTTTGCTGGAATTAGAGGAATTAGGGAACCGCGCTGCTGTTAGTGGCGGCCAGTCCAGTCATCACTGCATCTGCTGCACTGCTGCACACGTACCTCATCCTTTTTCTTGGGACACTTTGTCACGACCGAACTATGGCACCGCTTGTGGACGACGCATGTGCACACTGTGGGCGAGAGAAAGTACGGAAGTTGGAATTGCGTGATTGCCGGCGACGACCCGTGTTTCGCATCATCATGCTGCCAGTCCACGGGATGGCCAGCACCACCACGGGAAGAAGCACCTCCGAGCTACCGATCGATCCTCGGCGCAAACTCATTCCGACCAGGACTGATCGATCGACCGACCGAAACTACTCGTCGTGCGCGAGCGTTAGAGAAATGAACAGCAACGAGGAACAACACAATACAACAAAGAGAAAAGAGCGACCACAAACCAAACCAATAAGAAAACGGAAAAGAAAACGTTCCTCAGCCGCAGGGAAACCAGGATTGAAACAGCGAGAACTAAGCTAACCAAACAATTGTTAAACAGAACAGAGCGAGAGTGCGATGTTAAGTGTGAGCAAAAAAGAATTGTGTCCATTCAAACAGAGGCAGAGAACAGAGGCCAACGAAAAAGAAAAACGTTAGTTAAGAAAAGGTTAACCAACAAAAGGAAAAAAAAATAGTAGTAGAACAATGACACATATTGAAGAGCAAAACGAACACAGGCACAGTGTAGACCGGGCACCATTGCAACCTTTGCCGGAATTAGCGCGTTTGTTAGTGAAGTATGCAAATCAAGTAAAGGAAGGAAACAAACAAATAGAAAGGCACGACGCAGATGGAACGACAATCATCCGGGGTGTCGGGATTTTGGTCGTGCAAAATGTCAGTCAGTCAGCGAATGCACGGATAATGCAACAACATGGAGCACGGTGCGTGTGCATCGGGGGGAACGGATGCATCTGCTTACCTTGACACTGATAGCCCTGTTTGCCTAATCCCCTGCAACGGTCGTAGAAAAAGTAGAAAGAGAAGAAGAAAATGTGCGGCACGAACGTTACAAAAGATTGATAAGGACACACATCGGGACACCGTCATCAGTTTGTATTGCAAATCGTACCGTACGCCGATAAGGTGAGATTAGGGGTGTGAGGGGGTGAGGCAAGATAAGAACCCCAATTCGTTAGTGACCGTTCCCGCGATGGGGTGCCCGCTGTTAATAGGGGGAATCTTCTAATCGAAATCGAAGGGGGAAAATTGATAACTCTGTGATGGAAAACCAAACCCAAACCGGGGCCAAGTGATATGAGTGATGAGTTGACCAAAGATGTTTGAGTGTTAGTGACCCTATTCTCGATTTTTTTAAAACCCTCAAAGAAAGTCTGTTAAAAAATTCGGAAACTGAATGATGGCTGTTAGGCATACGTTTCGCTTCGATCAGAAGAAAGACACCGGAAAAATGGAACCAAAAATCAATGAAGAAATCCTACAACCTACAGAGACAGAGAATCGAGGCCCGCAACCAAACTAAAGAAGAAAAAAAACTACAATATTTGAAATCGGGTGAAATTCGGCCAATACTTTACCATATGAACTCGCGACAGTGGGAGCAGAACGTCGGTTGACGCAGGAATGTGGCCATAAACTTGTGACCATTGACCTAGCAGCGGCGAGCGGACAGCACCAGAAAAAGAAGGAAAGAAAACAGTGAAAACATCAGATTAAGTGTTATGAGTTGAAACGATGGAAAGATCGGCGCAGATCGGGAGCGAGTAGTGGGCCACCTTGTCCTATAATAACTTGTTCATAAATCGGCACCCTGTTGTCCTCTGGTCGTGGTCGTTCCCCCAGGCCACCTATCACCGAGGTTCCGAATGGTACTGGGCGAAAATAAATATGGCCAACACTTTCGCGCGTACATCACGAACCGTGATTCAAATGGTCACATATGTTGCTTGTCCCCCCCTCCGGCTTGTCCATTCCTATTGTTAAGCACCCGGTGACTGATGCTCCGGTCCAGGAGTGACACTACGGAGGGAAGCAAATCATACGGCACGCGGTTTTCTACCGAGCTGCCAGAAGCTCCTGTTGCCTTCCTGTTCCTGGCTCAAAAATAGTATCAATGCCATGTGGGACTGTGGTGAGTAGAGGTGTTGTTATCATCGATGCATGAATGCATCACCACCATCATCATCTTTCTCGTCCTCCTCGCCGTCGTCGTTGCCGCCGTTGTAACGTTGGTCCGATTCGTACGCGCGGCCTATGGGGGCCCTTCTTTGAGCTATTTAAAGACGGGACGGATACTCTCGCACCCGCACACCGCATCATCATCATCATCATCATCGCAAACACTCCATCATCATTACTTATGGGGCCGGTGGGTACCGGATTGCGTTGGATTTTCAATTTGCATCCGATGCGGTTGTTTGCGGTAGATCATGGCAGTGGAGTGGAGTGGATCCGTCCAACCTAACGCGGGTTATAAATAAAGCATCGCCCATCGGCAAGCCAGCAAAGTAAGTTTGGCTTCCAATCACCCAGTGCCAGTGGCCAGTGGAAGTGGTCAATCCAGTGTCACCCAAAACCGGGGGGGGTTCTGAAACAATTTCGTTGCAATTGCGAATCGTTCACTTTCATTCACTGATCGTAGCACGTACCACACGACGACGGGCAGTTCCGACGCAGGTTTGATTGACGCGATGATGGTTTAAAATGGTTCCACTTTGCTAACTAGCTGGCCATCGCTGATCCCTTCGAACGAACCGGTTTTCGAGAATGGAGTCGCCCGGTCGGAAATGGAGACGCCTGGTGACGCGTACAGCGTTGGGCCACAGTGTTCGAACCAGAACAACTCGGCCCGGCTCTAATCAGTGCCCCAGTATTCGACCTGTTTTTATGCCAAACTGGTGACGGGCGCACGGAAAATCAATCAATCGATGCCTCCTGTTCACCGATTCACTACGGCACCCTACTACCACTAGTTCACCAACCACTGGGGGGGTCCAGGGGGTCACAATCCACCTGGTGGAAACCCGAAACGAAACGGCCCGAGGCAAACAGCGTACAGCGAGCACACGGGTTGCAGCGCCAGCGGACACTATGCAGAATGCAACTATCCCGGGGGCTGCCAACCGAACGGTCGGGTTCGGTCGGGGCACATTTAATCAGAGAGTCTTCCTTCGCGAAGGGTCGGCCATTTTCAATTGTCATTTTCAATTTAAAGCAAAACACGTCAACGTCAATGACTTGTCTCGCAATGTGCAGCGGCCCCCGTTGTTGTTGCGGCAATCCGTTCGCGCTCCGCTCGAATCCGGTGGGGGTCGTCACTCACAAGAGGGATGTAATCGGGCACGATAAAGGTTACACGGGAATCGAGGGGGGTTGACGGGACGACACTGACCTGATGAACACGTCTTCTCATTGCACCGCGGCGGCGATTTAAAAATGGCTGATCCTTGACGACCGCCCGGCGGCACGAGTTCTGCGAGGCTACATTGTTGGCGTCCTGCGTCCACCGAAGATCGATTTTTACGTGCAGTCGGCCCTGCGGTTCAAGATCCACCTGAAGATCGGAGAAGAGCATTAGAATGGTGACGAATGACGATGCACTCGGTGCTCGGTGCCCCTACCCAAAAGTCCTGCTGCTCCGACTCGTTCCGTGTGACCAGATCCTCGAACGGTATTGTCGTGTTGGCCACGAACACGTCCGTGATGGGACCCTCGTGGAAGATCGTCATCCCGAGGACGTTCGCGTTCTCCACCTCGTGTATGAAGCTCTCGTTCCACGCCGGGTCGAAGGTGCGCGGTTTTGTGGTGGAGCGCTCTGAAAAGACGGAAAGTGCAGGTTAGTTAACTGGCGGGGTTTCTGGAACCGCGGTTGTTCCCGGATGTTTTGTTGGTAAATATTTTGCGACACAAGATTATTGCATCTTCGGGCGGGCATCACTGAGGATCAACGACGCCACGCCACAATGCACGACGGTCCTTTCGCCGGGCCGGCGGGGTATGATTTAGAAATAGATTTATGACCGACATTAATCACGTGAATTTCATCTCTCGCCGCCAGCGTTTGATGATTCACTCGGAGATGATCTAATTTGTGGACGCCTTTGGACCAAAGTGGTGGCCGACCGATCGGTGGTGCCGTCTTTCACGCAGGGCGTGATCGTCACCTTCCGAGAAATGCGCGACCGCGAACATCAAAGTGTGCAGCGCAAAGTGCAGCTCTCCATGCGCAACCAGACAGGAGCGACGATCCGGATCCCCGGGATCGGGATGGTTTACATCTCATTACGGTCTCTCGGTCTCATTAGAGTGGCATTCGAAATTAGCGTCGCCTTGAAGGTCTCGCCTTCAAGGGCCGCTTGCGATCGCTGGCGCTGTCAACTCGTGACATTATTTGTGAGCTTAAATTATTACGCTGGCCACTTGCTTGTGCCCGGATAGTGCAGGTTTCGTAACTGGTGCATTGCATCCAGCTCCAATTGTCGCAAGGCGCTCTCTCGGCGCGTTCTATATTTTAGACACAAAAACTAAAGTGGGTCAATGGGGCATGGCCCGGTGTTGCGCGGTGCGGTCGCAGCACGCTCCAAACTATACACACTAATTCAACGAAAGTAAGTGTCGTCCTAGGCCCGGGTTGGATGACCCCAACGGGGCGGAGTGTGTCGCAGCGTGTCGCGAGCGTAAACAGAAAATAACTATGATTCATTAGGGGAGGGCCGCGGTTCACCGTCTGCAGCGACCGCCGCGCCATCGATCTGCGCCTTGTCCATTGCGACACGACACCGTTTGTTGTTCTGTTTTCCCTCCGCCATTTCATTGACCCACTTTATAATAAATCGTTTTTAATTGGAGTCCCGCGGTCCGCCGCACAGGACAACAAGAGACGGCCACCAGCCATTGCCAATCCAGCCTTGTGGTCGAGGGTGGTGTTGCGAAATCTTCCCACTGAGCACCGGTACTCGGTGCGACATTCAAATTGGTTCGAGCTCAGTGGCAGGGCACGTGATCACGCCCTAGAGGTGGTGCACGGCGGTGCTAGAAACTCTCGAAAATTATCCACGACGGGGCCCGGGGCTCCACTTGACTCCGCGGGTGACTGACGGAAGCGGTGTACGATTTAGAGACGACGCCACACATGGGCGATTTGGTGCGGTTTATGGTGTTGGCCAACGCGATTGGCTGGACAAACAGCATCCGCAACCGTAGCGGTGGAGCGAACAAAAGCAACACAGATTCGTTGATAAGATAATGCGGCGGAGATGAGCGACGACTGACCATGGTGATAAGCATCGCACGATATATCCGGAACGGCGTTACACGCAAAGCTCACCGACTCACCAGGCGCATGCGATGCGATGCTAGGCGAGGTGTTGCGATCGTGCTGAAATTGGCGCACGATTCTCCAGACACGTTGTTTGTTGAAGAACGTGAGACATAATAGCCGCATGTTGCAGAGGAAAAATTCATCTCAACAGAAATTCCGTTGGTCAGAAAGCTTTAGCTAATATTTACAAATATTAGGTTGGCTAAAACGAAATCGACGTTTTTCACGATAGATGCCTTTCGTGATCGAAAAGTCAAGCTAGGCCGCTGAAATGTTGCATGGTGTTTATGGGGTCCCGATACTCTAACAGCTAGTTGCGTGTAATTTTGGTTTCGTTGACCAGTTTCGATTATTTTTGATGTTAAAGATGCACCTCGACCAGGCAGACCCGTTATCGAAAATGTCGATAAAATCACAGAAATAATCAAAGTTGATCGACATGGCAGTAGTCAGAGTATCGGTCAGAAGTTGAAGATTAACTAGCAAATAGTTTTAAGCCATTTGCTCAAAGTTGAATTCACAAAGAAGCTCGATGTTTGGGTGCCACACCAATTGACACCTAAAAACATGATGGCTCGAATTTCCATCTGCGAAGTTTTGTACAAACGGAATGAAATCGACCTACAGGGTATATGGTGGGACTTGAAAGGAATCGTTTATTATGAGTTGCTTTCGTGTGGCTAAACACTAAATTCAGATCTCTACTGTCAACAACTGCACCGTTTCAAGCTTGCAATTGGCCAGAATCGGCCAACGGAAGAGGTGTTGTGTTCGATCAGGACAACGAAATGGCACACACGTCTTTAGTGACTTGTCAGAAAGTCCGGGAGCTTGGTTGGGAAGTTTTAATGTATGCACCGTATAGTCCGGTCCTGGCCGATTGACTTCTTTTTCTCATATTACATTTAAAAAAAGGCAACAAATTTTCCAACAAAACGGTGCATATTTGACGCAAATCGGACTATTGGAAGCATCTTAAATAAATTTTTGAAATTCAGGCAAAAAACGTCGATTTCTTTTTCCCCAACCTAATACATCTCAACAGAAGTTCCGTTGGTCAGAAGGCCTTAGCTAATGTTCCCATTACAAATATCATTAGCATTATGATCCGTGGCAAATGGATTCCAGGGTTGGGCAAAAGTTAGCAAAGTTCCTTACCCGGAACACCCAGCACCCGGCAGTGGCTGGCAACAAACACACACAGAGTAAACTATCGCAATAGTTAACGGACCCCAACAACAGTGAACGGAGGCTGCATCGTTTTGTTTATCATCTCATGTACCTTTGGAGTAGTCGGCAGCCCCTTGAAGGCGCCGATGGCCGCGCAATGATTCACACCAATGTGATTATGCAGCTCACGCGAAACCTTGGCTCAAATTAGTGCTCGAAGTCGATGGCAGCTTCACAGCCGTTTCTCGAATCTCGGAACGAATAGCGCCACTAATTTCGAGACATTTTCCACGCGAGTCAGTGACCAGCACATGGGGTACGGGAAAAAATGAAAAAAAAACATGTTTATTCACAAATCCCATCATCCGGCCGCAATGGCCAAGCATCGGCCAGGCCCGGAATCAGGGTGGCGCGCCCGCGAAAGGAACGCACCCGCGGAACAGAATTTCCCAAAGAAAAACATCTTTAAAAAAAGGGCTGAAGATCGGCCCAAAGTGAGAGCTTTTCCGCCGAGCTGAGTATTGAGTGAGCAACGGATTCTCACTAAGAGGGGTATTCATTTGGTCACTCGGCCCGGCTCTCTCTCTCTCTCTTTCGAGAATAAGATTTCATTTGGCCACCTCCGGGGGAGGTGCACAAACATCCGTGGAACCACCGTCCGTCTAGTATGCGGATGGCAAATACTTGTGCCCTGGGCTTGTCCGGCCAAAACCCTTCCGTTGAAGGGCGAAAACCTGAGCATTTCGTTGCTAATCAAAGCAAACGTGGATCTCTTCTAACTCGCTGACCGCGATTGATGCACGTCGGGGAACAAGATATGAATCTTGAGGTCACCACGGTGGTCTGGACACGGTTTCATCGGTTAGCCCTCCGTTGTCGGCCTGTAAACGACCTCCCCCTGACCTTTCCCTACTTTGTACCTTTGGCCCCTTCATTCGTGTGCTTGCTGGGGGATGTTTCCTGCCCGTCGTCCGAGGCATTTTCTCATCGCCGCCTGTGTCGCTCCTATCGTTTTCCATTTAGCAGTCCGCCTCTCACACAACCGCAAGCGAAGGAAAATTCGCTCGGAGCAGAACAACCCTGACCTGTGTGTGCTGTGTTCGAAGACTTACGACTCTCCCCACTCTCTGCGAGAGAGTGAGTCTTCAGCTCTATGCTCTTTCTCTCTCGCTCACTATCGACTGTTTCGCCGTGAAACTTGTCTGTTTCACACATGCTGTGTGTGTGTCTGTGGCCAGAATCCCCGTTCACGAGTTTTCCACACGTTTCCGCTCCCGAACCCCGAACCCGACGAGATGTGGCGAGGGGGTTTTCCCCCGCGTCGGCACCGCGCGAACCCTTGGCACAGGCACTGACAGGCAGCCATTTTCATTTTCAATCCTGCGCGGTGGCAGGAAAATTTCGCTCGAAATGTCAAACCTCCCCGCGCATCGCGTGCAACGTATCCACCTCTCGTACCCGCTCCGCTTCCCCTTGGCCCCAGCCGATCGCTGAAGGCCTCCCTTTCCGCCCGTATATACCATATTTCAGTCTGCCCGCGAGTCGATGGGGCGAATTGAAATCGAAACGATCGAAGCGGAAATATTAACACAATCTCCCTTCGCCCGCGGCGAGGTGGCGAGGGATGGCAAAGGGCGGCTACGGTAAGGGGACGCGGGGCATAAATAGACACAGCGCTTAAAGACATTCCAGGGACACCGCAGCTTCCGGAGCTATTTTTCCCCCTCTCGTAAAAGAGCACCGACACTGCGGGAGATCTCGTCCTTGGAATTGCGTCTCGAGCCGCCTGAGGGCCGTTCGGGAGCGCGTAGATCATCGTGCACCGTTTGGCGGTGGCGCACGAGCATATTCAAGTTCCTCGTCAAACGCAGGCCAAATAAAACCGTTGAAAAGATGTGCCACCAGACGAGCGGGTTTATTGAGCGCGATCAAAGCCTGCTTTGACCGCACCTCCCAAGTAATTGAAAACGGATGTCAAGGAGACGGAAGGGTTCCGTAGTTCTTGCAGACGAAGCAGTTCTTGCGTGTTTAATCTAGTAGACATCTTCTGAAGCTTGTACCTTGCCTTGAATGTGATAAAGATGGTATTTGATGAGGCGTAAATCATGCCAACATTGTGGCAAATACCTACCTATAAACTTCTCGTCGACGTCTATGGACACGTACGGATCGATGAGCTGATCGCCGAGCCGGCCGAATGTCATCGTGTGGCGCGTCTGAAAGTCCGTCGGCCGCAACCCGGTTGCTTCGCAGATTTTCAGACGCAAAGTACCCGTAAACATGTTGCTCGCTGTCCACCGCTACGCTCGCAATTTTGAATCCGACCACCTCCCACCAAGCGCTACACTGCTGCTGCTGCTGCTGCTGCTGCTGTTCTGCTGGCCGGACGGTGTTGTTGTTGTGGCCCGTCCTGTCCGCGCCGCTGGTTGCGTCCGGTCTTGGTCTTGGCACCACAAAATGAACTCGAAAGCGACCGATCCTGTTGCGACCGTACACGGCAACGACTGTGGGGAACTTCAAGCCGCCGCCTGCTTCTTACGCCAGCAACCAACAACCCACCGCCGGACCACTGTACATTGACGGACCGACAAGGAAACGCACAACCGCCGGGGTCTCCTGCTCCTGATTAGCTGCTTCTTGACTGGCTCGGCTGGCTGGTTCCTGCTGGTGCGTTCAGCTAACAGGTGTGTAGGTGTGGTGTGGTAGCTATCGAATGCACTCAATCGCTGGTGTTTCTAGATGCAGGACACACCATCACCATAATCATCGAGAGTTTTGCGGCTTCCGGGTAAGGGTGGGCCCAAAACACTCACGCACTCGTACCACACTCGCATTCATTCACTCGCTGTATGGAGTCCGGAGGGAGGATGATATTGTGATATAACACCGGCTAAAAATGGTAACATAAAATACCGTAAACAAGACTGAAGGAAACTGAAGGTCCTTCGAGATTTGAAAGGCCGCCGAAGCAGCTCACTGAGAAGATCACTGGGATTTCCACGTCGGAGGACACTTTGATCGCGACCGCCTGTCACTAATTAACGTGCTGTCATAAAAGGCAACTACTACCGTTCACACACACACACACACACACACGACCCACAAATCATTGGCCTCCGTTGAACAAAGAGCGCTTCGCACCACCTTGACTTGGGCGAATGGAAAACTCGCCGCGGCACGGTTCGGTTGGTCGTCCGAGGTGCACCAACAGGTACTTATGCGTTTACCACCAACACACACACACACACACACACACTCACAGCAAGTGCACCGCAAATCCTTGCAACAACCCTTCGGGGCCCGTCCGACGTGGGCAAGTGCATTCGGAGGTTACTCGAAATAGGAATCCCCACGCAAAAGGAGGCGCTCCCGCACAGCAACAGCACAGCCCCACAAACACCTGCTGATTGCGGGCGCCCCCCCCCTGGGTGGGGTTTTGTAGCTCTCTAGTGGGCGCAGCTACAGGCCGAGACGCTGGCGCGAGTTCCCACACACGCCAATTAGATGTGAGGCCAGCCCTGGCGAAGGGGGGGCACAAGTGGCGGGACGTGTTGTGCAATAATAAAGACAGGCTGCCGGACAGGAATAATGCTTGAAAAGGACGACTCGGCGGGCGCGAAGGAACCATATTTAAAAAGAAGGGCGTAATAGAAAGAAGTAGCTTCATTGGATGGTCAAATACTGTGGTTTTATTGCAGCGGGCGATGCGCGCAAGGATGCAAATGCACAAGGATAAAGGTTGCCAGCTGACAACAGGCTCCTCGAACAGAGAGAGAGAGGCAGGGGACGAAGGATTATCCACCGGGAGCCTCTCCCCCCGGACTGGTTGTTGTCCTGCGGGGTCACACGAGCGAGCACGCACACACACCAACACAGATGCGAGCGCGCGCGCACACACTAGACACCTTCCCAATTCTGTATCCCGCACACACGAATACACGATCGTTGCTGTGTGTGTGTGGTGAGAGAGAGAGAGAGAGTAAACCAAAAAGCACCATCTATCTAGTAGGCATCCTTTCGCTCCTTCTCCACTGTTGCTCCCGTCGGTGCAGCTGCTCACCAACGCATTCCAGAGTGGTGGTCGCAGGAGGCGAACGAAGGAACGAAGAAAATCCTCCGTTTTTCCACCACCGACGACGACGGTGGTTGCTTTTCGCTGCCTTCGTCCTCTTGTGCCGTCTACACCTTTGAAACATGCACACTCTCAGACACAGAAACCAGCAAGCCAATTCTGGCTCCGTCTTCTTTCTTCGACGGTCTGGCCAAGGACCTCTGTTTCCGGAGCACACACACACACATGCACGGGCGCATGCACGCACGCACGCGCGCGCAGAACATGAAAAACTCTCTCGGCCGCTCGGTCGAGGATTTCGCATCACGCACGCAAGCACGCACGCACGCACGGACACACTCACACGCGGCGCACGGTACGGCGGCTATACACCTGTCCCCGGGCACACAATCGGGAGCGCCTGTGTGTGTGAGTGTGCGCACACACACGGAACGATTTTGCGTGCCACCGTGCGTTTTTCGTGCCATTATTTTCACTCGCGGAAGATGGGAGACCGTGCGCGTTTTATCGCACTTTTTCTTCACTCCCCGTAGCCCCGTCTCGCTTGCACACCCAGCACCCGCACCCGCAGTACGTTGTCAAAAAGTGCGCCTGGTTTCCGAGCTGACCCCGACGGTCGGAACAGCGCACCAGCACACCACGGTTCACCCACTTGACCAATTGACCCTTCCTGCTTCACGGGGGCCTGCGGGGCAAGCAAAAAATACGAATAGTACACACTTTTCAGGTTACCGCGAACAAAAGGCGAAGAAAGGCGAGCCGTCTCGAGCGTCGTGTGCACGCGTTCAACACATTTCGGCCCGACGAAAGCGACGGCGACGCCACACTCGGCGATCGAACGGTGAAAAACCCTGTGAAGAAAGTTTTTCGCACGCCACACAGAACGCCCGTGTCACGGAGGAGAACGCACGAAATTGGCCTCCCTTCTTCTTCGGTGTTTCGTTTTCAACTCTTTCTCTGTATTTGTGTTTTCGGACCGCCTGACTAGATTGAGCAGATTTTGGAACCTCCTGACTTTTGGACCTTACCTTTCTTAACCGAAACTGACCATAGCGAGATTTTCTCTCTCTCGTTTCTCGCTGCTCTCCTGCTCTGGTTTCGCTCTCAACAAATTCTCTCTCATTTCGGTCTCTCCGAGAAAGAACGAGCGAACGAGTAAAATCACCTTCACACACACTCGCACAGAAAAGGCAAAGCCAAAAGTGGTTCCGTATTCCAACTCATAAACAATCACATTCGAATTTTAGTAACTCCTGGTCGTTCAAATCAAACTGTTTTTTAATAAATCAACCAGAATCGATAAATAACCAAGATAATAAGTATGCTTCTGGATTAAATCAGCATGAGAGGACAAAAGGAAAAGGGCGTGATTTTTAAGTAGGCGATGTCGCGATCCTCGAAATGTCGGACCAAACCGTTTTTTAAATCTTAGAAGAACGGACCAGGCCGTATTTATAACGGAACTGTTGTTTCGTAGAAAATGTTGTCAAGCTCATTGTATACTTATTATTAGTGCAAATCGCATTACTGCAAACCGAAAAGAACGATTAAATTAAAAAAAAATTAAATTTATTCAAATTTAATTCACAGATACAGCGAAAAGATAGTAATAAAAGTAATTGATAATAATGATTAAAATAATAGATATATGATTTATCATTATTCGAAATCATTATTGTGTCCTCAATGTCCCTCAATGTTCGCCCATCTTTCCCAATTGAAGGTCCACATCCGTACTCACACCGGCGAAAGGCCATACCATTGTAAAGTCTGTGACAAAGCCTTTTATTGCTCAAGCTCTCTGGCAGCACACTCGAAAATTCACAATGAGGACCAACAGTATCGGTGTCCTCATTGTTCATCAAGTTTCGCACTCTTATCTAGCCTAACGGTTCATATCCGAACACATACCGGCGAAAGGCCTTATGTGTGTAAAGTCTGTGAAAAAGCGTTCAGGTCGGCATTCGTTCTAGCAAATCATTCGAATTTGCACAATAAGGACCAACAGCATCGGTGTCCTCAATGTCCGGCAATGTTCGCCCAGCGTCAACTATTGAAAGTCCACATCCGCACTCACACCGGTGAAAAGCCATACCAGTGTAAAGTCTGTGACAAAGCCTTCCATGCATCAACCAATCTAGCAATACATTCGAAAATTCACAATAAGGACAGAGAGCATCAGTGTCCTCATTGTTCGTCAAAGTTCACACACTCATCTAACCTAAAGGTTCATATCCGCACTCATACTGGCGAAAGGCCATACCAGTGTAAAGTATGTAACAAAGCTTTCGAGTCATCAAGCAAACTAACACGACACTCCAAAATTCACAAGACGGGTGAATCTCTTTAATCTTCATTGTCTATTCAAGTCTGTATGTTTGTATGTTTGCTGAATCAACGCAATAAAATTTATATTTTGGAAAAAAACTAAACTGTGAATAAAATAAGAAATCTTTAAAAATACGGAATTTTCGGACGCAAATTTGAAATAACTTGGTTTTTCGATATGACTTGGTTGTTTCCAGCGTTAATAGAGTCGGTAGCGCTTATCGCTGTCGCGTAGCTGGCCTGAGTTCGTATCCCGGGACCAGTTGTCCGGTTGGCCGGTTGGCGACGTAAAGATTTGTCTGCGCAGCCAAATCGTAGCGTCTGGACCGAAATTTCACCGATTTTGTTCGTTGTCGCAGATCTAGAAAATCTGAGCAAAAGAGCATTAATATCTGTCCAATTTCCATACATGTGTGCGTGTGCTGATGGCGGTTTGACGTATTCCCCCATTATGAAACTCAAACGGGAACTCAAGTGTTTACTCGAAGCTTAATTTTGCTATAACAAGAGAGAAGGCAGAAATAGAAAGCTATAGCAAAATGAACGTTTGAGTTTGAGTTTGAGTTTCATAAGTGTTTCTTCCGTGGCTGTTTCCACAACACTGAGCCTAACGTATCGGATCTGCGATTGTAAATCGTTATGAAATCATTGCGTCTGGACGCTACCACAAATCGCACAGACAAACCGCACAGACAAATCGTAGCGTCTGGACCGGCTACAAAGAGAGAGAACAAACGAACAAACTGTTCTACTGTTATATCATTCGCAGAATACAACCCTGCGCGTAGGTTCGTATGACAGCGAACGTCATCCGATGATCCGTCTCACTTTTCACATCGGCTTCTCACCCGAGCATCAGACTACGCTAATTCTAATTGTGGGTAAGCCGCGTTGTGCCGCCGATTGGGTGCCATTTTCACTATAAAAACAACGGCCGATTCTACGAAAAGTTTCCAATCCTGTGGAGTTTAGCTAGCTACAGCGGCTGCGAACGTTTTTCTCCCAAAGTCGATCGAAATGTGTAAGTATTTGGGACGATTGAGCCCGTGAGTGAGAGATGCATCGGTGAGAGTGTAAATCAATATGTCGCGAATGGCGCTACCGCGTTTGGGGTGCGCCGAAGAATGCGTGGCTCATATGTTATGTTGACGGTCGTTTCGTTTCCTTCCGGTCGTTTTAGCCGATCGAGATTACCGTGGTGGCGGAGGTAGGGGTGGCGGCGGCGGAGGAGGAGGTGGCGGAGGAGGTGGTGGTGGCGGTGGCGGCGGTGGTGGAGGCGGAGGCGGACGGCACAGGTCTCGGTCCCGGGAGCGACGCCGTAGCCGTTCCCGGAGCCGCGAACGCCGGAGATCCCGGTCCCGCTCGCCGTACCGGAAGAACCGGTCCCGCAGGCGCAAGCCCTCCCTGTACTGGGATGTTCCGCCGCCGGGTTTCGAGCACATTACTCCCTTACAGTATAAAGCGATGCAGGCCGCCGGGCAGATACCGGCCAACATAGTGGCAGATACACCGCAGGCTGCCGTTCCCGTTGTAGGTAGCACCATTACGCGCCAGGCTCGGCGACTGTACGTCGGCAACATACCGTTTGGCGTGACGGAGGAGGAGATGATGGAGTTCTTCAACCAGCAGATGCATCTTTCGGGTCTAGCGCAGGCTGCCGGCAATCCGGTGCTGGCCTGTCAGATCAATCTGGACAAAAACTTTGCCTTCCTCGAGTTCCGTTCGATCGATGAAACCACGCAGGCAATGGCGTTCGATAGCATAAACTTTAAGGGGCAGAGTCTGAAGATACGCCGACCGCACGATTACCAACCCATGCCGGGTATGACGGATTCAGCGGCAGTCAACGTTCCGGGTAAGATATTTGGGATTGTTGAGCCACACCGGGTAACTCGGCTAACACGGCACCAATCGGTTTTGGTTTTAGAAAAATTCTCCGGAGTCATCAGCACGGTGGTGCCAGATTCGGCACACAAAATCTTTATCGGTGGGTTGCCGAACTATCTGAACGAAGATCAGGTAAGTGTCCTGTGGGAAGGTTTTGTTCTCCTCCGTTTTGTTACCTCCGCAGTTCCACTCTAAAGGAACTAGCCGAAGTCGAAAAGGATCAATGTTTAGGAAGCGTGTTTTATATGCTACGGGATCGGGATTAGTAGAGAGTGCACGGATGGAAGCGTTCGTAAGCGGTGGCTTCGGTACTTGTTTGTGAATCACCAAAAACAATACATTCGTTTACTTTTCTCATTATCCTCTTAGCCTAGCGCAGCGTGCACAGTGTGCAGCAAAAAGTGCATCGAACCTACGGAGATGGCATTCCCGTTTTTACTTGTCCTTTGAGTTGTAGACACCCCCCCCATTGCGCGCGTTCTGTTGCGAATCCGTTCCAATTTTCGTAGGTTTTTAAGCACCATAAAGCGAATCAAAGCGTGCTCACCGCGCACGAGCCACACTTTTGTTCCTTTCGTTTCAATTCTCAGCAATTTTAGCACAAATGAAAGCAAAGCCAACGGTGATCTCGCTCGCTCTCTTACTGCTGCTGACGGTAAATAGATTTTCTTGCAGGTATCTGAAAAGAAACATAACACAACTTAAACCCCAAAAAACCACAGCCATCCTTGACCGGTGCTAAACACAGGGATGTAGCATGAAACTAGGTGGTCACACGATACAGAGACTTTGCTTCACAGGTTATTTTACAGCTGCACCGGCTGCAAGTGACCTCAAGCCGAACGAACACTTTCCTTCCTCTCTCTCTTTCTCTCTTTTGGTGTTAGGGCTCGTCGATGGCATTTTACAGAATCGGCTTTTAACCGCGTCGCGTTGGCACCCGTTGGCCTACTGTGTTGATTTTCCTCGCCTCGATTGAGTGTTACCGTTTGGTACGCTGTGTGGTACGATTTGGGAATTTGCAGGATTTGTGTTTCGTATTGGAATTTCAGGTCTATAATATTATTACAGCACACGGCCACTATCCGGGCTTTAGTAGTTTGCGGTGCGCGCGCGCGCGCTCGCCTTCATTACGCGACCGTTTACAGAACTGCTTTCAGCTGTCATCGCATGCAACCGATCGTTTGTAACCGACAATAATTCCATTAATTTTCTCTTCCTTTCAAGGGAAACAGTTTAGAAAAGTATTTTCCTTTCCGTTACAGAGTTTTCGTTTCATTTGCTTATCCATTTCCCTCCCCTCAGCGATAACATTTTGATTGATTTGCTATGTTCCTTTGAAACGTTTGAAACGTTTTTGCAGCAATAACGATAAGAGATTACTAAGGCTTAAACTGATCAATTTTCTTCTTTTTCTTCTCTCTTCTCTTTCTCTCTTTCCATCGTTGGTCCGACAAACGACTGAGAACGGTTTTTATCGGCCACCCTTCCCTATGGTGGTGGTGGTCTCTGTTGCCCATGGTGCCCGTTTGCGGTCGCCAACAGAATCGATGCACACGGTTGGCTGAACTGGCACTGGTTCCGGGACCGGAGCTGCCACGTGCTGTGTTCTGTCCTTGTTTTTTAGTGTTCCATTTTTTCTAGGCTCATTCACACTTTCTAGGCATGACCGTGCGAGATACACCGGTTGATAACAGTTTTTGCAGCGACACTTTAACCCGTTGTTTCAGTTGTCCGCGAACATAGAATCGCCGCAAGTGGTACTTTTCGTTTTAGCTCCGAGAAAATGGCGTGAAAGCTTTCCCGTCCGTACTGTTTTAGGGAAGGAACCGTTTGAAAGTAAATCTTGAGCCATTATGCTCGGCTGCTGCGGGCCCTAAGATCAGAGAAGCAAGTTAGCAAAATTGCCGGGGGTATTGCCGTTGGCCATCAGGCAAGTGCAACCTTTCAGCGACAGCGGCACCAACATTTGCAGCGAACTTAGTCCGTCACGCGCGATCTTCAATTACTAGGTGCAGGTTGATCGGTAGTAGCGCCTTAGGGGGAATAGTTGGTCCTAACCGACGTTGGGTTGGCCCATGTATTCGGCAAACTCCAGAAGGAGCGAAGGAAAATAGGAAACATTTAGAGCATCAATAGATTCGCGGAGTCAGGCGCTTGCTGTCGAATCGTCAGTAGCAGAAGTTCTGTGTAGTTGCACCGTTTAGCCGTAGCAAATTTACTGTGAAGCATCTCTAGCATCAGTTAAAAGTTTACGATACGATAGCCTATCAGAGTCACAATAGTCTTGTGGTTCGTTGGAAGAGGATCGATGTGATACGCAGGCTTTCCTGGTAGTCCCCCCTAGCTTAACGCAATCGTTCGTTATTCCGTCCTTCCGGTTCGAATCTACGCTACGAATCTCTTGCATCGCTCAAATCGACCTCACCTATGCCGGCCATACTAACATGATGTTTGTTTTCTGTTTCGTTTCTCTTTTTCCTCTTCCGGTCACACCAACACACTTGTTCCGGTTCCCTTCGAACGTGTCCTTTTTTTATTATAATACTTCCCCGTCACACGACGATCGATCGATCGGTTCGTCTTTGCGACACTATCTCACACACAAAAAAAACAGGTTAAAGAATTGCTACTCTCGTTCGGTCAACTGAAAGCGTTCAATCTGGTCAAGGACGCTGCAACCGGTCTCGGCAAGGGTTACGCGTTTGCCGAGTACGTGGAGAACTCGATTACTGATCAGGTAAGATCGTAAGCGTAGGGAAAGGGATGTTGTGTGAGTACTGTAACACTTCTTCCCATCGGCACAATAGGCAATTGCTGGACTGAATGGTATGCAGCTCGGAGACAAAAAGCTAATAGTGCAGCGGGCCAGTGTGGGTGCAAAGAACGCGAACGCGACGGTGGTGGCTCCGGTTCAGATTCAGGTACGTTCGCGTCCTTCGCACGCGGCACAAGAAACGACTCAAAATAATATGCTACCTCTTTTAGGTTCCGGGTTTGTCGTTGGTTGGTTCGTCGGGTCCCCCGACCGAGGTACTGTGCCTGCTGAACATGGTCACACCCGACGAGCTGAAGGACGAAGAGGAGTACGAGGACATCCTGGAGGACATTCGAGAGGAGTGTAACAAGTACGGTGTGGTGCGGAGCGTGGAGATTCCACGCCCGATCGAAGGCGTCGACGTGCCCGGCTGTGGCAAGGTGTTTGTCGAGTTTAATTCAATCGTCGACTGTCAGAAGGCACAGCAAGCACTGACTGGACGAAAGTTTAGCGACCGTGTCGTCGTCACGTCCTACTTCGATCCAGATAAGTACCACCGGCGAGAATTCTAGGTATTTCACGGCCATCACGCAGCAAAACGGGATGCGTTCCACGGATATGACGGAACTTGTGTGACGATCGCTCTCACGGGGCGAAACCATAGTTTTACAGATCCGCTCGATTTGCTCGACGTAAATTTAATTTGCTTTCTCTCCGATTGGCAATTGCAGACGAAAGTTTTTAGAAAATTTCCCACAACACCTGCCGAACATCTTTTTGCTGCTTTTCC
The DNA here is from genome assembly GCF_943734635.1 of Anopheles cruzii. Classification (NCBI taxonomy): domain Eukaryota; kingdom Metazoa; phylum Arthropoda; class Insecta; order Diptera; family Culicidae; genus Anopheles; species Anopheles cruzii. Next base: position 5,022,346 of record NC_069145.1, on the reverse strand, counting down.
AGCAGTACAACAGTATCGTCCGATGGTGTTGAATATTGACGTGCAAACAAAAAATCAGCGAGCATTTCCGATTGTGGCCAGCCGTGGCCGGTTGCAAATGGTTGGATTTTGGGTTTCAATATGAAGCAACACTTTTAAAACAGAAAACCAATTGATATATAATCCGATCGATGGTTCCCGGCCACCGTGGAGGTGGGAAGTCTGTCATGTAACGTAGGATGGCCCATCGGGCCACCATCCTTCGGTGTGTAGTATATTTGCAGCGATTTTCAGGGCACGGCGCATATAGGGTAATCATTTCTAGCCACGTAAGAGACACACGCCAAGTGGTTCGCTAATGTGAATCGATTACTGCGGAAAAATTTTCCTCCTTCCGACTCTCGGACACCAAATTGCGGAATCAATAAATGACAATGCAGTGAAGATCTTATGTACCGTCTAGCTTCCATATCGATACGTAAACATTCCGAAAGTCGCCGGCTTCTCGCGAGCGTTTTTTTTTTCGAGGGCTTCTGAAAGAAGCCGTCTCTGGTGGCATGTCGGTTTACGCAATGGCAGGGAGCGGCCCACCATCCGAGCGTCGGTTTGTGTGGAATGTAAACTGAAAGTTTCTCGTGGCACACGCGCATCGGCTGCGCCCGTTCACCAAACTCTGCTGATCCGATCTCACCGGGCTAAAGAGGGGACTTAAACTAGCGCCAAATACGGTAAGTAAGTTGTGTTGCGATGTAGTGAACTGTGGGGACAAAAAAAATGCCAGTGAAAACACATTAATTCATTGCACTTGTAAATGCACATGGCAAATTGGCAAATTTTCCGCCCTTTCTGTACGCACGGTTGTATCATGCGGCCAGGGCGTTGATGAAGGGGGGCAGTTGCTGTAAGACGCTCAAAATGGGGGATTGGATTGTGGTTTGTTTACCGCGCGCCTCTACTGTTTTGATGAAGCAGCACTCCACGAGGTGCTCTGCTGCTCAGCGATGAGTCTACGATCCGGTTTTCGGGTGGTGAAGTAATACTCGGCCCGCTATCATTAAGTATGACCGAAATGCGAACGCAAATAATAAACAAAACTCCCATGCATTACCGTTGCCGCCGTTTGTAGACAATCAACGCGAAAGGTCTGGTACGGTTGGGCGTAGGTTGGCTGGGGGGCACTGGGTAGCCATCGGTATCGCAACTCCCAAGCACGAGCAGAATGAACCAACAGAAAAAAAACCCGCGCGAAAAACTCCACCAAAGAATGGCGCTGGAAGAGCCCAACTTCACACCGACGCGGGGGGTCTACCATCCCTTCGAGATAATTTTATTAATGAAGCTCCGACGGACAGATATTGCGTGCGGAGTTGGATTTGCGTGCGTTGCATAAAGTTACTAAGTTTTTGGTGGGGGGGCGTCTGGGTTTAGGCCTGAAGCGATCAGCCTTAAAAGATCTTCGTAAGCGCGGAGGTAGACGCACTCAAAAGTTATTTAAATTGTGAATGAATCTTGAAAGTAGAGCCTCATCATTTGGTTGGTGGAGTCCCATTTCGGATACAATACTCGCCGGCAGGTTGTACATTATTTATGACTCTCCTCGAAAAAAAAACCGGTTGGAAGACACCGCACGCTGCAGAATGCTGATTGCAATCGGCTTGCTCATCTCGCACCAACCTTTGCCACCCGGCCACCTGTCTCGGGACATAATCGGGAAAGCGATTTCGGATCCAAAGTCATTGAACTTGGGTTGCGGTGGTGTGCAGGCTGGGAATGGGTGTGAATGGGCAAATGGAACCAATCCATCATCTACGCCACCGAACACGTAGCAAATGGTGCCGCTGCACCGAGCACGAATCGCATAACTGATTGATGCGATTAGAGCGCAAACCGCAACGCAACCGCGGCAGCATAATAACGATCATCGTCGTCACCCCTGTCGCCACCAGGGGCCATTGTCGTCGAAACCGCCGTTGGCCGACAAAACGAAGGCAAAAACGTGGCTAGCAGCATAACGATCGGATCGGGCGATCCAACGCTGATTGAGCCGCTCCTAGGTGAAAGGATGCGTTATGCTGCTTCCTCTTAATGGCGCCAGCTAATACCACAATTTCTAATGCCTTCCGGCACTGCTGCCGTGTGGCGGTGTTAACGACAAAGGCGACAAAGTTAATGGGAGAAACTCCAGTGCGGTAGGCCGATGCTTATGGATGAGCGGGTCGGAAGTGAGTTGGGACACTTTGTTTTTGCCGGAGGTCCCTTTGCGGTGATGGGCGTAGAAAGTGTAGACAGTACAGATTTCATTATTCCAGCTGTGAGCCGCAACATTTGGGGCTTCTTGTAATGTTTTAACGATTCGTCATGTTACAATAAAAGGCGGGAAAGCAAAACAGAATTTTTGACATGAGTGCCCAGCCGGCCGGCTGTGACAGACCGGGAGGCACTCAGAAGGGTTCTCATGATAAACGTCAAAATAATCGCATGTTTTGTTTGCGTTTCGATTGAATTTGTTTGGAACGCGTGAAGAACGCATTTTCGTAGAACGGATAGTTTTGTTCTGAATCGTTGGTCGGTTGGTCTCGGCAGTTACAGAATGTTGAGTGAAATCCATTTCATGAAGAAACCAAGAAAAAGGATGCCATCCTCCGACAAAACCAGCACGGTGCTATCGCCAATAGACGGCCTGACCGTAGATATCCGCAAGAAGCGTCACCATGTCAGAGTAGACGAAACGGTTTTTGTTGAGGAAATCAAAAAGCGATCCATTCTCTACGAAGGCGCAATGGTGAGAAGTGGAAACACCGCACTGCGGAATGAAGCATGGGGCGAGGTGGCGCAAATCATGAATCTATCGGTGCAGGAGTGTAAGAAAAGGTGGCGCAGCATGCGCGACGGATTCCTTAAGCAAGTTCGCCAAAAGTCCGAGGAGGATCGCAAATCTTGGATTCACTATAGGTTACTGGAGTTTTTGCTCCCCTTCATTGGTGGCTTCATCCCCAAGTTGGTAGCATGTCTTGTGTTCCGGCTGTGGTCTTGTTTGGTATATTGATATTCACCCTTTCTTTACAGACAACATGCGAATGTTTATGGTCAAGGCGAAGACGAAAGCGATAGCATAGACTATCTGGAAGCGGACAGTGATGTGGAATTGGATGAGGACGCACCGATGACGGTTTCGTACGTGACGGAAGATGGCAAAGAACTGTTCCAAGTTTTGCATACTTCCAGCATGCCTCCGCTTCCCGATACGGCCCTCATCAGTGTGGACAAGTTCAGTAACGCAGGCCAGGAGGCAGGCCAAATAGTTGAGAAGATGTTGGGCAACACATTTTTAACGCATTACAACGAGAGTCATGAAGATGATTTCGCTGCAACTAGAGAGGAGGAACAGGAAGAAGTGGATTCACTGAACACACATGTCTACGAGGAGCACATCGAATCAACGGAGATCTTGGAGCAAGAAAACCAGGATCAGATGCACATTTCCGAAACTGATAATGAAAGTTTCACCGACGAACACTATTTGTCGACACCGCAGCACGTGTCTGATTTGGATGATGAAGGTTACGTGTGTGTATCGGAAAGACGAAAATCGTGTGCCCAATTAGAACCTCAAGAGGAAAGGCTGGATCACAATGTACTACCAGGTTATCGAATAGAGGAACAGTTCCCTGCCGCTTCGCTTCCCGGGGCACCAGAATCTTCGCCCCGTTCCATAGCAGCATGTTCTTCGATTCAGCGCGAAATAACGAAAAAAACGGATGCACGCCTTGGCATTACCGATCCTGACGAACGGTTTCTGATGTCCTGTGCTCCGATTTTGCAACGATTGCCGAACAAAAAAAACCTTCTCGCACGCCTCAAAATACAGCAAATGCTGTATGAGCTGGAGTACGAAGAAAAATACAACTACGACGGCAGCAGCTGAGCGGAGTGGTATACTTGTTTTGCTTGAAGCGATATGGACGTGTATAACCGAATCATTTTCTTTTGAACTTTGTACAAATGATACGCATTAAAAAATGAATTTTTTGTTTGCAATTTAATTTGTGTTAAGCTTATTGGAGCATTTGAACATAGTGTGACACAAATCAGCTTTAAAGATGTATCAACGAATGGCGAGTGATTGAATTGCTCATCTACGACTGACTGGTCAGCCTGAAATTACCATTAGAAATTCCATTTGTTGTGAAAATCGGACGAAAAATCCTTGTTAGCAAATTTTCTATTAATGATGAAAATAATTATGAACTTACTTTCTTGAAATGATCACCCAAATGTTCCCAGCGACAGTCTTGTACGAGCGAACCTGGGAAAAAGTCCTTGGCCGGACTCGGGGCGATGTATTTCTTGACATCAATTTGCGAGTCGCAGCGCACCTGTACCGTAATTGGGCGAGGCAAGCACACGCGAACTAGCATTTCCGAGCGGCATCACCACCCCGAGCCCGGGACGGCTGCTGCTGGGAAGAATTTGCCATCGGTGACAAATGTATTTTAGTGATCGTTCCTTCACATGAATCACGAGCGAATGCGCTTGAGCGAAAATCTGCTCGAGTAATGTTTGTGATTGGTCATTTCAAGCAGCTCGTGCCGATCGAACGCCGAAGGGACGGGGACGGACTAGCGAGCGCTGATCCGGAGCTCTGCCTTCAAACACTTCTGAATGCATAAACTTTGACCCAGCGGTGCTGTAGCTTAAATCGCCAATAGTCGTGTTGGAATCCTTCTTCAGCCGCCAATTGCGTCGTAAGCGTAGCAATTCGATGTGAAAGTCAGTCGAATTGCTTAGATTCACACACTGACCACAATGCGCTGCCTTAAGCCAGAATAATAAGATTATGTAATCAAAAATTGGCTTGAATCAGTGATTGAATAAACTAATTAAACAGAATCGAAAACCCTTTCCTAAACCTGAGCTTTTTATGTTCTTCGGTTAAATGGCCCACTGCACTTACCATTCCATGGACCATGGTTATGGACGTTTCCCTAAATTTGTCAATTATGTGCGCATTGCAAGCGCGATTTTTTACACTTTTGTGTAATTGACGAACTCAAAGGGCTCTAATACCCATTTAAGGCCCACAGGGAATCGACTGGTTTGGGGATGACGATTGCTGGTGGCCCCTGGCACGCTCTTGGGGCTCACGCGCTCGAGTGCTTGTGTGTGTGTGTGTGTGTGCTCGCTGGTCCACTAATTACCCGGTTGGGGAGCTTAGCGATTTCATAATCACTTCTCGGGCACGATACCTTCTCGTCGCGTTTTCCCCGTTGTTTTATTTTTATTCCAACACTAACTAACGAGAGTCCGGTTTTGAATCCAGCGGGTGATTAGATCATCATTAGCCGACCGGAAGTGGTGACCAGGAGCGCGGCCAGGACACACACACACACACCCGTTTGGCCCGGGGCGGAGCTGGGATACAAATGACATTATCCCATTAGTTTGCAACGCATTGTTTATCTTCATTATGGGACTCGTAATTTAATTTCATTAACGCCCCTCCCGGGAGGGGCTCGTGTGGCACCACGGCACCCACCCCTGTGTAACAGTTTAGAGTGCCACCAGGACCTCGCTTTCGATCAGGGCAGAAGCAACATACTTTTTGACGACTGTGGCGCGGACACCGATAGGACAATCGAAGGCTTTCGGAGTGCGCGAAGGGCAAAAGGGCACCGGGGACGCACTGGTCCCCCGAAGGACGGTCGCGGGCGTGTGTGTGTGCGAGGGCAAAACTCGTTTCCCACTCGCCCCAGTGGGGGCAAAGTGGCAACCGAAGCAGGATAAAAGCAGAGCGTGCCACGGGGCGGGAAAAGGTCGATTTGTCGATCAACGTCGATTGCTGATGATGGTGCCGCTGTCCGGCTTGATGTTGCAATCCTTCCTTTCGCGGCCTACAAACACACGCGGTAGGGGGTCGCACGGGTCGCCGTCAGTGCCGCCGCATGGCGTGCGTTGGCCATTAACTCGCTCCGAGGAGTATGTGTGGGTTCGATTTTCGCGCATCAACCAGAACGAGCGTCACAGTGCGCTTTAAATAGCGCAGAAAGGCGAACAAAAAAAGAGGAAGCCAGGAAGGCGAACCCAACAGGTTGCACAGGTTCAGGCTCTGTTCAGGCCGCCACCTTCAAGGTCGGTGCGCCGTAAGGCGAACAAGTACGGGACGACAGTAGTGATGCATAAAAATGCATGCATCACTTGTTGCACCGAGCTTCGCGAGTCCGGGCCCGGCGATGGTTTGCCCGGGGTTCGTCGCTTCACCGACGCGCAAGTCTCTCTTCAGCGACTTGCGGTCGATCCCCGTCGCCGATGATCGTAGCGCAGGGAGCGACGTTCTGACGGTGCTTTCTCTCGTTCTCACCCAGACCACCACCAGGAATGCTATCTCCCTTCTACGCTGGCATGCCGAGCGAATGGCGAACGGCGAAGGGGGTTCTCTCTTTTAAATGTCAGCCTCGGCCAGCCAGCCAGCCAGCCAGCCAGGCTGTTTCGTGTGCCTTCTGGTGTGTGTGTTGATGATGGGATCGTCGCGGTTAAACAGCGCGTTATATAAGTTTCGCTGTGTATTGGCAGAAATCATAAAGAGACCATGGGAAGACCCCAGGTCGGCCGTGGTGTGAAACCGTTGTTAACGGCCTGGCAACCTTTCGGCGACATAACGTCGGCGCGGACCCATCCGTCCCGGAGTGTTAAATCAAACGAGTTACTTCACGCATGCAAGAGATGTGAGATAGTTTTGATAAAAAACAGAGCGGCCGTGGTTATGGTCCACCCCATGCGGGTCCTGCCCTGCATTTGGCAGTCCGAGATTCGATTGTTTGTTTATTTTATTGGGTAAAAGTTACATAAAACATAAGAGCAGCCCCAAATATGCAGTTCGAAAGGCCGCCAGACGGCGAAGCATCTGGAAGGGAACATCGCACCAAACGCACAAACATACACCGCGTCGAAAGAGAGAGAGAGCGAGAGAGAGAGAGAGAGAGAGAGAGAGAGAGAGAGAGCGAGAGAGAGAGAGGGAGAGATGTGCGTTACACAACGCAGCTTGCAGCGGCGCCTGGCCGTCGGGTTGGCGCACGCGCGCGCGCGCATAGTTTGGGAAATAACCATAAAATAACCAATAACAATAATGGTGGCACATAAAATAATGACAATCGCGGGTCGGGCCATTCATGTAGGGGAGCATACGGGCCACCGGGCAAACGTAAGACTGGGAAGCCAACGATCGGCGGTTTAGAAAGATCGTCCGATCAACCCGCGAATGTCGGCGCGGTGGTCCGAATTCGGAGGCTCGTGTTTGGGATTGGATTTGCATAAATTCGCACACTTCGCTGTGTTGCGCGGGGGGTTGCATCCATCGCAACCCGCGGCAACTCCGTGCTCCGTAAAAACCGGCTCTAAACGTTTCGGCTGAATCATAACTGCTGCTGCTGCTTCCCGGCCAGACCGATTTGTCGATCATAACATGGCGTGGCGTGTGATCAGGCTGCTGATGGGCTGCTGGCTGAGATCGTTAGGAGCCTCTGGGACGGACATCAGCGGACTTTCGCTTTCACCGCACGATCATGATCATCAAACCGATCGCGGTGCGGTCCAGCCACGCAGCATCCATCGTCAACTGGAGCGTCTTTATTTGGTCATTATTACACAACCCCTCAGAGCACCCTTCTAGGAAACCAGAGGGGAGCTCCCCAACTTTGCCGGGGGCTGGCTGGGAGTTTTGCAAATGGCATCGCCACCGAATGTCACATGAGTGGCGTTTCGTTTACACCGACGAGCTAGCCCTAGAAGGCCAAGAAGGAGACGGGGACTGGGTTCTTGGGGGATCGCGTCGTGTCCCGTGTGTGTTACACCGCGACCGCGTGACCAGCTGGGGCTCTAAATAATGTAAACTTGAACCACTCTGCATGCCGCCGAGAGCTCGGCGCCGTTGAGAGCCTTCTTTCGTATGCTGCGGGCGTCGCGATCGGTTCCCATCCAACGCCAGACACGGCAGAAAGGGCACCGTAAGATGGAGATCGACCACTGAGAGGGAGAAGGAGAGAGTGAGTGAGATAGACGGAATGGCGGTCGCGCTGTGGGCTCCGTTAGTGGATCGTAAACTTGTGGTGCATTTGCGCGTCGATCGTCAGTTCATTTTGGCCGCTCCACAGACCAACACACATCCCGTTTCTCGTGCGCGTCTTCGTCTTCGCACGGGGAGATTTCGTGACGGGCTCCAAGGATTTGCTACGCCAAAGGTTAAGCCCTCCGCTCGCTCATAGTCGTCGTCGTGTGCCGTCGTCGTGTGTCAAGCGGATTGGAAGCTCGTGTGTGTGTGTGTTGCTACAATCCCAACATCCTTTGTATTGGGTGGCTTAACGCAGCTGGCCGAGTTGGGCGAGAAGTGTGAAAAATTTGTGCAAAACAACTTTTCGTTGATAAAACACACAGGCGGCCGGTTTTTGTGTTTTCGGTGCCAGTAATCGGATTGGATGTGAACGGGAAAACATATTTTTGTGTGTGCCGTATCTGCCGTGTGATCCTTTACCATCTGCGTGGCATTGTTTGTCGGAGGGTGTTTGTAGAAAACAGATTTAAGGCCCTTGTTTGCTTCCTTCGGATGGATTACTGAAAGACAAGACGCCGAATGGCGACGGCTGTGGTTGGGCCCAGTTTGTTAGCCATTTTGGCAAACCAGGTGACCAGGGCACTCGTTCATTGTTCCGAAATTACAACACGGTGGTGTTTACAGTGTTTAAGAAAGTTGGTGAAACGTTTATGCTTCTAGACGATGACTTTTGCAAATAATTTATACGCTTATTTAACTTGTTTTTTTTGGTAATCTTTGAAAACTTTTAGTTTTACACTGAAAATCAAAACTGGATCTAAAAAGACCTCTAGTAAAAATAGGTTTTATATGTTTTACAGGTGTCGCCTGTTTTCTATTTAGTTTTAGTTACTAATCAATTCAGTAAAAAAAAAAGGTTTAAAGAAAACCATTTTCCAAACCTTACACCTTACATAATTCTTCAGCGAATTTTTTAAAATGCTTTTATCATTGCATTATGAGAATGTCTTATGTGGTGTATCGTTCCATTTTATGCTGCTTAGGCGGAGGATTGGACGTAACATAAGAGCTTAGGTAAACCATATCATTTCTTATAGTTGCCTTTCAACCTTTCACCGACAAAATAAATGTGCCAATAAAGAACATACATTGCCGCGCAGATCGATCTGCGGTTGCACTGCCCTGACACTGGTCTGGCCAGTGAGCTAGCGGCCGAAACCGGAAGGACAGCATCGCCCGAAAGGTCGCTCGCGATCCTGGCGGGTCGATAAGCCAAACGCGAACGGCCAGCCGCAAAAGGAAAGTCGACTTGAAGACTCTAGTCTATAAGTTTGAACTAGTCTATAGCGTGAACTAGTACCGAGAGAGTTCCATTAAAAGCGAGTGGAATAACGACCCGGCCCGTGATTTGAGATGGTTTAAAATTGTGTAGGCTTATATTGATTCAAATTAATTGCTTGGCAACGCGTTTAACCGGCCCCGAGTGCTTGGATCTCTGGACCCTTTCACAGGCAGGCGCAGGCGGGTGAAACAGGTGAAAAGTGCAAGTGCGGTTGACGTCGTGCCCAGTGTCTCGATCGAAGCAGACCGCGAGTCGAGTTGCGTCGAGTGAATCGTTGCGAAAGAAAGTGCAGCCGGTCCATTCTTCTAAACCCGGGCGCACTTCTCGTGCCCTGACCTGACTTTGAGTGGTTTGGGTCTGGAAAAACAGGAAAATCGTGTGAAGCGTGGCAGAAGCGTGATCTCCACCGGGGGGGCAACCGATAGAGGATACCGGTGCACCGCTTCAGCGAAAGGAAGGCCAGCTTTCTACTTTTCTACACCCGTTCCGCGGAATTAGCAAACAAAAGCGAACGTCTCTCCAACGGCCTCAGCCGGCAAAGAAGCAAAAAGATGGCCGTTTCGTGGAAAAGAAATGCTCTGTTGCTGATGTCGACCCTGCTGATGATCGGTGAGTGTTCTTCATTGTGTGTTTGTTTCGGGGCCGTTATTCTGGGCTAAAGTTTATGCGAAACACACGGATTGGGAAGGAACTAAAATATTTTCCCTAGTTCCCTAGCCACCCGCCACACAAGTGCCCGAAAATCCATCCAAAAGTACCAACGAGGAGGAACCGAAGCACGTTTACTCTTTAACGTTAATTTAACTTTTAGCCCCAGGACCGCCGAAGCCCGGCCGCTTCGTTTTTTATTGGCCGTCTATAATAATAAGGACCCCAGAAGGGCCCTTTTTCGTTGGTTGGATTGCCTGTGCCTATAAACATAAACTTGTCGGTGGGCGAAACGATAGGCCTCCGACCGACCGACCACGTATGAATCGATTGTGTGGCACAGGGCACTTTGAGGCACCGGGGGCAAATAAAACACTTTATGTGCTCACCACTAAAGCTCACAGCTGAAAAGCTCCGAATTCATGGTACTGTGCCGCACAGTCCCCAAAATGGCCATTTAATATCGCAAGCTGCCGTGGCAACCGTGAGCTTCTTAATTGCCACTCGGCGTGTAGTTTCACGAAACAATATGTTTATTGTAAAATAAAATCATTTTGAGGTGCAAGGTCAAGTCCCGAGAATGATACAAAAGAGCGGACAGCATTATTTTATGATTGTTCTGCTTCGTTTTTTTTTGGGGACCACCTTTCAGCGCTGCCACAGAGGTCAAGATTATTTTGTATCCCATTTGTTCCATAGGTTATGGTTCTGCTTTGTTTTTTTGTGGCGCTTGTTTCGGGGTCGGGTTTTACTGTCGGTTGTATAAACTAACTTCAATTTTTCTCCATTTCCCGCCGGTGTTTTTTGATTCCGAATTCCGTTTGCCCGGTAGTGTTTATGGCCCCGGCTATCATGGGACCGTGGTCAGCACGGAATGGGTTCCGTCTACGAGAGCCAGCCATCGCCATGCTCCTTCCGGCAGAGTCGGAGCGGCAGCGGAGGGTAAAGTATGTTTATTGCTCGTTTAACCGCTGGCCCGAACGTCACGTATATGAGCTTAAGCGCAAGGCTTCCCATCGCTGACGCTCCTGAAGCGCGTGAGAATTGTACCATTATGCTAGCTGCACTAAGTACACTCCGAAAACTGTTTAATCCGCACGGCTCACGTCGGCTTTATCCGTACCGAACCGTGCCATGCCATTTTCCCCGTTTTCATCATTGGCCAGTATAACACACAAAAAAAAAGGTGCGCATATCTATCGGGAAAACCAGAGCCCACCAACGCTCTGATTAGCGATTGGCCGGTGCGTTCGGGCGGAATGCTGACGATAAAAATATGCCACGCTCGGTTCGGTCGGTTTGGAGTACGCCGCAATCACCGGAAGTCAGCATGGTTTCGATTTCGCGAAACACTTTTTACAGCATGTCACGTGTGTCGAGGTGGTTCTATTGTTAAGAATAATTGAAAGAATTCATATGTTACGGTCGAACAGTATCTCGTTAGTATGTCCTAAAGTGTGAGGGGAGTTCTCTCGTTCTCTTGTCTCACTTATTCTGTCAATCAAAAACGGGAGTCGCTAGTTTCGGTAGCGCGCACTGTCAATTATTAACGATAAATTGCGATGCGAATCATCCGGCGGAGAGCTGAACCACCATCTCAACTGTCAAATGATGTGCCCTGCAAGCTCCGGAACTGTCAAGACTCGGATTTCGGCCCCCCCGTGGTTGGTCAGCAGCAGGATGGGACGGGGCGGATAAAGAAATCGGGGAAAGAGACTGCCACTCAACGCCACTGGCGGCGTCATTTTCGCACACAGACCGAGATAAGCGAGTGATAAGTTTGACAATCGTGCGCTCCCGAGCCGACACATTTTGGTTTATTCTTCAAATCCCCCAGATTTCTCGCCCTAATCATGCCACTCTTAATCCTCCTTCGCCGGCAAGCGCCGGATTTGTGGTTTTATTTTCCCGTACGGCGAGTGACGGGAAAAAGTTGATTGCTGCCCCGCCCCAAAAAGGCTGCCATCGTCCGCTGGAAAATGGATTGTTCCGGGGGTACTGAAGGAGCGTGTGCTTCGTTACGCAGGATACTGCGTACGGGATCTCGACCCCGCGCCGGAGTAATCCAGTAAATTATGCCGTGCTGTAAATTGTACCAAGAAATCAAGAAGCTGTTCCCATTCAAGATCAAGTGGCAAAGTAACGCCCAGCGACGGAATGGCGCAATATTCGGCCCCCCCCCCCCCCCCCCCTCTTTTCTTTCGGTGCCCGTACTTTCCGTACTTTCTCGCATGCCGCAAAAGCAGATTAGATACGCACACAAATCGCATCAGCCCACAAGCCGCATCCGGAGGGAGATTGCGTCTGGAATTCATGGTGCATGAGCATCGTGAGCTTCTTCTGATTGCGTCGTGATATTTTTATTTTCTTGAACACTGGAAGCGACGGCACCGTACCGTCCGGAGTAGCACCCGGTGGGGGGGGGACTCACAGGGCCCAGCCTTGGAGTATTAGGACCGTCGAAAGCTTTGTGTGTACGAAAGCTAAAAGGGTACTCCGCGTACGGGCGGCGGTGGTTAAAAATTAACACCGAAACGCTTCGACTTCCTGTTGCCGGGGCCTTCATCTTCCTCGAGGCGGAGCCTCTTCCAGTTGCGCGCCGCGCTAATGGAAGAGGCCCCCGAGACGCGAACCGAGCGCATGGTTTTGCGAGTGCGAATTTTGGGATACACCACGGGTTACGGAATGGTAAAATGAAAATTTATTGCAATCATATTCCGTGTCGAAGGACATTGTATTCAGGTTCGCTTTCGCACCGCTTTTACAACGACATCCATTACGTTGGTTTGCATTTTAAGTATTCGGCTTGCAGAAATGCTGTTGCTGCATTTGTTGCTTAAACATTCCTCGTACCCTCGTGGCGGGCCACGGCGTGCCGCGGTGAGAATATTAAACGAATTTATGTTTCCCCGTTGCGCAACGCTCGCATCTGCTAATGCGGTGGGCGACATTGCAATGGGACGCAAGAGGGTGCAAATTTTGTGTTGCAACACGCCACTATCCCGGCCCCGAGAAATGGGATGCAAAAATATTATTTCCACTTTCGATTTCGACGCCTTGGCCGGCGCGGCATCATAAACGGGCCAACGGGCGCAACCTTTTCGCCGTTATGCGTTTCACTCTCTGCGTGGCTTTTATTGACCCAAAAGTTACGTAACAGCCCGGCTTAAGTTCGGCTCGGCCTAGAGGAAGTCCCATAACGATAGCCGCGCGAGAGGCGCGATGGGCGATGAACTGCTGCAGGTTGTCTGGAGTGTTTATGTGTTGTCCGGTTTGTTTGATGCTCTATTTGGAGATCGCTTTTTTCCTGATTTCTATTTAGACAGTGTGTTGAAAAAAGTGCCCTCGGGGATCATGTGTCGATCGTGTTTGTTCGGTGTACTCGATGAAGGTGTGAAGCTTTTCCATTTCGTTTTCGTGATGTTTCGTTTAAACTGCGCGCTTCAAAGTAAGCAAGAGAGCTTGGTCCCACCGAATCATCGAATGGCTGTGATTAGTTTAAAGCAATTGACAATGGGCACATTCCCTTGACATTTGTTGCCACGACATGCACGGCCATCGATCGGTGAACAAATAATTGCCCCAAACGTTGGCTTTGGCGTGCAAATATGGCACGCGTTCGGCGTGCGCTCAATTATTTGCTGCCCGAAAAAGGAGCCACCGACGGGAGACCATTACAAATGGTGTGTCTATAGGGTGTTCCATCACTATTACATACCCATCACATACCCATACTATTTAAATGTTAAATAACTCCGCTATTTGTCTGTTGATTTTGAGAAATGAACAAGATTTATTTAGAGTATAGAATGCCGTTTATTAGCAATTCACACAGAACATAATATTATTAAAATGACCGCCTCCATTAGACACACAAAAAACCGCCCTTTTTTGGGGATTTTTCATTGTATTTGACAACATTTCGGTAACAGACAGTTCTTCGATGGTCTTCGGTTGGCTGGCATAAACCTTACTCTTCAAATAGCCCCGAAGAAAGAATTCAGAAGAAATTCGCCAGCAATAAGCACGCACAGTTTTCTCAGTTGAAAACTGAAAACTCACTGAAAAATGGCGGAGTTTTTTTAAGATTTCAATAGTATGGGTCGTGATGGAACACCCTGTAGATCACAACCAGAAACGCATCAACCAGACACCGAACAGTAGCATAAATCTCCCACACACTCCCAGGCCAAATCTCGCTCATCAACAAAGCTCGCTGCCCTATTTCTTCGCCATGGGAAAAGATCGCAGCACAGCAGTGCCATTGGTTGCCGTGAAGCAATCGAAACCCGGCATCGGCAGCATGCGACAATCTCTTGAAGCTCTCGCGTTCGTGCGTGCGCCATATTGCAGCAACATTGTCGCGAAAGGCCGCCCGCCGACGGCCCGTTTGTCGCATCAACCTGAGCCCCCGAGCTGAGTGGCCTTTCGATCGCGCGCGCCCGCGTGAAGCATAAACTATAATTATTGTTGTGGACCGTGTTGTGGATGCTGGGGCTACAAAAATGCAACACAGACACACTTAGCTTTGACCCGGTGGCCAATTAAACGCATGCAACACGCGCGCGTGTTGTAACGGTCATCCATCGGTTGTTGTTGCTGCTGCTGTTGATGGGTTGTACACCCCGAGCACTCCACGGACTTGGCTCTGACATTTGATTTTCGGTAGCTCGTCCGCCACTTGTTCACCCCAGGGGGACCCCAGGGGCATTTCTTCATTGCTGCGCACGCTTCACTTGATTGTTGTTGTGTTGAGTCATCGACATGACTTTTCGGACGCCCCCCCCCCCCCCCCCCCCCCCCCACGCGGGTCAAAAGGGATGAATCGGACCCGCACGGTGTGTGCGTGTATGTAATTGAAGATAATTGGACGGCATCGGGCGCGCGGATCGATCTTGAGAAAGAAGCACGAATTCGTGTCGATTTGTGACCTTGAAAATTATCTCTCGTAGCCCAAAAAATGGGGGTTCGGCTGGTGGGGGGTCCCGATTTGTTTTTTGATGTTGCCAACACCCGATCACCCGGAATGTTGGCGCAGCGAAAGTGGAGCAATTTGTTACGCCGCCCGTAAGCAATCGTGTTGATCGTTGGCTAATCGATTTCGTGGTTGTGGATCGTGCCTGACGCTTTTTTTTTCTCGGTGCAGCCTCCGGATAGAGATTCCTTTTTTTATGGCCAGCCCACTAGTCATCCCATAATCATTTATTTAAACGGATGTGGACCATTTAAAGCTCCCATAAATATGCTGCGCTGGCGTGCCCTGGCCCGGAAGCAGACGTCCTGGCGCGGCTTGGACTGAAAATGAATCATGCTAAAACCGGACAGATGGCCATTCCGGCACACACACACACACACACACAGACAGTGTTCCCGCAAAGTTCCGCTTCCGTCTGCCGGTGACCGGAGTGACAAAATCCGTTCACGAGTGACTGCGTCCTTTTAGGGCTCCGGCCCGCAGTGAGCTGTCCATGATGCATAATTGACCCAGCCAGCCGCCAGCCAGCCGCCAGGCCGGCCGCTAATAATGCTAGTGATAAATTAATTTTGAATTAATCAATTATTAATTGCACCCGCTGGTGACTTAATTAATTTGTGTGAATTTTATAGTATCAAATCGTTCGAATCGTTCGCCGTGTTGCAATGTAGCCGGGCCTAGCCGTTTGACATGCCGCCCATTTTTGTGTCATTTCGTGTATCGTTTGCTGTTTGCGTGTACCCACTTCGCAACTGAACTGATTTTCGAATCGAAACGATGCGGCGCTAGCAATGTAATGGAGCGCTTCCGTGGAAAGCCGGTTCGGCGGGAGGCCAAATGTAGGTGTGAGGACCAAATTATGATTCGATTTATTTCACTCGAGTGGCGGCGCGACACTGACGGCCGCGCGGCCGGGAGCCACTCGAAAATATCCACAATTAATTCCGTCCATTCCGCTGATCAAAGTGTTAATTTTCCATCACTTCATACGCGGCCCGGCTCGGAACCTTTTATCACGTGCACCGCCAGATGCACTAGCGCCAGCGATTCAGTCGCCCACCCGAAGTGGATAGCCAATAATTGGTTTTATTATATTTACTGATATTTAACCTGGTCTGGCGCTCCATTTAGGCGGAGCACTCGGGGAAAAAGAATGGGAGCGCACACCTTTCAAGTGGTGCTCGCAATGGTTTTCATTACGGTCACGGTGCAATTAATGGAACCAGTGCCAGTTGAATGGGGCACTTAGTTTTGGGGCCCACAGTCCCCGAATTGCGGTGGGAAAGCAATCTCGACGTCCGCCGGTTTGACATAATGGCGCCAGGGACTTTAATTGGTGGACTTTTACAAACAATCGAGCCGACAGTCGAGAGCCCTAAAATGGCCCGCCAAAGCGGCTTTAAAATCGCTTCCCACGTGCGGCAGGCATTCTTTAAATTGTTTCATGCGGGGCTTTAAAGTACACCCAACTCCCGGGAGTGGCACATGTGGTACAGGATCCGCTTGTCGCGGTCGCCGTGGCAATAAAGTAGTCACCGCGGGAAACCGAACCGGTACGTTCTGCTTGAGGTCTTGAGGCTCATTATCAAATACCGGAGTGGAAGAGCATAATTTTTCGAGAGCGTAACATCCTCGCGTCGTTTGAAGTAAATTTAGTGGAAATCTACAGTTTTTCAAACACATTCCCCTTTTGGGCGGAGGCCACATTTCATACGAGCTCGTGATCCCAAACAGAACTCGCTGACAATCGGTGCGAAATATGCACCGAAATCCGTTTCAACCGGTTCCGGTTAACCGGTTGAAAGACTTTAAACTAACCCGAAGCATCAGCCCCATCAAACGCCGGCGAAAGGTGTCGGTGGTCACCTAAGGGTCTAATTAAATTTTCATTAAATCAACATACCTTAAGGGAAAGGATTATGAATTCAACGGCGGCGCCAGCAAAGCCGGTAGCTTGCGGTGCTTCCCGAACCGCGCCACTCCCGCGCCGGGTTTCGTGAATCCTTTTTGGGGGGATATCGTTTAAAATTCAATCGCTTCGCCCGATGGTGAACATTGCGGTCACCGGCAATCGGTTACGACTGGTGAAAGTGTAAACGATAGTGAAATTAGGCGATAAACAGGTTTTATCGCCCGGGTAAGGCCATGGTTTTCCACACAATTTTCGAACATTACGCTGTCTAATTGATGGTCTGTTAAACCCGATGATTCGATGGATCGATGGCCACCAGCGTTCCAGCGAAGAGAGCTGCACTCCGACGGCTCCGATCGGCATTGTAATTCATTTTCCGACCTTCCAACCGATACGACCATCCTGTTCACGATTCATATGTTTTGCCGAATGTTTCCGGCGTGGCAGCCAGCACAGGAGCAGATTGTACGAAAAGCAAACACCGGCACGTCCGTGTGCGGCACATCGTCCCCGGTATCGACTTCATCTTCACCTAGCCGCCCGCCACCGGCCGCCACTTGGTATGCAAAGTGTTTGCCCATCTATAAAATTGCAAATATTTCCAAACTCGGAGCTGCAGTCCGTTTGGTGCTTCCGTGACGGTGGCGCGCACGTGGCGCTGGTCCACCTGTTTTTACGGTGAAAAATGTTGTTCTCAAAACAATATTCAATATCTTGCGTATCGCGTATCGCGAAACCGTGAGACTCCAGTAAAGTTTTAAACGACGACGACGACCCACTCTATATCGCCCAAAATTTATGCAGTCTCTGGGCCCAAATGCACCGGGGAGTGCATAGATGCAACATGATGGAGTTTTGCAGTCCAGAATTAACATACCAGCTCGGTGTGTATGTGTGTGAGTGCAGTGCACAATGGCCACCGAGCTCGCCGGTCGTTAATGTTTGCGAAATTGTGTTGTGCCCGAAAAAAGCGGAGCACAACAGTAAACGAATTAGTTTTTCGAGCACCAACAAGGACTAGCTAGCTCTCTCTGAGTGTGTGTGTGTGTGTGCACGGGGGACACACCTAACCTAAGCTGGAAATGATGGAACTCGGGCCGTGCGCAAAAACCGTTTAAACAAATTCGCATTCTCTCTCTCTCTGTCGGCGAGAAACGATTTGTTTCGGGTACGGACTTTTTTGCGTCCCCCGGACCCTGGTGCATTGCATTTGCATCTACCGGGCGCGGGCCAGGGACGCCCCCCCCCCTTCCGGCGGGAAAGAAAATTAGATATTTATTTTACAAATATGGAAATTTTTGCGCCCCACGCCGGGGTTGGACGCGTGTTGGTTATAAATAGTTCATTTCCGCGAAGCCGTCGTCCTTCGATCCTGGGGAGCTGCCGCGGCTATGGCCCAGTAGTGTAGTGTACAGTGGCAGTGGAAAGAAAGCCGCGCGCGCCCTGCGCAAACTCTGGAACAGGATTTAACTTTCGGAAATGCAATTCGACCCATCCAGATGGAAGGGCCCGCCATTCATCTCGCCGAATGCTGGGCCCGGCACAAGTTGCTGGTTGACTTTCGAGTGCGCCTCGGGACCGGCCGTTGGGGTTTGAAAAATGAACAAATTTATCCCCTTCGTCGACGTCGACGGTGGCGTAAATAAAACTTTTCCCTCAAAACCGGGCCCCGTGCGGCGCTGGTCTTTATCTTTTGTAACTAGTTCGCCGTTTGGTCCGGCTCCCGGAAACGCGTGTCGGAACGCGTGAGGACCGCGAACCGCATTTCCCGCCGAGCCTTCACGCGATGGCGCGTTCGGCAAAAATCATAATGAACAACTTCCAGCGTTTGAATAATTGAAAGTGACGATAAAGTTTGCCGCGTCGCGGTCTCTCCTGCGCGGCAACATGCAAATTGACCTACCCGAATTCGATGCAATTCGTTTCGGCTACTTCTCTCAGTTAACGACGAAAGTTAACACGGTGGCCTCACCGTAATCCGCGTCCTGTGCGCGATAAATGAACGAAAGTTTTGCTGAAAAATCACGGATCGAAGTTTCGCCGGAGTTCTGGACGCGGTTTTTTGCACAGCGATTCCCGTTCACACTTCCTAGCGAAAGGGCGTAAAGTAAAAGTCATCACTTCTGATCGTCGTGTCCCAGACATCATCAGTGGCAACTCGTTGCCAAACTTTTCCAATAGTTGCGCTGTCAAATCCGAGGCTGCCCTTAGGGGACTGTCGCGAAGTCTGAAGTCACTTAACGCCCAGAGTTTAGATTAAAATGTCCCTCGAATAGTCTTTAATTGGCAAACACATTACAAACATTAAACTTCTGACAAATTCTTCTGGAATTGTCTGCCAGGTTACATTCGCCAGGAATGGTTTAATTGGTCCATTGGAAAGCGGGCTCGTTGGCGGTGGATTTGGAAGGATGGGTTACATCGGTGGTTTTGGAGCCATCCCGAAACACACCCGGTGCTAACCTGCCGGTGCCCGGAGTCTCGCCGGAATGGGAATGAAACTTTGGTTTTTATCATCATTGTCCGTTGCCAGTATTGTTGTTGTTGTCGACTGGCAGACGGGCACATTTTTTTTTTGCCGTTTGTTGTGCTGCAACCCGCCATTTTCCCCATTTTTTTGGTGTCGCCTCTTTGGTTGACTCTCTAAACGGATGGCCCGGCTCTAGGACGTGGCCCCGCGAGACAGCGCGGTACCGGGTCGTGCCATTTAGCTGAAGCTAAATGCAGTTTTGGGAACCGACGGTCCTACGTGACTGCGCTGCCGAGTCGTCGTCGTCGTCGTCGTCGGCGGGAGTGCACTTTGCGGATTGCGGCTGAATGCGTTGCGCGATGAAAGGATGCATCGCCCGCTTGGTGGGGAACGAAACGAACGAAAAATGCATATTTTCAGTCGCCCCGAACAACACAAGGATGCCATATTTTTATTGTACGTGCTCCGACAGGCAGGCAGACAGGATGCGCGCCGTTGGCTCGAGGTGGCAAAGTGTCCTTCCCCCGCGGCTGGGTGTTTGAAAGCCTCGCCAAGCACATGATGGGTCGGGCGCGTCCACATTCATAGCCGCTGGTGGAGCCGGCTTTGTTGATGGAGTTTCTTTGCGCCCGCTCGGTGCCAGGCCGGTTGAAGTTTTCCCAAGAAACCCCCGGTTGAATGAGGTGAGAATTGAGCACGAAAATAGCAAAATATATGGGACTCGTGACACCATTTGTTGGACCCCGTCCGCTGTCTGTGTCGGATCTGTGTTCGAGGACAGAGGTTTTAAAGCGCCGCAGCGACGACGACGACTCGGTTAATGGGGCACAACTGCAGGCGCAAAACTGGTCACCTTACTTACGTCCATTACCAGGGGGACCTCATCGTGGTGCGTCGTGGTCCCATTCCACCGGCAGGTCAGCCTGGCCAGGGCGGATGCTGGCAAAAGTGTCCGCCGAGAGTGTTGGCCCACTGGCGGATGGTTGGAAAGTTTCTGGACAACTTCTGGCGTGACTTCTGTGTCCCGGGGGAGACGACCGGAGTGTGGTCGGACCCCACGCCGTGGGTCCAAGTATTATTATCAGTAATTATGTTACTGCCAAAGGTTACTTCTCCGGCGGTACTCGAGCGGCCAGCGGGAAGATAAATGAAGGCGATGATCACGATTACACGGTTCCTGCCGGCGAAGTACCGCTTGGCCACGCGGACGAAGTAGGGCAAGTTTTGAAACTCCCACCGAGAAAAAGGGGGCCAGTCTTGCGGGATACGTCCTGGTGTGGGTCCTGGAAGGGGTTCGAGTCTGCAGTCTTTGCGCTTGCTTTGACACGAACGATGCACCGCATGCGAGTTCCATTTCCTGGGGCTCGGTCGTGGTCGCGAAATTAGCACTGTTTGAGGTGGTCACTCTTGGCAACTCTTGGCTTCGGAGTTCAGCGCTGTCGGAGGTGGCTTAAAGGAACTATAGACGCATTCATCTTGATTAGGATTACTTACTCAAAATGTACTATTTTACTTCGGACCGGTTAAAGGGCAGACCGTGCGGTTTTGTTTTGAGATAAGGAGCCGGCTAAAGTTCAGCATTCTGTCACATGCCCCTCGAATTACCATTTTAATTATTTGCCCTAAATTTGAACCGCAACCATCCGCAACCGCATCATCATGAAGCTACAATGCCATGGTTACCCCATGCCACACCGGTTGCTAGATGAAGTGACACACACAAAGTCAGAAGAAGTGTTTCAAGACGGCAACGCTTGTCCCTAAACTAGCATCCAATGATTTGCCACTTCCTGCGGTTGCCAATAATATCAAAATTAGAGTACGTGATCAAATTCCAACAGTTTATAAATACCGTTTTTGGGCCGTGAATGCAATATCTTGGACAGTCTCCGTAGACCCGTAGGATTTTCTAACAAATGCTTAGAATCACAGTAATCTGCTAATATGGGTAGGTGATCCATCAAGTGTTTGGATTTTAAACTACTGAATAATTGACTTTTAAAACGTCAAACTCCATTCAGGAAATTGTAAACATTTAGTGAAACCTTTGACATTAACTAAATGGGACGTTTGCAGAACATTGGAAAATATGAAAAATTTATTTCCAA
This sequence comes from Anopheles cruzii, assembly GCF_943734635.1. Taxonomy (NCBI): domain Eukaryota; kingdom Metazoa; phylum Arthropoda; class Insecta; order Diptera; family Culicidae; genus Anopheles; species Anopheles cruzii. Next base: position 5,000,868 of record NC_069145.1, on the reverse strand, counting down.
GGCTGTAAGTCTTCAACTCAGATTGTACGAAATTTGAAAAGCTCATTTAATTTAAGCTCCTTTCCACCTCGGTTGGTTCTTCGGTGACATTAAAGCTGAAAACTTGGACGACATTTTGTTTCATCAGGACGGCGCTACGTGCCATACAGCGACACAATATATGGCGGGATCTATTAGTGTCAAACATGAATACTTTCCTTTCATTCCGAGGCACTTTTGCGCTGCGCGCTGTCAGCTTCCGTTACGAGTTTCATATTTATAAATTTCGATCATAAAATCACCGCAAATCAAATAGATTAATTAGAATGTAATGGAATCTGCTATGGATTCAACGATTAGACGCGGTGCTCGTTTCCAAAAGCGGCTTGAGCAGTAAGTAAGTGGGCGCAATATCGGGCGTGCCATTGCGCTCGCCAAGATCCAATTTCACGCACGGTGGCGGGCCCCATTTTCATTAGTTTCGATTATGGGTTGGGAAGATTGCGCCAAACATAAGACATTAAATAAATACCATCGAACAAGTGGTAAATAGCACACATACGCGACGCCTCGCATACACCTCTGCCAGGTGGCTCTGGCGCCGACGTAAACATGTTTACGTAAAGTTTAAGTAATTTGTTCCCACAATTTGGGAAGCCCCGCCTCGAGTTCGCGTTTTCCGCGATCCGCCGGCACCTGGAAAAGTGGTTGAAAATTGATTTTCGCCCAAATTGCTGGCGCTCACTTTGTTGTGGTCGTTATTGTTCGCCGTAGGTTTGCCGGCCACAGGATTTGATCCGCCCGGAGAAGGACGGGCGAGAAGAAAATGGGAGGCATCGTCGTGGTGTCTACGTGGGATCTGGAGTGGAGTTTTCGTCTCCGTCAGGGACACTTGCGTCGGCCCCAGCAAAATCCAATTTCGCCGAGAACGGGGTGAACCGCCACGTATGGGGCGAGTTTTCCGCCAAGCATCTGATGATGCGCACATAAACGGTGCGCGCACGATAGTAATCTCCCAGTAAAGGACTCGCCCCGAAAAAAAAAGGTCCCGGAGTCTATCCCCGCGTGAAGTGAACATCATAAAGTGGGGCAGGTTTCGCGATGATGTGTAACCACGAGCCAGCAGCAGCAGCAGCTGTCACGAAGGCGCGCTGTTCCGGCGCCTTCAGGCGCGCTCCAAAGGAGTCTTCAAAGGAGTTTTCCAGGTCTCGCTCTCACTCTCTCTCTCTCTTTAACTTCCACGGTGCCTGGGCGGTGGGCGATGTTTTACGCATTTTCACTTTGATCCCTGGCCCCGGGCGGCGACGGTGCCGTCGGCGAGGGGTCGCGCGTTGGCGTGTCATTCGCGAAACACGTCAAGCGGCAAAAGCTGTCGCAGCAAGGCAGGAACAAAGCCCCGTCCTCCTCCTGGTGGTGGAGGACCTTTAAAGTCATCTCAATTACCTGCGGGCGTCCCGCGGTTCGAGCATCTCCTGAGCCACTTTAAGCGGAGCCCTCATCGTTTGGTGAAGTTTAAATCAAAACTAATTTCTAGATTTAATAACGAGCGTACCGAGCGAAGGCGTACTTGGCCTTTTTTCTACTATTCCATCGCTCAGAAGGCAGTCTCGGCAGCCAGGTGCCGCAGCGCCTGCAAGGTAGGCAACACAGATTACACGCTGTGGCGGGCAGGCGGAGTTAATGCGCGTCACCCGCGGGGACGAACAGTACACACAAAGCGAACGCGCTGCACCGTGAAGCACCGTGCTTGAGCAGTCCATTTGTACTTTGCGCTTTCCGGACTCTTTTTATGCAAACCAAAGCGAGCAATCAGTCGCTCGTTCCGGTTTACTCCGGCGTCAGTCAGCGAGTCAGTTAACAGCCAGCCCAGCCCAGCCCGGATGCTCTGCCAGCCGTGCTTTTCGCGGAACGACGAAGCACAAACAAGCCGAGCGCGCCCCGGCTGGCCCGGGAGGCCATAATTCTCCGGAAATGCGATTATCTCGCACTGTCTTAATCTTTTCTTTGCTTATTAAACATACCCACTGCGCTCGGTGCTGCGCGCCTCTTCCTGACGATTGTTGTCGGTCTTCCTCGACATCGCTATCATTCTGCTGGGCTGGGCTGGGGAGGGGTGGGGGTTGCAATTGTGGTGGTTTTATTTGGCCAACGCAAAACTGAAATGGGCCCCTCGGAGCAGAGTGGCGAATCGTTTGATCCTGTGCGCGTTTTGGGGCGTTGTTTAACGGTTCCCTGATGTTGGAGTGCCTCATCCCGAACTTATATTGGACACGGACCGGATTGGCCGCGGATTAACTTCCACCCGGGTCGGTCCTTGTTTTTTTTCTGCGTTGCCTACTCAGGATACTCAGTGCGCCACAACCCGCGGGGGGCAAACAGTGCGTAAGAAGTGCTGAAACAAATCGGGCGCTGGCGGTTGGTTTGTGGCTTTTTGTTTATTCAAGACTATGGCCGTTTTTATTTACCGAGTACCATTTTCATTAGCGTTCATTCAAAACGGTTCATTCCGCTCGCTGGCGGCTCCTTACGGTCGATCGTTCCCGACGCAGCTTTCGATGGCGATGCTTATGCTGCGATGGGGTGGCTCTCGGAGCATCCGAAACGCGACCAAACAGAAGAGCGAAACAAAAAAACACATGCTATGGCCATCGTACTCGAGAGACGGTGGAATTACAATAAAGAAGAAGTGGAGCGCGGAGACGGTACGGTCATCCTACTCCGTAATCGAGGACTTGCGGAGCGAAGAGGCGAAAGCAAAACTCTGCAGGCTTGATCCTTGATTCGAGTCGGTATATTAACGCCGCGAACGCGATAATAAAAACGCCAGAGTGCCGCAAGTACCAAGTACCTTTCTTTCGAGGCCCCCGATGGAGGCCCCACTGTTTGGAGCACTGATTTTTAAACGAAGTCTTGTGGCTTGGTTTGACGTCCCCGAGTATCCTTGGCGCGGTTTGGCTTTCACGCGCGATGGTGGTTTTGCTTCTTTACGACGCACTTTAACGAGTGGTGTACCATTAAACTACACTTTGAAATAGTTTAATTAATTATCTCTGAGGGAGATGTGGCATCGTTTGGTGCCGGAACGATAGCCCAAACATTGACCTCCATTTTAAAATGAGGAGACCGATTGTAGACGATCCGTTCCAGTGTCTGTGGGTGCCTTCTCCTGTTTTGTTGGACATTTTTATGGCAGTGCCAATTTATGTGGACATTGTGCGCTCCTTTCGAGTGAATATTTCTCGGAAATTACATTTTTTTTAAATTACTAGATAAGAGTAATGGCCCAGTTAAAAACTCCTGAAAAAATCAACAACTTGACCAATATTTCCTTGGAACGTAATGTGTTGAAATGCGAACCCTTCAGCCCGTTCGTTTTGAGGACCAGAAACTGATCGTGGCTGCTACAATATCCCTTCCGCTTTAAACCGCTTGGATGCGATCGAGAATCCGAAGGCTGCATTGCGATTGTCTACCTTCAGGCGTTAAAGCAGCACAAAGGCAACGATCCTTCGATCAAATTTGCATTTGCTCAGGAGGACAAAGTGTTGCTGCTGGCCAATCAACGCTCAACCGAAAGAGGGAGCCCTGCCAAAGGCCGAGCACACGGAACGGTCCGTGACACGAAGCGCCGTTGTCCGTTTAATCCCTAAACTTTGAAGCCGGCGGAGCTGGTTCGTGCGGATTTGCAGGCCGACCATCGACCCGGCCCAGCATAGGCCTAAGAAAAGCCGAAGCTGCCGGCTGCTCGACGGTGTCCGGCCTCCCGGAAGATAATGCCATCAGCGTAGTCGGTTGCCCGGCTGCGGTTAAAGCCTGCTCCTGGAGACCGTGTCCTTCGGCGGCGCGGCGCGGCGACCGCGGGGAGGTGCGTGGATAATTTAAATGTCGTGTCTTAATTTAAATTGATACCGCACGCAGGAACCGCAACCACGAAATCGGCTTAACGATGCCGAGGGCGGACGCTACGCACGGAAGGTGGACCGGCGACGGCCAACACCGGCGACGGTCGCCAAGCCAATCGGCCTCGGAGCCACAGGCAGCAGCAGGTTTTGTGGTGAGCTCGGTTTTTGGGAAGACCGAGCCCTTTCAGCCCACGCCATTCCACTGTAAATGCTGGACTTCCTCCGGAGGTCTTGCTGGTCATACATCTAAAACCCACAACTCACCAGCTTCTACCTTCCTTCGGAGCGTATGTGTGTGTGCGCCCTTCCGGTTCAACCCGTTCCACTTCCGGTAGTTTCACGCCTCGCCGCGAACCCGGGGATTTGGAGGTGGCCCAGCCCAAACGGGGAAGCGAAACTTCTCGGCCACTGGATACATTTCATAATTGTGAAAGTTATTGAAATTTATTGAAGTTTGTCTTATTAACATAAATAGATCCCCGTGGGCACCCCCCACTGGGTGGTCACCCCCGGGTGGCACGGTGTAACTCCAACCTCACTCACTGTCTCACTGGCGCGCAGGAGGTGGCCCTCGGGCGAGAAGGCAAATCTAATTTAAATTCGTTTCCTTCCGGAACACGAGTCGGGTTCTAGGTCGGTGGGCCGCCGCCGCCGCCGCCTAATGGATACCGTGGCCGTGTCCGTGTCGGAATGGACCTGGCCCACTGGCTCGGAGATATGATAATTAGTCATTGTTTGGTGGTGTTGAACCGAACTTCAATTGCCCGGCGCTCCGGCGGTTTATCAGCTGACGGGCCCTTCCAGAAGCAGCAGCCGTCGGGTTGGGCAGCTTCGCAGGACTTTGGTGCCGGTGCGCCGGTCGCTGGAATCGCTGATAGTGACGGGCCGATCGTTTGAGTGGCCACCAAATTTCACCGGAACCGGTAATGGAAATGATGATGGAGTTTGCTCCCGTTGCACACACAGCAAGATTAAGCCGGAGCTGCCTGGCCCGGTCCGGCCCGGTGAAGGGCCATTGATCTTTTCGTGGTGCGGAAATTAAAAGCTAGCTAGCTGGCTGGCCAGGGCGCCGGCGTGCAAGAGAGAGTGTTCGTGATGCTTAAATCTGCTTAAAAAGTTAAAAGAGCAAAAACAGAGTCCCTCCCCAGCAGCAGCAATGTTTTGAGGGTGGTGGCGAGACGCGAAAACAACAGCACGACTCCGTGGTTGGGGGGGCACAAGATGGCAAAACCGAACCGGGAACCGTGAACCGGGAGTCTTCTGGTGCCCGAGAGCCTCATTAAAAGCTCGAAAGGTCAACTTCGGGCCGCGTTCGTTCGCTCGGCTGACTCGCGAGCACTTCTTTAAGGCTTATTGTGATTTTCCCGTTTTATCGATACTTCAAGCCGTCAGTTTGGCTAATTAAAGAGCACTTTCTGGTGCCGGCGCAAGTGACGCAAGCTTTTCGGAGTCCGACAGAAACGACGCCCCGGAATCGCTTCGTTTTTGGCCACCGTTTTCTTCGGCCAATATGTCACCGACGACGGGGGTTCGCCATTAGGCGAAAGTTTTATAATCATTTGCGGCTCTCGGTGATGATGAATTGGTGAGCCATAAAAAACGGGGGCCACTGCGTTGTGCGCGACATTTGCAAAATATCGTAACAATTATTGTCATTCTCGGGAGTCCAGAAACAGCAGACCGGGCTAACAAGGATCGGGCTGGCGTCCTGTTGTCCGAGACCAACAGCAACTTATTTCAATCTACGGCGAACGCGAAAGCGTCGTTTGGGAGTCACCCGAATCACACCGAAAATCAGTCCACTCGCCGGATTCGGTAGATTTTAATTAACAAAGTTGGTCGGTGGTCAAATGAGATTTTTGCTTATTTTTACTCGGCCGTGTTTGCCCGAGCATTCCGGGTACGCGTTCACCCGGGATTCAGGGGGCTCAAGATTACAAAGCCCCCGGGGACGAGGATGTTTGGGACCATTCGGTTGACACTGCCGGAAATGGGTGTAGCAACTAATCAAAGTTTGAAATTCAACGTTTGTTTTACCACCGCGGATTATACCGTTGATTGTTGCTGTGCGCTAAAGGGAATTCACGGCAACATTAAATTCTGAGCCACAACTTCTGGAGTGGAAGAAAGTAAGTTGACGAAACTACGGCGTAATTATCGCGCTTAGAAAGAACTATCTTGCTGGCAACCCACTAAATGATCGCATCACACTCAACCTTAAATGTGATCTCCGAAGATGAGACCACGATGAGTCGAGTTTTAACGAAGTTACTCACCAGCTTCACCAGAACCCAAGTTAGTCGCCAATGTACGCCAACCTGAGCCAACCTGATAATCCTGCTAATCCTTGTCCACACGCTGCGCCCATTAGCACTGATAGCCAGAAGTTCTTTAATCAACTGTTTTGCCTGGTTCGAATCTGGTCGAACCCAAAAAAACACACGCCGATGGCTTCATCGTTCAGGAAAATCATAACTGAAGCCACCGAAACCGAACACTACGCAACACTTGATGCGCCCTAGGTACTTATCTGGGTCACGACGACTGGGCAAGATTTCTTGGCCCGTCTGAAGGTGCAGCGATTTCCTGCGGTCCCAACGAACACGGTCGCGATTATCGAAAATTTGTTTGACCTGTCAGACGGCTCCGTGAGGTGACGGTGACGGTTATTGCCGTTCGAAGAGTTAAGGCGAACAAGCAGGCGTCGAGAAGTTATGACAGGTTACCGGTACCGGTCTGTGGAACACCTCTCAGATATATTAACACAACGAAGCAAACATGGCTTGGCTTGACGAAGAATTTAACTAAGCTTGCTGCGATGGGAAGGAAAGAAAGGTAAAAAGTGTTTGTGTGCGTGTGTCTGGGTACAAACGTCTGTGTCTGGGTACGCCGGGCGTCCCGTCCCGGCCAACATCTACAGCAGCGTCACGTCCTCTGCTGCCGGGCCCCAGTCTGCTTTCCAGCGGTAAACATGGCAACTTATCGTTTTCGGTGTACAAACTGCGTGTTTCACGTGGCAGCCTTGGCTTGGATGGGCTCCCTGTTGGCGTTTGATTAAGTTTCACCGAAATTATTACGTCCCATCCGTGGAGTAGGTGACGTCGGCCGGTGCTGGCCGACCCACCCACATGTGCGACCCCTTTATTGGGTCCACGTGGGCCTGACAGTTGACGGGGCCGACCGAATGTTAGGTTAGGACGACGCGGACAACGCGCTCCTGGGGCACTGTTTAGAAAGGCCTCCTTGCCCGGGTCCCCGGAGTCCCGGCAGCCCACCTCAGCAGCGGGCCTTTGGGATGGTCTAATAAAATCTTCTGCCTTACGATGTCAATGTCTAGCGCCGGGGGATCACGCGGGGTCCGCAGAATGCTGCACATACCCGGCCCCCGGGGGACCCGGGCAAAGTTGCGGTGTGCCGTGGCGAAAATCTTGGATAATGTACAAATATTTGCCAAGAAACTTTGCCTGTCTATGGAAAATATTTGTGTTATTCTGGCGATGGCCGCGGCCTGCCCACACCCCCGTGCCAAAGGATGCCGTGCGGGCCGGTCCGGTCCGGTGCGGTCCAGTCCGGTCCAGTCAGCAGCCTGACACACACACTGTCCACGGAAGGGATTTTCGGGTCGGGTTTTCGGCTTAGCTGATTTATGAACCACGGCCACGAGCGACGCCGGCGACGACGGACGAATGTGTGGTCAGATGTGGCCCAGAAACTGGGCTGGGGGGTTGGTTGTTTTTTGTGGTTGTTGACAATTTTCACTTCGCGACTTCGGCGACCAAGGTAGGATGCGCTCGAGAAATAGCTGAGGCCGTGGAATGTCCACCGGAGTAGGCCCACCGGCAAGGAGCGAGCTGAAAGTTTACGTCGTCTACCGGCGTGCCGGATGTGAGGCCGGTGTGGGCCGTGGGTCTGTTTTCGTTTAATCTGCCCGCATTCGCATGGCAAACAGGGCCGACCTGCCGAAGGCCGAAGGGTCAGCTCTGGTAGTCCGGGCTGGGATTTGTCGAGGCTTGTCGGCTTGTGTTACTTTATTAGAAGTAAATAGTCGATGCCAGGACGCCAGGAGGACATTCTGCAGCTTGGGTGGGTGATTGCAGCAGCAGGAGAAGGGTTTGGCTGATTGCTAATTAAATTGCATTTTTATACAAACGCCTCCGGATGGGTCGTATCCATCGGCCAAGGAGCCAAAGGAGTAGTACCTTTCCGAAGGTAATGATAATGCTGCGCCAAAGCAGAAAACTTTGTCCGGAGTTTTGTGGTTTGGCCACTATCTCATTGCACAACGGCGTGCCGGCACAGTGTAGTGATGTAGTGTGCCGGTTACACAAAGACCGACCCCTCTCCACCTGCGCCGCAGGAACCGCCGCAACTGGCAGCTTTATCAAGCATCTCAAGAAAACTTCGGAACGCACGCAACGCACTCCAACGAGAATAGAACCGGGGGTTGCTGAGGACCCCGACCTGAAGGGAGGTAGAGGGAGCCTGTCCGAAACCACATCAAAGGTGGCTGGCACTCCGATGCTGACCTCCTGAGGGCTGATCGTGTGGATAAGAAAGTTCACGGAATAAGATTTAATAAGTTAACCTCAAGATTTTGCTAGTTAGCCAGCTGCGGCGAGGGCGGGCGCTCGGGAGGAAGGCTGGGAATGGGTGGTCAGTGACATGCTGACTACCGGTGACACTGGTGACCGCACCGAGGTAGCCGGGAATCTGATGGCCTTCGGATCAAGGCGAACCGGGCCCCGGTCCATTAAGTGATGCCACCCGCAGGGGGCAGGGTTGGTCAGTTTCGCCTTTTGTGTAATTAATTACAGCTTTTATTAGCTGCTTCGAAGTGAACGGATCCTCTCGGTCGCTCACGCGCTCTGCTTCGGGAAGGGCTTCGGCTTCTGTGAGGGTGAGTGAGTGAAAACTTATTTATTGCAGAATTAATTAAAAGAAAACTTTTTGCCTTCCTTTCGTCCGTTCCGTTTTTTTCCCTTGTCCCAGCAGAAGGCAGAAGAAATCGAACCGCCCGTCGTTGTTGCTGTTGGAGGGTTTCCTGCGGGTAGTTCGGCGTAGTGCTTCGGACACACTCATCAAAGCGCTTAATCTTTGAAAGTTATGCGTAGTTCGGTGGCTGGCATGCCGTAGCCGGTGTTTGTGTGGCATGTAGGCCATTCCGGAGCCACAGTGGAGGGGCAGCAGAAGTCGATCTTCCCGGAAGGAAGACCACCACCCCACAGCGTTCGACTTTGCCGGCGAAACTTCAATGTTGAATTAATGGCCACCGACGCCGCCGGCCACGGTTGCCGACTTTGATTGACCGACATTCTGTGTTGTTGTTTTTTCTACTTTCGAGTTGTGCGATTAAACTTATCCACGAGGCGGAGAGCCCCCCCCCGCGTGTTGTTGCCCAGTACCGCCTTCGGGTCGTTAGCGGGACCCCCGAGCGTCCTGGACGCGAGACGCGGGGAGATTCAATTTTCCCTGCAGCAGAGCAGAGCGTCCGTTTGGTGAGCGCCTGCACGGTATGCAATGCGAGTTGCATCGGACGTTGGCGCCCATTCCGTGATGCCATTTTGTGGGTTTCGTACGGCGCGGGTTTCCGTTTACTTTGGCGTGGTGCAGTTTGCAGCCGTGGAGTCCACGCGAAGGACATTGCGGTCGGCCACGCGACGGGCGAGTCGCGCACGGAATCGCGACCGCCGCGGCGTAGTAGATGCTTTCATTTATTTTCATTTGCAATTTTTTTCGCTTTGTTTCCTGTGTAAGTCATCTCTGGCGGTTGGACATAAAATGGGGTGCCGCATCGTCCGGCGGCTAAGCGATTGGGTCAGTCCGAAAGTAGTAGCGAGTATTGTTATAGTTTTTTTTTACTTTCAATTCTTAATATTTAGAACACTTCTTACAAATTGTAATTCTGTTCAAAGTCTGCAACGAATTAATATATTTTTACGAATTATTTTTGAACTGAACTGAAATGATTAGCGTTTTTCGCAGCTTAATGGTCTATTTTTTGCCTAGTAACTGGTTTCTCTGGTAACTAGATCAATTTCAAACTCACTATGTCCTTCCTTCCTAACTATGTCCTTCAGTTCCTTTGGTATCTGCAGTATCTATCTGTTGCTACCTGGCTATGAGATAAGCAATAGATTTAAGAATACGATCCCGGTTGATCGAGCCTTGTGTTGTGCGACTTGTCATCTATTGACTGCCCGGTGAAAAACATATCATCATTTCCACAAAGATGTATGTTTACTTAGTCCAAAAACGTTACAGAAGGCAGCCTGTCTGTAATATTGTTTAGGGAAAAATAACCCGAGAAGCTGGAGCCTGGATAAGCGTCGCTACTTTCGGAACGGCTTAAAGCTTCCTATTTTCACTCGCATTTTATCGTCGGCTAAGTATTTGTCTTCGCTGGGTTTGTCGTTGCGTAACGTTGCGCCCATGATTGCAACCACTTCAGCTTGGTCCTGGCCAGGCCGTTTTCATTAGCGTTGTTGCAACGAGAGCGTCCCGTTAATTCCGCAGCAGCTGACGGCGTGCGATGCAGCGCGTTGCATCCAATTTCTCTGCCGGCCAAACTGCGGCCCGCCTGGTGGTGGAGATGGTAATGAGTAAGTGGTTCGCTTCGCGTGGAACGGGAATCGTGGCAGGGGTTAATTAATCAGACCTTGCCGTCGTGGGCAGGAAGTATTCCTTTCTTCCGGTTCGCTGGTGGTTTGGCCACACAAAAAGATGCCACTTTGGTGATGAAGACTATGAAGTGCGCGGTGCGCTAGAACTCGATTCTCGTTTCCGGTCGGCACGGTGAAGGGATCCCGGAGCGAAGTAGTCCCAATTTGTTAACGGGTTTTGCCTGTTTGTTGTATGCAAACCAACGCGAGTTGTGCGTTGTGTGATTTACCCACTGGCTGATGGAGTGCTGCTAAACGTTTCTAGTCTCCTTAAAAGCCGGTTTAATATCTCTGCCAACAAAGTCCACCCGGTTCGAGTTTCAACATTTTTTACTCTATCATCAGGGGCTCGCTATATGAGGCTCTCTACGTTTGGCGACCTTTAATGTACCGCCAGAGCGTGCCACATCACTTTGGCAAAGTATTTACTTTAGAACAGCATCTCAAAGAGGCAGCAATTTTCGTAATTACAATTACAGAAATCGTGAGCCACCAGCACCGATGGCGTGGTTCGAAGGAAAGGCCCGTCGGTACCGAAGGCTGACAGCAGAACACAGCACGGGCCCACAAAGGTTTGCCAATTTCGCCTCAATCACCACTCGGGGACCATTTTTGGGGCAATCGAGTTCAGAACTTGGCCACCCCGGCCCGAAGACAGCCCGACGCAGCGCAGTGGCTCTTATAATTCGTATAATTATTTTAATTTCAATTTCACTCGCCTAAGCACGTCGGTGGTCCCTGGAGTGGTCTGCCGCCGAGTGGCCGGCGGCCCGGCCTGGTCTGCTCACCTGCGGTGCAATACAATGGCCTTGTGTTCCTGTATCGCGCACGGCGCCAGGATGGCCATTTCGGTTCATCATAATTTATAATTATTGTACGCCAGGCACCGTGCGGTCGGAACGGCCAGCAACGATTGTTGCCGATCGAGTAACAGGCTAAAAGTTTCGATCCCTATTGTGTCCCCAGCGAAATTGAAGACATTTTTTCGACTGCAAAACAAAAACCGCCGCTTATCGCGCCGTGTCCGTTCCGGTTTGGCAGAAGTTCTTCACGCACACGCGAGCAACACAAAACGGAGCGTCGGGTTGGGTCAATGTTAATGTGACCCCGCGGGGTAATCGGCGATGCGCAACGGTGGCGGTCGGGGGGCGGATAGGAATCTCATTTAAATCGTTTCGCTCAAGACGCCAGTCAGGGCAGCCGAGGAGGAATCGCAGTAATTAACATTCAGCAAACGATCCCGGGGAAAAGGTAAATTAGATAAAGTGGCCACCCGGGGGCGGACAGTGAATTTTTACGGACGTTGGCCGGCCGCGGTCCCGGCACACTTTACCGATATCTTACATCCGATACGCCACCGGGCGCCTCCATCTCGCCGGTCGCGTGGCCAACCAGGCGCCTCCATTCGGAATGCGCACGCAAACGTCATTCCGAGCCGTGGCCTGGGGGTCACTCGCCCCTTCGGATTTACGGCATGACAGGCCGGCAGATAACGCCCGACGGTGGACGAATGGTGGTCGGAATCGGTTGCCCCGGTGCGTGGCCCATAACTTTTTCCTTTTCCGAACTCTGGCCGGCCCCCCGGGAGACGACCTGACGGCTTGTCCTTTTTCGGCCCGGCTTATCCGGAACCTCGGCCAGAGATTCATCTCCGTTTTCGGGATGGACCCGGAAGGCGCTCGAGAGAGAGTGAGAGTGGTATTTATGAATTTAATTATCGGTCTCAATGGGCACACGCACGCACGCACGGCACTCGTTGTCGGGCGGGCGGTCGGTCGGTCGGTTCCTTCACTCAAGACGGCACCCCTCGGGGCGGCACCTGACGACGGCGGCGTCAGGTCCGGGCTTTGTTTCTCCAGGCTGGACTCGCAGATTCCATTAAATTCCGGCATTCGGGCTCCCGGGGGGGATAAAATTTACAGTCCATTTTATCTCGCCCCACCCCACCGCTGGAGCTCAGATTTAATTTGTGTCCCGTTCCGGGCGGATTTTTCCGGACCCGTTACCCGGATTCCGGGAGTTCCCTTCCAAAACGGCACACGTCAGCGGCGGCGTCTAAATGGTTTTGATTGAATTTAATTATCCAACACGAAAGCCTGGGGGCGAGGGGGGCACCGAAAAAAGAAAGGACCGGACCGAAAACCGGGGGATTATGAAGACAGCACGCTCCGAGTCCTGCCCGGAGCAGCCCTGTCGGTTCGTTAATGCGCCACCTGGGAATGCTGGGAGAGCGTGGCGAGTGGCGAATAAAATCAGTCTCTGCACGGCCCGGGTTCGGGTGTCGTGTTTCTGTTCCGTGCCTGACACGCCAGGCCACCGGAACCGGAACACCTTACCGTGCGCTACGCGGAGTTCCCAAAAACGGGAACTGGAATCTCAAATCAAATCACATTTCCATCATAACGAAATTAATTACTTCACACGGGCGGCGAAATGGGCGCTCGTTGGGCGCAGAAGACGTGGCGCAAAAATCGCTACCAAAAAATGTGCGTCTCAAATGAATGTAATTAACGAGCGAGGGCGCGCAAGGCACTCTCGCACCCGGCACCGGTATGTTTAATTCGATTACAAGCCAACCACTCGACGCTCGACGGAAGCGGAGCCCCCGCGAGGACGATACGTATCAAGTGATCGCCGTGTGCCGGTTCGCCAGTGCAACGTCCGGTTTGGGTCGTTGCCATTTTGTATAATTTTATCCAGTCGTTCGACAACCGGGCCGGCCATCCCGGGCATATGGCATGGCCGGGGCCCGGGTGAATCGACCACCTGTCGGAAGGAGTGCCCGGAACCGTCTGGTGTCCCGGTGGCAAACGGAGGACATTCGGAAATGGCGTGCGAACCGCCCGTTAAAGCGCTTAAAGTATTAAGGAATTAATTATCTGCCTCTTACGAGTGTGATTGTGAAAGAATCCTTTTGCTGGCGGGCGCGCGCGCGCGTCCGTGTTGGGCGCTCGAATGGAGCAGTCCCACGGACGGTCGGTCGTTCGCTCGGAATCAATTATATCGACTGGCGCACCTGACAGGGAATGCACGTGTCACGGCACGGCACGGCATCGGTCGGTTCACGTGACCTCCGGTGCTCTCCGTTCGATCACGTTCGTGATTATCGTGATTCAGCGACGAGCGCCGCCAACAGGATTTGGTTAAATTTTCAATCAAATTGTTTATTGTGCCGAGTCGAGCATTGACCATTGAGGTCCCTGGGCCGGTCGACGTGTCAGCCATCCTGGCTGTCCATTTCGAAGGCAGCTAAGCACGCTTCCAGCTCTGGCAGCCGTTCGAACGGATTCGATTTGATTTGTTCGCGTGCAACTGACTACTTTCGATGGCCGGGTTTTTGAAGGCGGTCGGTTCGAGGTTCATTTTCCAGCCGTCGGCGGGTTCGGTGTTAATTCAACGTTCGGTAGCTCTCCAATGCTAACCTCTCCCGGAGGTGCTTCCAGATTGATGCCGTTGGAGGTTGAGTTTCATCATCTACTGAGGATGTTGGACAATCGAATATGCGAATATAGTACACAACCCTCAGACAGCGCCAACGTTTAACGTGAGAAGCATCCGAACTCAGTTAGTGGGTTCTACGAACTCACGAACAAGCCGAAACTGAGGGTTTCCGTCGTTCCTTAAAACTATCGTGTCCTTGTCCATTTCTAGTATATTATCGACCCTTTCTCTTGGTGCATACGCATCACTTATCCGTCTAATGCGCCCCTTATCTCTCTTGAGGTTCCTTACTGAGTTTACTGCCTGTTTTGGGCTTTATGGTTCCCTGTGTTGATGATCAGGGGTTTTGATCTGTCTATGCTTCATCCCGATTTATTTCTATCTTGTCATTCATGTTGGATGGCGATCTGAGCCGAATTTGGTGGAGTTCGTATGCATACTCCGATGCCATTTTGAGCGTTTTGTTTCATTTTCTGTGCTCTGTTAGTTACCGCAGTCGTTTACCACTTATTTATCACAACACAGATCTTAGCTCACCGCGCCGCGAGTTGTGGCCCTGTAACGCTCAAAATCCTTAATCAACATTCGCGACCATTAATGTCCACCCGTGAGTTCCGTCCGGTGACGGAACGGCATTAAATTTATTCTCAATTTGTCAACTTTAGCTCAGCGTGATGGAAGGAAACGCTCACCGGAAGCGCTGGCCCCTGTCTCGCGGGCCGCGCACCACTAACAGTATTCAATTACATCGGAATGTAATTAAAAGTTATGCCCGCCGGCGCAAGCCAGCCCGGTGCCCGGTGTCGGATCACCGTGGCAAAGTGTTTCGTCTCCCCATCCCCGACTCAGGTGCTTTCTTTTGGGACGTCGTTTAGCATCCTCCAAACACCGCCAGCCACCAGTGTCGCTCCCAAAAATCACAGGACCCCTGGATTGCAACAGTGTCTTCATTTGCATTTACATTTTCTCCACGTCGAAGTTGAGCCGTGCCGTGGCTGAAACTTGCAAAGTGTCCCCATGGCAACGAGGGCATGGCAAACTCGAACCTCGATGGCGGTGTGCGTTTTGTTTATTTTTTCTTCGGGTATTTCGCGGGAAATGCAAATCGACAACTACTTTGTGGCTTGCTCGTGCTATCATAGTGGCCAAGTTTTGAAGCAGGGAAGATGAGAGTTAGTTTGCTGTCTAATTGAATCGCTTTCTTTCACACGCACTTCCAGGTTTGGTCAGCGGGCAGCGGCAGGACCAGGAGGATCCGTGCAAAACCAAATCGAAGGTGGTCAGCGACGTGACGTACTGCGATCGCTACTGGGAGTGCATCAACAACCAGCCGGAGCTATACGACTGCCCGAACGGGCTGGTGTTTGCCGGAAAGCACCGTGGCGTCACCGAGGGTTGCGATTATCCGTGGCGATCGGACTACTGCGAGGGCAAGCAGCTGGCAAGTGAGTACCCGTGTGGCCCGCGTTGGGTCGGTGTATATGTGTTGCATACCTTCTGGCGTAATTTAGCTGGTGTTTTCCTTTA
This sequence comes from Anopheles cruzii, assembly GCF_943734635.1. NCBI lineage: Eukaryota > Metazoa > Arthropoda > Insecta > Diptera > Culicidae > Anopheles > Anopheles cruzii. The sequence goes on along the minus strand of NC_069145.1, from coordinate 4,985,360 downwards.
ATTTATGGAGATATTTTATTGGCGAGCCCGAAAACGTGCCGTTAAAGTGCAAGACAACTTATTTAGCTATTCTTCGACAAACGATCGATGAGATTGAGCTAAGAGCTTCCAAAGATAGTGCCTCGTTTTCCGTTTGTCCCTCCAGCTAATCGCTTCGCATTATTATCGTCGACGGACACTAGCCATGTTTTAAACTAATTAATTACCATTTGTCAAAAGTTTCCCAACATTTGTACCCCCCTAGCGTGGGGTCGTTGTTGTGTGCTTGTTGCCCAATTTGGTGCGCTCCGAAACCACGCTCCTTTGCACGATCCACGATTCTTTTGAAGTACCCGTTCAAACGCGACCTTTATTTATGGGGTCCTTCAGCATCAGCAGCCCTCGGGTGCCATCGGGTGAGCGCCGGTGAACCGAAATGCAACAAAGTTTTCGAGTGTATTTTCAGCAAATTAACCCATTTCTCAGGTTGCAACCCGCGGACCCGGCTCGGACCGAGGTGCACGGTCAACGGGGTAGATCGCCCTGCGACTGACCCGTAGCCCGTGGACGATTCTTGTCAAATTAGCGAACTGCATCCCACCCGTCCGGGTTTCCCGGGCGAAGTTTCACGGGCTTCGGCGGGCCATAACGGCCACGGTTTAGTCGGCAAACTCAATCGAGTCGGGTCGGGTTGGTTTGATGCTCCCGTCGTCCTCGTTCACGATCGCATGCTTCTGCCTCTGCCTGTCTCGCTCATCAACAAACTCTTTCGCGGGGCCATAACAATGAGCTTTAATGGGCGCCATGTGCAGGAGTGAATGGAGTCCCGAGGTTCGCCTCGTGGACTCGCGGCTGCAAGCGGGTTTGAAACCGGTTCATTGTGCAATTGTGTTGCAGTATCGCCGCTGCTGAAGTTTGTTCATCCTTGAAGTCCTTCTTGACGCAGGACACCCTCCCCGGGGGTGCGCTCCCAGCGGGCCGGACTCGAGTTGAAATGAGTGGGACTGGGTTTTTGGTTTCGCAAACCGGAAAAAGCTCTAATGGCCGGAGGAAAGTTCAACCGTTTCCGGGTTTCGGTGGTCGGCAACCGGAAATGGGGCCGGCAGTCCTTCGCAGCGTGCCAGCGTTTGCTTAATTCTAATTTCTTGTTTTCCTTTCCCACCCCGCTAGACGGTCCGATCTCGACCGAGCACTGCGACTGGCTGTACGGCATCTTCGGGCACGAGACGTCCTGCACTCGGTACTGGACCTGCTGGAATGGGACCGCCACCGAGCAGCTCTGCATCGGCGGACTGCTGTACAACGAGAACGCGCACAGCTGCGATTGGCCGGAAAACGTTGACGGATGCCAGAAGCACCGTAAGTCGGTCCGGGGGAAAAATCGGTTAAGCGCTTACCCGGTTAAGGGACCCAAACACACACACACGCGCGCGGGGCTGAGAATAATTCAATTAAGTAACAAATAAAAACCCGCAACACGCTCTCGATTGGCAGCAGCCGGAAGCGAGGTTAGGTGTTTCCTGTTTCCGATTGTGACCGTTAGGAGGAAGGAACTCGTTTATCATTAATTTGTTGCTGTGCTCTCGTTCGTTGTTAGAGGGGAACAAATGGAACACTTTTTTTTTGTGATTCGAAGCGGAAGAAGGAAAATGTCCAGCACAGCATCCGAGAGCACTAAGTATTAATAGGATTTGTTTGCGCGATACTTGTTAGCTGCTTTAGGATAGGTTTGCCATTATGCTTAGCGGGTTGTTTATGGATTCGAGCAACAGCTAGATTACGTAGAGTTCTCCTACATTTTTTGCGGGATTAGGTGATTAACGGATGTAACCAAACGCTTCCGAACCACCAACATTATTGCCTGGCGATGGCTGTCCATATTTTGGCCCTCGTCCCCGAGTGGGTTGAAAATTAATAAGATTAACAGCCAAATAACAAAACACGTTCGTAATTAAAGAAATTTTTTGAAATTTGAAAATAATGATTGTGTAATATCGGAGCAATGAATAAGCTGCAATAAAAGGGCATAGCATTGTGCTCTTTGCCCTGTGATTTTAGGTTTTGTCAAATAGTTTAGACGGATTGAAAAGGATTTTTGGAGGAAATATTCACTCTACGTTTTGAACTCGTTGGTGTTGATTTCTAGCGCCCACGAGGAGCTTTAATATGATGAACGTGACCTTCATTTTCATAACCTATGATTATTTTACCGATTGCTGCGTCACGTTCATATTAAAGACCATTTGACGTTCTTCATTGGTTAGTTTACAATGTTTCAAGATTTTTGCTATCTTACAAGCTGACAAACAGCAAAATGTGTTGTGAATTCTTCACCATGCGTTTCTCAGCCTTAATTTTGCATTTTAAAAATGAAAATGTTTTTATTACTCATAAACAACCACATCTACTTTACTTTCTTTATTATCAAGCAAAACGAAGGACATTGATTAGAGAACCGAAAATTTCAAGCTTCCAACTGAAATCCAACTTGTTTTCGCGGTGCTCAAACTCACCTATGGCCCCAAATGGCCGGGTTTGATCGTAATAATTTTGCCCTTAGAACCCCCAATTAACATTCAGCGACTCAAAAATAATTATTCAAAAAGAAGATATACGCTTTTTTCACACATAATGTTCAAATGTTGAGTAGCCAAACATCTTTTTGCTGTCTACTGTATATGTGGAATTATTAAAGGTGCAGCACTAACGTTACTTAATGGCCCACACACTGGATCGCGTCATGCGTTACTTGGATAACATTGGCTAAAGAATCGTTTGCGTTAGCCAGCTGTCAGTGCTGTCAGTCAGAAAGCTACGAAAAGTGATTTGCGTTGTAGAAGGATTCATTCCAACCAACCCATCTAAGTGTGTTCCACATTGCAAATGACAATCCACTGGCTACTACGACAGTGTCTTCTAAGCCTCCATTTTCAATCCCCCTCATTCTTCTTCCCTCTTTTTTCTGACAGCACTCTGCAATGACGATGCGAACGGTAACGTGCCGTTGGGCAAATCGTGCAACCGCTACTGGCAGTGCCAGGGAGGCTACCCGCGGCTCCAGCGCTGTCCGGCCATGCTGGTCTTCGACCGGCGCAGTCTGCGCTGTGTGGTGCCACCGACCGACGACTGTGACATCCCTACCACGCCCGCCCCGTCTGAGTACGATCAGGAGCAGTCGGTGCAGGGCAAGGTACGTCTACGCTACGCGAGGTGCCGTAAAAATGTATCGCTTCTCGGTGTGTGGTTGACATTGTTGATTTGGAATTAGTGCAGCAAATGGGAAGCGAACTTCCGCTCTGCGCCACGTTTTCCTTCTCCTCCTCGAAGTCTTTCGGCCGTTTCTTTCTCATCGTTTCATCCATCGTTTCTTTCCATTTCAGGGCAATCCCAACGCCATCCACCACTCGTTGAGCGGCGCCGGGTCCGGTGGACAGCAGGGCGGAAAGCTACACTCTGGCGGACGGAACAAGAACTAAACCCGAACCTCCGCACTCTCCCATTCCCGCCGCCACACATGTGCCGCCGCCCGGACGTCAGCGGCCGGCTCGAGAGTTGTCCAACAACACGCGGCCGGAACTTTCTCGACCAGTGCACCCACAGCACCGTCCTTGCTGCACACGCCACACTTCCGCTTCCGTTCCTGTCCCGTTCTCAACTGCCGACACGTTCGCGGAGCTTTCGCCATTTCGACAAGTGAAAACTCTGCCACAAACAGGCCGCCAACGCCCACGAATGCTTCGGCGGAATGCGACAGCAAAACAAACACCGGTCGTCCCATTTTCCGAGAACTTTTCCGGGCGCGCGCGAGAGAGAGAGAAAAAACACCGCCGAAGCAAATCGGAAACCGGAAAAACTGTGTTTGCTGTAACTGTTTAGTGCGTGTAACTAACGAACGCCCGCAGTCCGAAGGAGACCGTTTTTAATTTATCAAACAATTTTGCGGCCTCGTCGAGCGGACACGTTGAGTGAGTGTTTCTGGTTCCGATTCGCCGCCCTTCGGTGACTTTCGCTAAATTTTATCCGACATTTTCTCAGTTTCTCATACACGCCTTCCGTACGATCAGTTACACTTTACACCGAACTGTAATTATTTAAGATTGCGTACGTATGCTAAGACGAAAGAAGACATCATAAGACAAATAAAGAGTAAACATTTAAACCGAATGCGCCTTGTAGAATTCTTTGCCCTTCCTTTGTCAGAATCATGATTAAAGCATTAGTTCCTGATAAGAAACGACAAAATGTGTCAGCTTCAGCTTGTTGAGAAATGTTGAATGGACCGAAAACAAAAAACGATGCCCGAAGATAGCAATCAAAGCTGGCGCCTGCAGCAGCTGGTGCCTTATTTCCGCTTCCGCCGCGGGCTATAATTGCACCGGAAGTTGCAACCCGGCCCCAGGCCCAGTGGCCCAAGTCAAGAGCGATTTAATATCCTCTCCAATATGACAGTCTTAAGGCGCCTGGGTGACAAACGGAATGTGTCATGGTTCGCCATTGTTTTTTTCCGTGTCGGCGACCACACAATTCTCAAGACGCTGGCGGTGGCTGCTGCATTGCCGTGTCCGTGTCTTTGTGCAGTGCAGTGTTTCCACGGATTGTTTACCGCTGTCGCTTCTGTTTAGCGCCAACGTCAGCGCACGGTCCAGTGATGCTTAGCCACCAGGTTGTGGATGGTGTCATAAAGTGGGGCCATGATGATAAAGAAAGGCAAAAAACCGATTGCCCTCAACTCACAGCACTCGAGCGACTAAACGCGCCACCGGCAATCGGTGCTCTTCTTGCGTTCGCGTAGGGCTCCGGCATTTGCGGAACACGATAGAGCGCTTGTCGCAGAAAAGGATTGCCCTGCGGCGGAAGACTTTTTTTGGATTCCAACACATGTAACACGGCGGCGAAGGAATAGCGATCGGAGGTTCATCTGCGTTCGAGAATTAGTGTTTGCTTTTAAAAATAGATAACAATTTGTCACTCTGAGTTGGGGGCTAACAAGCGGGTAAATGTAACAAAAAGGGTGGCATTCCGGCAAATATTTGCTCAGTTATAGGCATCACCGGTCGAACGTTACATCATCTGCGGATGGCATGGCCTTCCAACGGTGACAGCAATGGTTTTGACAGTCGGTCTGTCAGTCGATTCGGCGAATATCGGCAGACAACACGTGCTCTTCTGCCTAGTGCTCGTTTACTCAATAAAATATCAGGTTACACAACTCAATTACGAGGTTACAATGAACTAGTGGGCCTGTCACAATACCAGGGTGTTCAATAAGTTTTGAGCTTCGATACGAAAAGCACAATTTAATGGTTCGAAATAGACTCAGATTAGTCTTCCTGAACATCAATACACTTGCGCCAACAAGATTATAATTTGTGAATTCCATGCCTGGAGAGGAGAATCTAGGAGGACTACAAAATACGCTTCAGCATCTAGTATGAGCTCATCATTTAAAGCTTTCCCCGCATGAATTTTTTAAGGTTTGGAAACAGATGGAAGTCGCTAGGGGCCAAGGCTGGTAAATACGGTTTGTTTCATGAATTTTTGCCACTGATCTTTTTTCACTAATTTTTTTCTTCAGTTGGTCTAAAAGTTTACAATAATATTCAGAATTTATTATTTTACCAAAAACAAAATTCCTTTCGCATCCCAAAAAACTGATGCCAACACCTTCTCGGCCGATTTCTGGACGCGAACTAGTTTTGGAGCATAAGAACAAGGTTTACACTACTCTTTAACCTTTTGTTGCTGTGTTTGGACGTCCTTGACGTGGATCGTTTTTAAGGTTTGTATGACCAAGTCTAACTTCTGCAATCCATCCTTTTGCTGTACTAATTAAAGGCGAAGAGTCCTTATTCACTTTCAAGACTCGTTCATAAATTTCGTTTGTTTTTAACTCTTCCAAAAGTAAACCTAAGCCAAAGCAATTCACTCATAATAAAGGACGTCTATGCTGTTCTTTCTAATGCGTGTGGGCCCTCATCGAGCTCTCAGTCAAATCTTTTGAACCGTGTTTGGGCCCATTTACTCATCGGGACCAAACTCGCTGTCGAAAAAGCTATTCGCTCCACAGAATCAGGGGCAACAGCAAAACCGAAGACAAATGTTCGCCAACCGGAAACCATCATCCTTCATCGCCACCTCAAGGTCCGGCGAGGATTCTTTTCGTCGCTTCGGGCGCATTTGGTGCGCAACACAACGCGCAACAAATTGAAATTACGCGTCAAATGAACTCGTTTCGGGGACATTGTCGGGGAAGCGGAAAAAATAAAAGGTTCCTTTACGGAAACCTGCGCCAGCTTATGCTTATTTGTACAGTTTTCATGCTTTCCTCCGCCGAGGCCGACCTTTAAGGGAGGCCTCGCCATCCAACATTCCATTCGGCGGACCCGGCGAAGGACCTCATCGTTAATTTTAGCTTTAGCGAGCGAGCGCGACTTGGTGGCGGCGTGAAAACACGAGTTTAATGATATCATGAAATTGAAGTTAACGTAACGGGACGGCCTCCGTTCCACTTCCGGCTCGCGTTTCCCCCATTGGCCGCACAGGTTGAGTGTTACATTGTTTTTTGGCCGGAGCTTCTTTTCCACCGCCTTGTACCATGGAGGAACATGGCTCATTATTACACGCGGCGCGGTTTTGTTCACCGCCTTCCCCACGCGGTTTTCCAGGATCCAGGTTTTGTGTCCTCCGATTATGGTCGGCGCGGCGAATAAGAAGCAAAACAACCGCCGAATAGTGTGGGTCGAATTTGTGGGAGCCGGAACCACTTTCCGGCTGACACGGCCATTACGGTTCGTTGGCCCCGGACGCGCAATCTTTATCACAAAAGTCGCCCACCATCGTGCGGCGCGGTCCATAATAGCCGCTGGCCGGAAAATCGATTCCGCCGCCCCCGGGGGGGGCCGCCCATCACTTTGCGGTTTGCTCCCGACACCACACGCGTTCCGGGGTTCTTCCACGCCGGCAAGCAGCGGCTCCAAATTAGCGGCCATGCCCAGAACTTCCCAGAAGCCTGGCTCGGCGGGAGCGCATCTGCGAAAATCAGTAAAATTAATGCCACAAAAATTACCACTGAATTTAAAATTAATTAAAAACAAAATTTATTGGAAAACTTTCGCGTGGCCCACCGCCCGCCCGCCACCCGTGTGACTATTTTCCGCCCTTCGCGCTCGGCCGCACTCTAGCCGGTGAATGCGCGCTGGGATAAGGATCCCGAGGACCGCTTCTGTGGTGGTGGCGGTGATCAGTCTGCCAGAGGTGCCCGTCTCTTGCGGTGAGTTTGATTTGCTTTTTCGTTGGCGCGCGTTGAAAATGGCCTTTCTTTCGTTGCCTTCCGATTCTCTCTCTCACTCTCATTATCTGTCGCTTTCTCTCTCTTTAATGCCGTCCCTTCGTTGATTTGTTTCAATGGGCGCGAAATGAAATAAAGATTCGCTCCCGGGGCTGGGGTTGAGGTGTCCGGTCCGGTGAAGTGCCGCGTGCAGGTGGAAAATTGTACTTTGATACTTTTCCGCGAAGGCACCCAGCAAGCGAGCGAGTGAAAAGCGAAAAGTATCATTTCTCATTAAGCCCCCAAAGAAAGCAGCGAATCCACCGACCAGAAACAGAACCGTGGAACCGAAAGTTGTCCCCACGCCGGCTCACGTTTAGTGTCGGAGAAACCGCGATCGGACCGGTGGAGGAAATGGAAAAGTTTGGAATGTAAATAAAACTATCCCCACGAACGTGTCGCGCAAGCTGAAGATTTGTCCCCGTTTTTTCCCCCGTTACGCCATCGCGCGGTTTTTTCGGACACAGGACGTTCTTTCTGGGAACGCTCGCTACGGTAACCGTGCTGTAGCTTATTATGTCGTATTTCATTTCGCGACGGCCACGCTGGTGGCAACTTCTTCGAATTTCCACCACGACGCCCTTCCACAAAACGACGACGGGGTGGAAAACAACTTTTCACGTCGCAAACGCACCGAGTTGGGTTTTGGTGCATTTTGTCTTCAGTTTCCTTTAAGTGCGGCGCAATTGTGGGTCGCTTTGCGTTGGGGGCATTATCGGGGCTTCCCGTGAGCGGCCAGGAAAGTGTCCCATAAAACTCATCGGCACCGGCACTGGAACACCTCCAGATGGTCAGCTTGGTTGGGAGAGTTGCTTCACCGGTTGTGTTTTTGTGGTGCCCGTTCCCGTTCCTCCGGGTTACTGTAACCGTAAAGAATGGAAGGACTAATTGCGTTGTGCTTCGGTTGGGAATCGGGACAGGTGCTCTGTTCGTCAGAGTCAGAACGAAATATGTTGAAACGATTACAGACTGGCCTGGATCCTGAAGCTGAAGACATACCGATGTTTACATCGCCTTACCGACTGCTACGGATTGAATGGATGAATAGAGTAATTGCACGCAGCAGAAGGAGTTTGTGCAATGGACGGTAAACGAAGCAAACAGCTTTGCAAAGTTAATAAAACTTAAACTGCGTCTAGCAAGTGAAGCGTGCGAAATGTTGGAAAAGTTTCCAAGGGTTTCTTCGGACGGAACCGGCAGAAAATGTACCACCTCAGTGATAAACGAAGCAAATGGAATGGACTTGTAATACACTACATTATTTTCGTTCCATTTACAGCGGTTTAACCCCTTGCTTGGGACGGATGCAGAAAAAAAATCTTGAAAAACAATTTAAACGGTAAGAACTTGAGGCAAAGTCTAAACTTTTCCCACCGTAGCTCACAAAATGTGGCATAAAATATGATCGAAAAGCGATGGCATTGTGCCATTATTCCCGTTAATCTGGTACAAATCGGAAGCTTCTGTGGAATGCCCGACATTCGACGACAGACGACAGACTATTGACGCCTGAATGTAGGCACCACTGCACACACACCCACACAGGTCGTTTGAAACATTTTCCCCACATTTCGCCTAAAGGTATGCAAACAAGGTGCACGGAATGTGTCGCTTCGCTTCGGACAGTCTCCTGTTACTTCTGCCAGGGGTTTTAATTTGAACACGGAAACATAACATAACCTTGTTTTATAAGAAACTGCAACCCTGCAATTGTTTCCATTTAGGCAAAACATTCAATTACGCTTGTGTACCGTTTCAAGAACATTCCCCTGATCGTACCATCTGGCGAGAGAGATGAACAATGGCCAACACAAAAATGGCCAAAGTACACGCCCGATAGATGTCATAACTGACCAGACCGCCCACGGCCCCCACATCAACACCTTAAGCACCGGCACAGCCCGGTGATGGTGGTGGCTGGAGACGAAACAAATGCGTTGCAAACAATGGCACACGGTCTGCAAAACCCAGGGACCAGCAACCCAGCAACAATGACCCGGGGATCTGCCTCTGGTGGGTTTGGGAAGGAAATTGAAATATTTACTGTAATTTTATTATCATTACAATGGAGCGACGGAATGGGTTCTGGCGCTGCCACGACATGAATGTAGCATCCCTCCGGAAGCGGCGGCAGCGGCTCACGTTGTGTCGCCCCCCCCACCACGTATTTTCTTAATCGCTTCAGTTCCGGACGCCCAAGACCCCTCGGACGGCCTCTCCGGGAGCGCTGTGTCGTCGCAGGACGCAGCGTGCATTTTAGTGCCAATATTTGCCCGCTCGCGCGCTCTCGGGAAGCCTCGGCCTGTCTGACGGGCTGGGCCACAGCCCCATTGTTTCGTGCGCTATGCAGTCCCCGTTATTACTAACGTTGTTGTGCTGCTTTCAGTTGTGCAATGGCAGCACCGGCGGCAGTCTTAGTCCTTAGTACCCGAAGACCGACGGGCGCCAAGGTAGGCCGGCTGGCCCGGTCCGATGAAATTGGTAGCGCTGCATCGTTTCGCTCGGGAAGCGTGGGTAGCGTGATTTTACGGGGGCTTTGTACACGGTTTATCCGTCTTACCATCCGCCTGCCGCTTCCGCTACGTGTTCATGCTGGTGGTGTTTTGAAAATCTTTTGATTTTCCCTTTTACCGGCCGGCCTCGTTATGTTTGCGGCAGGTTCAAGCGAGGTTTTGTTCGTGAGTCCTGCACGGACCTTTCGGGTGGGACTGGGATTTTCCAGTATTTCAATGTTTTAATTTTGCCTAAGCCGTACACGCCGAAAGCCTCCACCAACACCCAACGTAGCACCGGTTAGTGTGGCTACATGCGCTGAGGTTCCATTGAATTTCTGTAACTCGTGGCGCGTGGATCGCGGTTGAAGGTAAAACGATTCCATTCTACTTCGTCATCGTGAGGGTTGACTGCAAGAGTTGCTACTATAGTATTTGTATAAAGATTCTTGAAACAAATGGAACCATTTTTTTCGTTTTCCAATGGCTAGATTACGGGCCACCATGCGTCTCCATTTCGTTGCGAAGTGTTGCGTCCTTCTTGGAGAGCCGGTCACGCGAACTAGCCGGTCACGCTGGCGTGTGCGGCTCATCTGGGACGATGATGGATGATGTGATTAAAAAAGGGACAAGCACGTATCGGACATGTTAAGAAACGTGTTCCGCTAAACGGTTGATCGGATCGGAAATACGTGACGTTTACTATGCGATAGGTGTGCGGCGAGCGAAAACGAACTCCCCGGGCCACCATAGCACCAGCGATTGGTTCTGGGATCAAGTGTAAGAAACAGCATTATGTTAACTGTCACAAAATAGGGGTCGCTTCTGATGGGATTGTAAATCATTTATTTTATGTTCGCACCATCAGCATCAATGGAACCCGTTTAGCTTGGAAATATTGCTTATCAATATTTAGGTTAATAGTGTTGAATTGGGAAATGAATACCTTACCTTAAAAACTTGAAGTATTAGTAATGAAAAGTATTCTTTCAATGTTTAAATGTAACATTTCAATGTGACATTTCGCTGTCTTCCAGATTGGTATAAAAATAAAGTTTTCAAATATCTTATTCACAATGACAAGGTCGTTTGAAAATCTGTCACAAATAGCATCAATTGCATGCGAAATGGAAATGTCAAAATGGAGATATAGTAATCACCATGTTCAAAGCAATTAAATAAAGGCATATTTATTTCTAAGACCCACCGATCAATACGCAAGGCTATCGTGACGCAGAAGCCGACCGAGTCACTTCGCAAATATTACCCCAAAATTCAGCACCGGTCAGCACTAGGTGCTAATTGATATAGCACGTGCTTTGTTGCTTCGGTTCCATTCGTGCGGCCCGGTGTGAAAATCCGTGCCAACGACCGAACGGTGTGGCATCCGCTGCGCAGGGATTGTAACAACTAGCGCCACGACATAATTTATGTGTCTGTGTTTCGTGGCACCCGAAATGGCAAATTATTAATACACACACCGCACAGCACAGCACAGAGTGAAATGATACTTCAGCATAGTAGAGCATTGCAAAGCATTCTTTTTCTGCACGGCGAGTCGCATTTCATTTTATTTTTAACGTCTAGTTCCACGAGCGGCCTGCGACTTGGCCAACAGTTGCGGTGCAGTAAATCAAGTAACGTACATCCCGCCCATTTTGGTTTATTTATTTGAGATTTTTTATTTCACCTCCGGAGCAGCAGCAGCAGAACTGCCGCACCGAAACCGCCGCCACCGTCGGCGTTGTTACCTTTGCGAAACTTGCTCATAACTCTTCGGCGCCGCCAAGTTCGGTTCCGCCTTGCGGCACCCTTCTGGCAGCCACGACCCCCGAACGTAACCGCTTCGGTAAGGAGGATCCTTGCGAGGCTACTGACCGGCACGATAAGCCGTGCGGATGCGTTGCGAAAAGAGCGTTTTAAAAAGGAACGACAGGATACAGCAAAGAAAACACGGACGGCAAGCCCAGCTGGCCGCCAAGAGTCGACTCCTGTCGACTCCTGTTGTTTGCTGCTCATAGAAATATTATAAGGACAGTGTTGCACCGCCGCCGCCAGCACCACCGTCGGCAGCCCTCGGAGCCCGGGGGCGAAAATGGTGAAATGAAAAACAGAGACACTTGCCGCGCAGCAGAACGCCGCGGCAATTGCCTTCGGGGCTACGGTCAAGGAAGCTGAAAAGGGTGTGCAGGATGCATCCTCTAAATGGTTTCATGCGGTGCAATATTTTTTACGTTCGACCAAGACATAGCTCACGGGCGAAGCAACACTTCTTGGCAGTGGCACGGGCGACGAGTAGAGAGCTGTGGATGCGGATAACCAGGATGCTCTTTTTTCTGCCAGTCGGCCCTTCTGCCCAACGAGTGTCCGTTCTGGGCCAGCCAGAAGAAATCGTCCCCTGTGCTCAAGGATATCCTTCGGCATGCGGCAGGTTTCCTGGGCGGCGGCGGCGGTTAAGACGAGTCACGCCGGCTTCGCTCGGTGTCCGTTTAATTAGTTTAATGGTCACCTGGAATTTTCCGTGCAAAATAAATTACTCCCGGCACGGCTCTCGTAGCTCATTAGACTGGCTTCCGACTCGCCGGCCGGGCTGGGTTCTCGTTAGAGCTGACGCCGGGTATCAGGTTGCCCGCCGGTCGGTAGCGTTAATTATTTTGCTGCAACACACGACCCGTCCGGTTCAGCGAAGGTTTTGTTGTATCGTTGTGCATGTTGTGCAGCACCGCGGATAAGCGGGAAAAAAGGCTAGGACATTTAAAACTGGAGTTCCTGACGGTTGCACTAACTTATTTCTTTATTCAGAGCTTCATCAACGAGCGGGCGAACTGTTTTCGAACTCGAACCGGCTTCGGAGTGCTTGCGATGGATCGTCAGTGTAAGGATCCGTTTCCGGAATTCGACTCGTCGTGGCCCCACCACCGAACGCTTTCGGTCGGTTGGCGGGGCTCCATGATGGACTGTTCGTTCCGGTTCGTTTGATTCGTGCCGCTTTTTTGTTGGGTTGGAAGATTTTCCACTATCATTTCGCATGCTGGTGGTAACCGCGGTAAACGGGGCTTCTAACGCATCAATGCACATGCCGTTCGAACTGTGCATTTTTTTTGTCTTATCCTGGCTTCTACGCAAACCGGAATTCACAGTATCGAGCGTCGGCCGGGGAGAACATTTAAATAAATTGCAGTCGCGGTGCGCTCGTTAAGTTTTGTTTTAACGATACCATTTTGCTTCCATTCTTTTTGTTTCTTTTTTTTTTTGTTGGTTCAATGGGTTTTGTGCATGCACCGCGGAAAAGCTGGAAACAACGCCAGTGGATTGGTGGCTGCACCCATAAAGCCGGAGCCGGCGATTAGTTCCGATGGATGCGTTTAGAGGATTACGAGCACGCCTCGCGGGCTGGATGTTTGCCAGGGTGGTGGTTGCGGCTCGCGTTGCGGTGATGATCCGTAAAATGGATACCCATTTTGAGCCGGGGTCGGGAGGCTGGAAGATGGTTTCGGAAAAATTGGCGAAAAAACCGGTGCTTCATCGGTGAAAAGCTCTCCCCGCGGCGTGTGGGCGCTTTCATTCATCTTTGATCGGGACAAAAAACACAACAAATAAATTGCCGTCATCATTGCTGGAAGCTGGAACCTAGTGAGGCGCACTAGTATATGTTGCCACTGGAAACGATTGCGCTGAGTTATCATGCTTGACAAGGCATTATAGCTGAATTCGACAACAGGCAATTTGTATTTGGAAAGAATTACTTTTAAATTATTATATCAGGACTTTGAATCGATTAATGCGGTTGACAATAAATGGTATTAACCCACCAAATTTTTTACAATTTTTTTAAATGAAATATGTGTTTGACAGGTACTGTCATTACGCGTCTGATAGGTTTCAATAGGTTCAATATTACAATATAGGTTTTCTGATTCAAGTGAAAACAACACTTTTTTCAAGCATATGAAAATGTCGAGATTTGTTCCTGATTAAGCTTCTTGAAAACTGCTACCGAAAGTCATCATGTTTTAATGGATGTTTTGATTTTTTTCGATTTCGATTGGCCAGACTTTCCGATTCAAAAATTGTGAGTTATTCACTTATCAATGTACCAATGGTTTGGTTTATATTCATTCCGGAAAGACCTATCCTGGTTAGAAGACTTTTAATTCCTTTGGCTTAAAGTGAAATTTTGGCCAATTCCTTGAAAGCTTTTGCCTCGAAAGAAACTAAAACTGTGAGAAATTTCAAACAGCTTTTAGGTCAAAACGATTAAAAAAATAATCGTTCTTGGAAAATTCGGAAAACGTCAGGTTTGTTGGTCATGAGAGATTAAAATACCCTTTGTAGCAATTTTTAAACAAAAATGTTCGTCTACTGCAAGGATCGTTCGAGGATGTTGAAAAACATTTTCCCTGAAAGCTGCGGCGTCCTCCATTGCCCAGTTAAATTTCCTGCTCGATGCTCGGTCCTCATCCTGTTGCTGTCCGATGTATTTACGAGCTTCCGTTTCTTTGCGTATATACGCTTGAGTCCTTCCTTCCCCCGGGTGTAATGAACCGTACAAGTACCACCACATCCGGCAACGCTGGAAATGTTCGGCAACAAACCCAGAAAGAACAGGGAAAAGAACCGAATGCCCAACAGGAAACCATGCTCCATGGGAGATGCGTTCCCGGGCATGCACTAAGCAACTATCTTGCACTTGCGTTTTTGTGGAACAAGACTCGAAGTGGATCGAGTGGAGATTTAATCCGGTCCGTACTTTTCAGTCACGCTAAAACCCGAGAGGGCTCCGTCCGTTGTTGTGTGTGCCGTGGAGGGGTTTTCCCGGGAGTTTTCTCAGCTCAGCAGCAAATGAAAGCAACGGGGCCAAAAAAGAAACGACAGCAACACATCAGGAGAAACACTGAAAATGAATTAAATTTTGTGAATGCTCCTGCTGTAACCGGTGGTAGATTGAAGTAATTAACACTAATTGAGATGAATTCAATTGCTCACACATGCAGCAGCAGGAGCAACGTCATGGCGCGTCTGGAGAAGGTTCCGGTTCCGGAATCATGTTCGCTTTCCGTCGGATAGTCGGAAGCGGTGTCTGCCGGCGGTCCGAGGAGTCGTAGTCGAAGCCCTTTTCAGGCGCACGAACAGCGCATCGCCAAGAGGAAGCCATCCGAATCAATTAGCCAGGCTTTGGTGGATAATTAGGAATTGACAACCACTCTGGACTGGACCGGGATGATGGAAGCTGTGCTGAAGCGGCCTGTTCCATCTCGCAAACCGTCGGACTCACTAACGGATGGTTCCTGTCTCCCAGGATCCGATCTTCTCACAGGGCATCTGGTGATGGCTGATGGATTCGCCATGCGTCCAGCGGGCGGTGCGGCGAAGTGTAATCAACGGGCGACGGTTTGCTGAAAACCGTTAACGCAGAATTTTGAGTTCGTGGATGCGTAACAATTGATGCAAACAATGACGCGTGAAGCAATTCATCATACTGTTGGTGGTGTCACAACCACAATTCCATCGAAGCGGCCCATCTGCACGGCTCTTTCGCATCCTTTCGATCGCATAAAGTACTCACACACACACACTTTCGGGCCGGCTCATAAATCACTGGCCGACCGACCGAAATGGGCAAACACGTCCTTCATTCATTATATAAATCAAACTTGTGTGGCAAGCACCTTTTTTCTTCCTTCGTTTGCCACAAAGCGACTCAAATCAACACTGCGTCCAGTTCGAAGTCAAAGGTTACCGTTGCGAAGTCACATTTGAAAATGTAACCAGAACGAACGCCACCATTCGGAACTATTCAAATACAGTTCACTTCAACCGGCCATCCGCTGGCCGACCGGAATGTCAAATGATTAGACTCAATTATGTATAAATTAATGCCGACCCACACACGGAACGGTCGGTGACGATATTTTAATAACCGATTACGGTCACCACCTCGATCTGGCACCAGGACCCACTCATAACCGTTGTCTCGGACGGACGGACGGACGGACCCAACTCGTTGGTGTGTCATAAATCTTTGTTTGGTTTCTGTCACAGTTGTTAACCCCAACCCAAAAGTTTCACCTGAGGTTTTCGGTGACCGTTTAGCGAAGGTCTCAATTAGGATCACAAACCCATTCCGAAGCGATACGGTATGGTAAGGAGGTCCTTCAAGTTCGTGTGCCATTAAGATCAAGGAACCTATTTGTTCGGAAACTTTGTGGCCGCGAAAAACCCGAACCCCGCGTAGGTAGTAAATTCTGACCGCGACGACGGCGTTTTATCGTCCCCGAGGCACAAGTTACGCGCACGAGCAGAGAAGCTTCTTTATTAATTGTCAGCCACTGACTACAATTGGTCAATTGCTAGTCCTATGTTACGAAAATCAAAGATGATGTGAGGACAGTACCGAGCAACGCTCCAATTACGCTTAAAATGTACTACATCCTGAGTTTATGTTTGCAACTCTTAAAAGGACCCTCATAGGATCTTTACTGTAGATGGTGTCGGTCCTTGCCAAACGCCCAAGTGTCGCTAGTGCATGCGTCCGCAGAAAGTGCGAGTTGGGAACACACTTTATTAATCTTTGTACAACGGCCTCCACAAAGACACATTTATGGTGCCATCGAGGGTTCCTTAACAGCCACAGGAAGAGAGAGAGAGAGAGAGAGAGAAGGAGCGAATCGCTTTACTGCTAGCCCAACGGCTACCCGCCAGAACCGAGCGCGAAGCAAATTGATTAGGTACGAAGTTTTGTAATTTTATCAGCCCGCGCGAAGATTTATGATATTTTTATTCGAAAGTCCATAAACCATCCCGGCGACTGGCCAGCCAGCCAGCGGGCCATAGTGACCGGCAGCGAGTAAAGTAGAAGTACGTGACGCCACGGCTACGGCGTGGCGTTGGGGGCCGTGGAGCGTAATTTGCCCGGCGAGCGGTTTCTGCCCTGCTTAATAGTACCGCCGGACAGGCTTTGCGTCGTTAGTGGTGGGCAAAAGTTTTGCCATCTTTCGCGTCCACCTCCATCCGAGGGAGAAGCAAAGAGCGGACTACCCCGCAGCCTTTGCATAGGCCATCAACCGGCTCGCTTCGGGTTGTCGATGAGTGGGGAATAAATAAATTACGCTGACGGGGATGTGATCTCTGCGCCACCGTTCCGGCCATAACTGGCCCACTTGGGAACTCTCGGGCGCGAAGAATGGCGATGAGCGGGTCGATGCAATAAATTTTCATAATTTTCTCCACGCGCAATGCAAACCGATTACCAGAGCCCGACAAGACCGACCAGACCGACCGACGGCTGACCGGCACCGCACTCGGGAGGATTATTCGGGAGGCCGCCGCCGCCGCCGCCGGATGCGCCGACTTTGAACGATTATGGCCGACAAGAAAGGTGATTTAAAAGATTTAGTTGGCCGAGCCACCTAGAGGACGGGATGGCGCACCCCACCTCCCATCGCCCGTGCGGTGGCCACACAACTGCTCCGTGAAGGTGCGAAGGTCGGTCTAATCTCACTCCGTCGTCGTGCTCCGCGGTTATCTCGTTAGCGAGTGTTGGCGCCAAGATTTATGCAATGCTGAAAGCACCGTGTACGGGCGGCCGGCGATTGAATTCTCTCGGCGAGAGCACACTTTTATGCGCTGGGACGCGCGCTATCGGTCCTGCTGATTTGTAAAGGTGGCCAACGGACGGCCGGATGATCGCGTTCCGGTGGTCGGTGGGATTTTGTGGTCATTGGTCATTGGTGGGAGGTTCACCAAAGCGCCGGAAGATGGATAGTTTCTCTCAAATCTTGATATTAGTTTAGCATAGTCACAGAAGCATGGTGATAATAACCAGCGAAATAACATTTGTGATCGATGTTTGCAAAGCAGTGTTCTGTGTTAGGTTAAAGCAAGGTTTTAGTCTCTGAAATATTTAAACAAACAGTCTAATCTTTCATTTACTTTCAAGCCTAACTTTTTGCACAAAACAATATAGATCGGTTTTATTATTGGTAGAGTAAAATACTCCACAAAAGCAATTCGGAATACGTTGCTTCTAGATTCGTCAACAAATCGATATGGCTAGGACCGCTAGGACAGCGGACCGGCGGCTATGACGTACAGAGGACTCGTAATTTTACAGTTGGCTCCATCAGTTCATTTTTTGATAGGTAAACAGTTTGTGGATTACTTTCTATTCTAATAGGTTTAATAGATCTAATAAAGTGAAGTATTTTTTTCTCATCCAATCATACTAAAAATTCAAATATTTTAAAACCTTGCAGATGAATCTTGTTAGCTTGCTGTCAACATCGGCTTCTTGATCGATTAATAAACGTCAGCCCTTAAAAGAGGGAACCGAAAGTAACAGAAAAAGTAGATCCAAGCACACTGCGTCTGTTTGAGCGGACTTTCATTTCCTACAATTATTGCGCGGTGCACTTGCAAGTTGTAACGAGTGGTAATTAGTGTCATTTTCCTACGGACGGCGGAACTTGTTACAGAATTTTCAGCCCCATTCGGCCAGAAGAAGAAGCGGAAACCGAGTTGCAGCTGGTTCTAAGGCGCCGAGGAAAGCGTAATGAATCTTAAAGTCGGTGCCCATTCGGGTGGCGAGTAATCTTTTCGCCATGCCATTTGCATAGATACTGGCCGAAGCGAACGGCGGTGGCGGCGAAGTAGTTTCAGTTAATTGCACAATCAACGCTCGTCGCCCGGTCGTCGTCGTCGTCGTCGATGGTTTGCTGCAGCTGATGCTGCGAACGGTAGATCTTAACCTGAGCCCTGAGCGCTGTCAAAGACTCGAATTTCGCGACCAAGAAGTCTGGGAAGCGCAGCGACGTAACATGCGCCTCACCGAAGGCTAGTCACCGTCACTGTCCCCAAAACTATCCGACGGATCCATTGTTTCGGATGGATGTGCACGTAAATGAGATGGCCTCGTGCTGATAAGAGGGGTGAACTTTTCCGACGGCAAAAACGCAACCGACGAGCAGCGGAGTGCCCATTTCGGGGATCCGAAATTTGCGCAACCAATGCGAATGCTCAACAATTAGTAGGTCCAAGACGGCTCAGTTCTCACCGATCCGACGAATGTTTGTTAATTGTGGTGTTAAATAATATGTACGGTTTGCCAATTTATCTTCCAAAAGGCATCACCACACGGTTAGATAATAATGAGGACGGCACCGAAAAGTGCATTCTGCATTCTGTGGTAAGTGGCCCCACGATACTATTATCATTTATTCTGCACGCGACTGTGTCCTTGGGACGCAGACCCACGGAAACTGTGCGACGAATGCGCGTCAGCGAACGGAAATAAATCATAGATAAAACTAACTCATCCATTCGCCATCCTAACAAACCACTTTTTGGCGAAGGAATGCGTTACGTGGAGGGACCAACTTCTCGCAAACCACGTCCGCCTCGAGTCGCCGCACACCCCAAAGCCCCTCACAAAACACTGACCGACCGACCGACCGACCGACAGACCAAGCACAGCCTGCCGAGTCGTGCCGAGTAAGTTTTTGGGACGAAATTTATTCCAACTCTCAATTCCTGACAGCGAGTCGTTGTAAAAGTTTTACCCTTTCGGTCCCACAACGCACCGCCGTCGGTCGGGATGGTTCCCCGGGCCCTGTTATCAGGTTACCGAGTGACAGATAGTAAAACAAGGCAACCGAAGAAGAACAAGCAAAAAACAAGCAGTGCCGGAAACTAACAAAACGAAACGAAAAAAAAAAAACAGGAGAAGATAATTCCCGGAGCACTCGGGAACCCCCGGGGGGGGGTGGTGGTTTTATATAAACAAAACAATGGCACAGGACTCGGGCAGGACTCGCTTGAAGCCGGGTGGTTTAAAATCGGGTTGGATCGGGGCCGGGGCCGGAATTTATTTTGCGCGCGTCGCGCGCTGTGTCCGAAAACACGGCGTCTACAAATTGGATCCGGTGACGGTACCGGTCACCGGTCCGGCCCCGGAAGTGGTGGTTCCCTTGCGAAAACCACCACATTCTAGTCGCCTCGAATCCGGTGACGGAAATTGTCGTGCTGTTGCTGCTGCGGCTGCTGCTGACGGACTGCTGATAAAGAAGTTTCATTAATAAGACTTTCCTCGGTGCGGTTTTGTCGTCCGGCGGAGTCAGGGCGCGTTCGGGAAAACTCATTGTGACACTGGGCGCCGGGTTGCGGTGCGTGTCTATAGCTGGACGGCAGCGATAAGCGGGCGAAGCATGGCGCCAGAGCGGCCGATGAAACAATAATAAAAATGCCAACAATGAGGCCACCGGAGACAAACAGAACCCTAACCTAACGCAACCCCGCTGCGGCCAGCACGTACTCAGGTTTCATGGTGGTTTTGCGGGCAGGTGGCCGGCACGTCCCGGTGAGCGATGCCCAGCAGTACACATCCGCTTGCTCGGCTCAGTTAGTCATGGCTACTACCTTGGAACAGCCAGTGGCCATCGCCAGAAAGCAGAACCGTGTTATGACGCGCTGAAAGCGTAAATAACGCGTGCCAAGGTAATAACGGCGTACTTTCCTTGATGAAACGTTACTTCTAACAACTAAACCGTGACGACGCGTGACGCGCGTGACGTTGTCTGGGGGCATTCGAGAGTTCAGTAACCTTGCCCAATGGCGTCCCGAGGGTTGTCCGAAAAAGTTATCACCTGTACGGTCGATCTGATCGTGATGATAACACGCCGATGATAGACGCCCATTGGGTTGATAATTAGAACCTCAATCAAATCCGAACCGACCCGGGGGACCTACCTGGAACTAGAAGCTCCTTCGGATGCTCCACTAGTGGGCCAATTAGCGGTTGGGTGTTTAAATTTCAAATTTCATGGTTTATTCAGTTTTCATAATTGTATATATATATTATTTATAATCATAATCGATACCACAGCTGATCAGTTGTTTGTTTATTACCTATGGTATATTACTTTTCGTCACCCTATTAACGCTCCTTCAGAGGTTTGCTCTCTTTCTTTCTCGTTCTAACAGTAACAACAGACTTTTAATTTTTGATCGATTCTTCGTCTTATGCACGGTTTATCGTGTGTGTAGTAGGATAGTATATTTAGTTTGTTCACTTCGTTTCCCCCCCATTTTTCTTGTGGTGTGCAGAGTTTGACACTTTTTCTATACCGTCCTCCACTATCCTTGTGTTTGCTCAATTCCCCCGTTTGGCCGTCAGGAAACGTGTGGTGGTGCTAAATGGGCTTTGGTGAGGTGTATGTACGGAAAAACGGATAACGAATGGTAAACACGCACCGGAACGCATGTAACAGCAGTTTCGGCGGCCGGATGGAGCTCTTTAACGTGGCCTCTCGCGAGGTCTCGTGGTGTTGGATGGTACTTGAAAGTATTCGAAAACGTTTCGCACGATTCTGCGCCGTGTTTCCGGGTGACTGATCCCCCCCTCGGACAGGTCCTCAAATTTGAAGAGCCCACAAATTTGCTTATGCGTCTCGGGTTTGGTTGCGGGCTCGCTCGCTGTATGCCCTTCCAATTACCACGCCGCGAAAGATGTGACGCAAAAGAGCGTGATCCCAGACCGAAAATAAATTCTAGGCAGAAGGTGAGAGGATCATAACCGTCAACAGCCAAGTACTTCAACCGAACGGCGAGAGCCGAGTAACTGATACCCTTGGGCAGCGCCCGGGGGGAGATAGTTTCCATGATCTGTTGCAGAGACTGTGTTGGGGTGCTTTTGTATGCTGTTTCCTTCTTGTTTTTGAGCTTTATTTTTGGCATCTTTCGGATCGATCATATTCACCGATCCCTCTCTCGTGGAGCATCTCCTCTCGCGTGGAGCAACAAACAAACGATAGCAGAGGAACTGTGTTTTCAACAACCGGCCGCGTTGCCGGGTGTTGTTATTCTAGCGGATGCGGAAAGGAATGGATACGACACGGGGGGCGAACGGGTGCGGCGGCCTCGCTTCCCACACGCGAGGGCTGTATTGCTATAATTTTTAATATTCTTGCTTCGCGTCTTGCTACTATCATTATTATCGTGTTATTGTTGTAAGATTATTTCATTTACCATTTTTGTTTTTTGTGATTATTTTTGTCGGGTTTCGATATCGGGTTTTTTGGCCATTGCACTGCCCGCACACACTCACAGACAGTAACTTTCATTGTGCGGCATTTGTTTTTGTTGGCTTGGGTGAGAGTTTCTTCGTGAGTTTTTAGCCCATTCCCACCCGGTTTTGTTTGCGCCCCTCACTCGATGTGGTGCATCATCATTGCTTATGCTGATGCAACCTCATTAGACGCTACTCGCCTCACGCGGGAGCAGCAGATGGGCGTATGTGCTGGGAAAAGAGCTATGCTCTGCGGTGCCCGGTGCGGTGCGGTGTGCATTCAATTCTCCTCCGAGGGGCCCTTTTCTCGCGCGATCGCACGCGGTTTGTACTTGCTGCCTCGCGGGCGGAGAAGCATAGTTCACCCGCGGCCCAGCAGCTGGGGTTTTAATGTAATATTTGTTGGTGGTGATTTGTGAAATTGCTGCTCCCCGCCACACACCACGTCAAGGGCTCTTGGGACTTGTTTATGCTATCGCACACAACGCGCGCCAGTTACATGCCTGATGGGGTACAATTAATATCGGTACACCGACGGTTCGGGCGGTTTAATGGGAGGAATTGGGGTGCGATTAAAAACCGATTTCTGATTTCAGCGCGGCGTGGCTACGCCCGCCGGTCCCTGTCGGGGGTTTGCCGTTTATTTGCCTCGTTTTTTCCGCTTGTCTATCATATCACTTTACTTTGTTAGAGTCGCAGTCGTAGAGGGTACGCGATCGCGCGGGTCCATTTAGCTACATATCTATTCCTTTCGCGTTGCTAACTATTTTCGCACAGTTTTCCCTGCTCCTAAAACCTAGTTACAACCGGTCGGGAATCGGAAGCGGGAAGAGAATGTCCAACGTCCAACGTGTGGTGGTGGTAAAAACGGCTGCTGAGAAAACGGCTGTGGGGTCAGGGGTCCCAAATTTACATATTAAAAACTCTACATCAATAATTTACACCGTTGGCTACTCCGGGTCGCTACTCCGGGCGGGGCCCGAAAGTACAAAACTTAACAACAGATTAGAAAAATGGAAATAGGGCCGGGTAGGGCGATCAATAGAAAGGCTCGTCCCTTGCTAACGGTTCCGCGCTTACACTTCCTTCCTACTCACAAGGAAAAGGTTCCTTTTTCTCGTCTCGCCTTGCCGTCGGGAACTAGTTTCCCGAGTTGCTCTAGTGGTTATGTGGAAAAACTTTGGCCTCACAGCTACCGCGTGTTGTGCACGGCGTAAAGAATAAAACGGGTGGGCGCGGGTGCTCTGCTAGCGCCCCGCCCCCCCCCGGCTGACCAAGGACACAACGGAAACTTAACGAAAAAGTCGTAAACTTATGTGCCCACACACACTGTACAACACTTGTCACATTCGATCCGGCTTTTTCCGGAGTTAACACTATTCAACAACCAGCGTCGTTTGTGGCGCAACGTGGCGCCCATTCCCACCCCTTTGGGTTTGGGTGGACACATCATAATCTATACTTCGGTCTCGATTCGGTCATCGTTCGGTCGTCTTAGGAACCTCAAGAAGTGTCGCACGTTTAACGTAACCTTAACCTTGGTCGCACTAACAACAGAAACTCGCACCGATCATTCACACCACATTCACGCGCGCGAGATGGCTGATCCCGGCTGAAAACGATCTCCGGGGCATCCTTTCGCCACCACCCCCCCTAAAGCTCTGGCCAGCGTGTCCGTCTCTAAGAGTTGCCCTATCTGTGTCTATCTGACTATGTACAACGTTCGGCTCGCCGCAAGCAGCCTACTGAGTGCGGGACTGCGCGATCGAAAGTCCCGTGCGTCGAAGATCCGACGCCGGGGATGACGACTATCCTCCGCTTCGGGCTGCCGCCGCTAGGACCGATAGAAACCGTGTCGGGCCGCAGCCCCACTGTCCTCGCCGAGCACGTTCGTGTCGTGGTGATGGTCGGCCAGGTCACCGTCGTCCTGCGACGCCTTTCGCACACAATCCCGGATGGCCTGCAGCACAACAGCGACACGCCGATCGAGCGCCGCCAGATGCGGTTCCCACAGGACCGGCACGATCGGATCGCTCGCCATCGAGTCGCGCATCGCTTCCGACAGCGGCTTTGGGCCGTTGTGGAACTTGAGCAGCGTCTCGAGGGTGGACGCCCGCAGCAGACAGCACTGCAGGACCGGCGCCAGGATCGAGAGCTCATCGTGGAACGGCCGGCCGAAACCCCGGCCGTGGTCCAGGTGGATCGGGAACGTGTCGTTGCCGAAGATCTTGAACGTCTCGTAGTGGTGCCGATCCATGTTGCCCGTCAGGAAGTCGAACACGGCCATATCCATCAGATCGAGCAACCGGCGGCCCTCGTCGTACGGCGGAATGTCGCGCACCATCGTGCAGTAATCGGAGTCCGTCTCCCACTGGGCCTTCCTGCGCTTGTGGTACGACCGGCGCCACGGGTGGCGCCACACCTTCCGCTGTGTGTCGTCCTGCGTCGGCAGGAACGCGGCGAACGAACCCTCGAGCGTGTCCGGGCTGCCGCAGATCGCGTGCGACGTGTCGCAGTAGTACGAGCACTTCCCGTGGAAACACAGATTGTTCGACGGTGACACGAAGAACGTCTTCAGCAGCACCTCATCGCCCACCTGGTAGATCTCGGTCGTGATGTTCAGGATGCGCCCGGTCACGGGCATGGCGCGCCGAAAGTCCATCAACCGGTCAAGGTGGAATGCCGCGATTTCGGCCGTGTGCCGCTCGTAGTCGGTGAAGTAGAAGTGATTCGGCAGCGTTTGCTGTTCCCGCGGGAACCGCATCGGTTTGAAGAGCGCGTGGATTTCGTTCGGGTAGTCGATGATCAGTTTCAGCTGCGTGCCACCCTCCTTCTGCACCACGTGCAGGATCGGGAGCCGCACCATATCGTCCACGACGGCGTTCACCAGCTGGTCACCCTTCCGGTACAGTTCGCGCTTCGAAATGCGCAACTGGAAGCGCTCCAGGTTGGACGCGTTCGGGCCGGGCTTCAGGTCAAGCACATCGCCGAGCGTCGGGTTCGACTCTCCGCCGTCCGGCTCCGTGGCCGCATACAGATCCTCCTTCACGATGATCTTTTCGTACGCCTCCGGGCGCCGCCGGTTTCGGGGGGCCACCACCAGGGCCGTTAGATCCTTAAACCGATCGTGTGGTGGTGGCGCCGTTGTGGCCGCCTTGGCCGGAAACCCCGGACCCGACGTGTCCGTGTGGCCCCGGTGTGCGGTGTTGTGGGCGTTCGTCGTAAGATACTCCTTCGAGCCGGATGCATTGCTCTTGGCCAGATACTTCCGGTGGAACTCGTTGTAGATCCCGCTCCGGTCCTCCTGGTTCGCGTACCGCACCCGGGCGTGTGACGGGATAAATTCGCCGCGCGATACACCCAAATCCATCTGCAGATCGATCACGAGGAGCAGCGTGAAGAGCACGAGCGAAGCGCCGAACCCGAGCGCCAACCGCTCCTTGAGCTTCTTCGAGCGGAACCAGTACATGGTGCGGGTGCCACTTCCGGTGCCGGTAGACGCCACGATTGCCTGCGGGAAGGAAACCTGTCACTTGCCCGACGACGGTGAACCAGCAACTGATCGGGCCGGGAATCGATCGATCTCACCGTCCGATCGGCCCTCAGGTGATCCTCACGCGCTGATTACGATTCGCTGTTGGGAGATTAAAACACGCTGCGATTGCTGTCGCCAACCGAGAGTGTTCCACCGTCCCGGTGCCCGGTGCACTACTGAAACTGTGAGACTGAGGCGAACTCCTGCAGCACCTCGTCGCTAGTCGCTAGCTCCCGTCGGGCAAGCTGTTTACAGTGGCGTGGTCGCTTGTTTTTCGACAGACTCAGCATTTTCACCACCGCCCCAGCACCGTCAGCAGCCGCACCGGAGCAGCCACGGGTCGTCCGTCACTCACACTCAGCGGCCGCGGCTCCGGAGAAGACACACCACACACGTACACCACGTAGCCGGGCAGACGACCACCAACGCACGGACCGACCGATGCCGTGCGGTGCGCGATCGCTTCGCAATGAAGCTTGATAAGAATCGATTCCGAGAGTCCGAATTTACATAACCTTGTGCGCGGGGTCGTCACTACGCAAAAAGTTGGCGAATTAGCAGCTCGTGTGGTGGTTCGTCAAACACTTGACACTCGTTGTCGTTTGTGATCGTCTCTTGTTCAGTGCGGACCGAAATTCCTCCGCGGCCACAGTTTGCGATCTCGCGCGCGACGCGTTTCGGGCAAAACCCGATCCGATACTGGCGCGCCGTCGGCGTTCGGTGGCTGCGCTCCGATGTTCCGTGGCGCACGCGGCCACCGCGCTCACTCGTGCGCGCTCTCGCGGGCGTGAGAGAGACGGAGTGAGAAAGAGTGAGATGCGCGGCTGAAGATGGCTCACGGCGCACTTCGTAAGCCCCAAGCGGCGCTGGTGACGTTTTCTGGCCGAGGCTCTTTTTCGGGCCTCTGCGAGTGAGATGCTGTGAGGTGCGCGCTAGTCGTGGTATGGCCGAATCAGCTGCTGGCCAGTGCCGGTGCGTCGGAACGCACCACACGCACACACAGCGCACGGCACCTCGCTCGGAGGCACCTGCTGCTGTGCCCAGGTGAGATAAAGCTGGGCCCTCTCTCACTCTTTCTGCGTTTGTCTCACTTTTCGCAAGTTCTCGATGCGCTCGTCAAGTGCTACTTTTAGTGTGGGTGGAATCTGTAATTAGCAGAAAAGGAAATTTAATCAAAATCATGTGCCGTTCTGCCTGGCGCCAGCGATGGTGCCGTTAGCGGAGAAAGAGAAAGGGAGTGATTACAAGAACAAGGCTAAGCACACACACACGCGGGCACGCATGATCGTATCGTTCTTCATCATGCTAATGACGGGAGGGTCTGATGATGAGAATGTGTGCTCGGCGGCGTTAGGATGCGCGTTAGCAGATAATTACGGGTTGACCCATATAAGAGCTCGAGCACTACACACTTTCTGCTGCTCCGTGGAGAAGGGATTAATTTTTTCCACTTTTTGGGCTCCCGGGCTCCCGATTCCCGCTTGCCGTGAGCACCACACGGTTGTTGCACAGCACAGCAAATCATATATGCCTCTATTTATCACCGACCCTGGAGCAGCGGGCCTCTGTTGTGCGTGATGAGCGAGCCGTTGTTGTTGTTGTTGGGGGCCCTCCGCATCCACATTTCGTTGATTGCGGTTATTACGTTTCGGATCGGCTTCCTCCTGCTCCCGTGAATCGTGTATTTGTGTGTTCGGATTGTGATTGTAATTTCTATCTGCATGTGTGTGACCCAGTCTCGCGAGTTATGTTAACATCAAATCATCCAGAACAGGAACAAAAAACCTGCGGAACATGACAGCTAATGCTGCTCCCAGACACAAAAAGGGAGAGGTGGCAACTGACGCACGAGGAATCGCTTTCCTAAGCCCGCCACAAATGGCCGACGGACGGAAGTTGGCTGCAAAAACACTCTGGCGATAAAGAGTACCGGATTTGCGTAAGGGTCCAGGCCTCCTGGGTTGCCTGAAAAGGAACGTGTATCGGGGGACTGGACACACCTAGTTCTTCAATAAAGAACACTATTATTTAAAAAAATAAAGAGTACCGGGATGAAGCTACTCTCAGGTGACGTTCTCAAAACTGCCGGCCTCTTAAATTGGACCCTTAAATTATTTTTGGCACTTTTCAGGTTGGATAGTGGAAGGAAGCCGGCATCGAACTCCAATTTAATGAAATGTAAACTAAAAGTTGAAGCTTCATTCGCTAAGACTCAAAACATCAAAACATGTCCAGACATCACCCGAAGTTCAGTATGTCAAGCGGACCCCGTACGACCCACATTTACTGATCTCGGCTCGACGTGACCACGGGAACCTCACCGAAATTGACATCCAACAGGGTTACCGCAAATCATGCGCAACCAACCGCGGGCGGTCAATTGCAATAAACACACACACACACACACACGGGTGGTGATCCGGCCACCGGCCCTGTCGATCATCATCACGAAGTGCATACCCAACGGGGTGAGAGGCCCATAAAAGGACAGAGAGAGAGAGAGAGAGACCAGAAAACAAACATATGCTAGAAACGGTCCGTCGGAGTCGCGGGGGTCGTTTAAACTGTAACGGAAACGGCGCTCATAGGGGAGGCCGGAGGCAAATGGCCGGAAATGGTCGCTACAAAACGAATCGGACGTCAGAGACCCGGAGACCCGCGTCCCCTGTCCCACCGATTAGTTCAGGGAAAGCCCGGTTGCGACACAAGTGTCTGGCGGCAAACATTGGGTGCGACACAGAACCCGGGTAAACAGCTTCTTGGCGAAAATTGATCTGATCTTAACACCGGGCGGGGGCGCTGTGCAAAGAAGCAGACCCCGCTCGGAACAGCTCATAATTGAGATGCGAAGTAAACAACGGCGGAAAACGTACAAATATTTGCTGCTCGCTTGTGGTTCGCTAACCGTTCGGCTTTATCGGGGGGCTGTTATCTGATCGAGCAAACGAAAGAGCCCCAATAATTCTAGGTAACGGATCCCGCGTCGATCGGAAGTGATCACTAGGCTCCCCCCGTGAGCCGTTAGAGCCACGAATTAAACCCGCTATGAAGCGCTTGGAGGCTTCGCTGACCACATTACACAACACGGCCCGGGGCGGGAATCTCAAAGCGAAGCGAAGAAAAATTAAGCATCATGAAAAAAAGGCAAATAAATACTGTTGCGTCCGAACCGGGCAGAAGAGCTTCCCAAAAATCACGGCCCGATCGTCACGGGCCGCAGGAGATCACAGAAGTGGATCACTTTCTGTAAAGCACGGGGCCACCGAAAGTCTTCGGTCCGGGACGGGATCGCGATGACGGTGCTGATGATGATGGCCGAAACGATCATTACAGTGCCAGCAATGCGAGGAGTATCAGAACCGATCGTAGAGTTCCCTTTGGCCGCGCAGTGGACCAAAGCATTACGAACGAACGAACGAACGAAGGCACAAGCGAACGAAGATGAAGATGCTCATCAAACGCTTCTTGAGCGGTTTCGGTTTTCTTTCTGCGCGGTGATTGTGCGCATGGCCTATAAATGAGAGTTCACAAACTTATCGATCCATCTTTATTGCAGGGTGCGAGAATAGGGCGAAAAGCTCCCAGGAGCCCCGTGTGTACTAACGGGTACAGGAACACGCTAGAACAAGCCCGCCGTAATCATACGGAGCACCACGGAGCCATTAATTAACGGATTAACCGGAGCGGTTGCAGCGGGTTGCCGTGTTTCCTCGCCACCACGGGAATTGTTGGGTAATTATAACGATTGTTTTGGATCTTGTTCTATTGCGGACCATTTTTAGGTAATGTGTGCTTCGGGACAGTAAGCGGCTTAGGATGGCTCCATCCAAAGGTGAAGTCGAGCATAATGTGGTTAGTATGTTGTCCCGGTGAAGATCTCCCAGAACATCCGTTGGCCCCAAAAAGACCGCTTTCCCCCGCGGGGGGTTAATTTACATACCGGAGGTTCACAGCACGCCCGGCCCGGTCCCGATCGGTATCGTTTGGAAGAAAAATTTATCATTTTACAGCCTGCATCACCTGCAGCGAACCGAAAAGAGGGAGCACCTAACCCCTATGGTTTTATTGTTCGCTCCAGTTGTTACGAGGGATCGAGAGAGAGAGAGAGAAAGATCGTCTATCTGCCGGTTGGAACCGGGTCTAGCAAACGAGCGCGAAGATCTAGCCCCGATCTTCGGGCGGGTAGCCTTACGTAAGCGACCGCGATCGGTTTCGGGAACCCCGACCGAAGAGCTGCAGTTACGAGCGTAGTAATTTTACAATTTGATTTGAACCCGGGATACAGAGGGACCGCCCTTGGCTGCGCGCTCCCGGTTCAGGTAAACCAGATCAGTGAGCAATCGACAGCAGCCATCAACGCAGCGTAAGATGAACCACTGCACCAAGACCGTCTAATTATCACCACAACCCAAGCGCGATGAGGCTCACGGAGCGCTCCGTTCTTTTCTTTTAGGAACCACCACGGTCTGGACCGGACACGCCCCGCCCTGACTAGACGGAGGCCAATTTCCGCCGAGTTTGCATCGCTGGGCCTCGGGGGCTCGAACCGGGTGCATGGCCGGCATGAAAAATAACATAAATTTCAAACAAAACCTTCCGACCGCCACACACCGACGCGACGCCGACGGTTGTTGTTAAGTGGTTAGGAAAAATAGTTCCTCGAATCGGCGGGTGCGGCGGCTTTCTAATGGCTCTCGGGTCTAGGAAGTGTTTTGATTCAATTTTCCGGCGACCCCATCACATACCTAATTCTCATGCAGCCGCCCCGTCCCGCCCCGCGTGATCGGGGAACCTCCGGAGGAACCGTTTGGTCCGGGAAGTAGCGGGAACTTCGGAGTGGAAGTTTTTGCTTCGCTTAGTCAAAGGTTGTGGCGTAAGGGGCAACACCAAAACACCTCCCAGACCACCCCATCACCGGGGGGCCCGGACCGGGAGGAAATTATGTCTCCACACACACACACACAGACATTAACAGGCGGCTCGTGATGGCCGTGTACAAGGTGATGATGTGTTGGGAAAACAATTTTTAAGATTTTGTAGCCCGCCCCCGGCCCCCGGGGTCACCGAAAAGATGGAGCAACACGGGGCGGTGGGGTGATTGCCTAGGGGCCGTTCCAGCGAAGTCAGTAAGTTGCTGTTGCTGAAGTTTCTGTTGGGTGGTGACCGTTAACGAGTTAAAACAAGACTCATAACTGGCCTAGGTCACCTCTCCCGAGGGGCTACTGAAGATAACAGCCCCACCAGAAATTGTTGACTTTACATACGGCGGAGGGCGATGGCATCGGTCACGACATCGGCCACAGACACAGCCTGTTTGGGTGAAAGGCAGGCGCTCGTTTGCAGAGTTGCAAAATTGCAAAACGAGCAGCAGGAGCAGCCAGGCAGCCCCGGCCAATGTTTGATCTCCCGGGGCCGGATGTTTGGACGGTCGACGGACAACGTGTGATGGCCGTCCACACACGACGGTGGTCAAGCTGATAAGCTGTGGGCATGGGAAACAGGCGCTGCTTCCTCTGCTGTTGCGCTCCGCCGGCTGCTGATTGGAAACTGATTTACGCGTTTCATGCCGCGGGTCACAGCAATTCGAAAGCCCTGGAACTTATTTAAAAACGGCACTCGTAAAACAAATAAGAACATCCCCAGGATGACGGATGCGTTAGGATTCCATGGTTTGCTTGGCTTCTTACAAACAACGTAATTAAGATGGCTGCGCGACAGTTTCGCTGGATGCCTGAGGCTACTAAGATCGTGCCCCGGTTGAAATTCTAGCTGGCATACCTTAACTCTAAGGCACTTTGGGTAGGCTTCTTGTTGGAAACCCCTTGGGGTAAAGCAAACAATCGTTTCCTCGTGTTTCAGGTTGATCGAGTTGAGGAAAATGGTAAACTTTTTATAATGAGCTTTTCACGGAATTAAACGGTAGCACCATAAAACACCTCATTAAAGTGGCGTCGCACCACAAGTAATCAATTTTGAAACCGTTGAAAGCCGTCAACATCTTGGACCCTTGGGCGCCGGTACTTTCGGCGAAGGGAGAAAAACAAGCCACCGGATGTCTAGACGTGGTCGAGGCCATCGTGGGCACTCCGTGACTCATTCTACGTTATAACCTGTTCGACTGCCCGGTTCGATTCTAGGGCCCGATTTATTGGCCCGACTTTACGATAAACTGGCGACTGGCGATCGAGCGCCACGCGGATTATGACGTCGGAATGGCCACTAAATCCGGTGGCCCCGAACCGAATCCTACACACAAATCAATCATCAGCGAGTTACGGGCTCAGTGAGTTCGCTGATAAGGTTACGCCAAGCCAGGCCAGAGAGTGAGATGATTGGTCACCGATTGCGTGGCCCGCGGTTCAATGTTTCAGATGTTTATATTTCGCCGGCGGTTGCCACCATCTTGAGTCACCAGCTGCGGGGGCCATTGCACTAGAAATCTGATAAAGGCCCTTCCCACAGCGCTCGGTTGCGGAGTGGAGCTGTTTTGGGGTTGCTTCACCACTCCAACCCAAAGTCCGACTGCATTCCAAAATGGCACGAGGCAATTGTCAAAACATTTGATTAGCCAAGCCAGTGAGCCGCAAGCTGTGGACGTAATAATGAAAGTGGAGCGCGCACGGCGTTTAGAAAGTACTGCCTTAAATTCTGGGCTGGCCCCCGGGGGAATTTCGCAAAACGTTCCCGGAAGCCCCCGGAACTCCGAGCCGAGAGCCGAGTTTTATGCTAACGATGACCCACATTTGCCCACAGCGTCCAGAAAGGCGAGTTCCCAAATGTCGCGATCGCGTAACGGGGTTATGAAACCAGCGCTCCGAAGCTTCCGTTGGACGAGAGGCGAGAGACACTGGAGTGACATTCAATTACGGCAGTTGGTTATCACGACTGGAACAAGGGGAAACACGGCAGCGGTGGTTTTTCTCACAACGCTTAACTCGGCTCGTTGTTGCGGAAGGTCCACCCCGGGCGCATTCGGGTCGTAACAGGTGTAAATCTCGTTCGAAGTGGACCACAGACCGGCGACCGACGTTTTTCACACACTTCCCGGCGGCGCAAGTCTCCACAGGGGCGTTTTATTGCACATCCTAAAGTCAGCAAGCTTACAGCAGGTTGCTCCAAATGGGACTCTGACTCTCATAAATCTCCCTCAGAAAGAGGGGTCCGAGCGCGACTTACTTACGAACCGTACGAACAATTACCACCGAAACAACTGCGCTCGCCTCGGCGGTGACACGATTCCGGGTCCCATTTTCGTGGCCCCCGGCGTGGTCCACTTCATTCTGAGATCCTGGGACAAGAGAATGGGATCGTTTTTCATTTTCTTAGCGTTTCTTTTCCTTAGCGGCCCGCCTCGGGCACACAACGGTGACCAGAAGTGAGGGCCCATTATCACCATCTTCATCAACGCCACTCAGGTGCGCGGCGCCGCGATGGGTTGTGCTGGGACACTCGTCGTCTGGCGCGCCACGTGAAGATGACCAGCGGTTTACTGTCTGCGACTCACGAAGCAATCGGAAATAGAACTGTGGCCCTCGACGGACAGACGACGACGGTGGTGGCAGCAAAGTGGCTGACGCTTAGTGCACCATTTTCGACGGATGGCGGTTCACTTCTGGCGATGGGGTAAGAAAATGGCGAAAACAAGAGTGACGAACGGGAATGCGAACAGAGAGAGAGAGAGAGCGGCCGCGCTCGGAACGCACTTTTCCGATGCTTCGAACTTAACACAGAAAACATGACCCAATTGCCGGTCGGTCGGCCGTTTTCTCCTGCCACCGCGGTGCCGATTTGGCCGAGGCTCGTTTGAAGGCTCTTTGCAGCAAAACAGTAAAAAAAAACTGGTGAAAATTGGTTCATCTTTTGGGCTGGGTGCCGGGTCTGCCAACGATCAACGGGCGAACAGCTCCAAAACGAGCGAAATGGCCGAGTTTTGTGATAATTTGTGACCTCGTACGCCAGATGATGGATAAAGCCGGTGGAAAAGCCGGAACCGAGGGAAATCACCTGCGATCGAGGGGCGCGCCGTGTTAATGTGCCGTGGCGTCGCGAAGATCCGCCGACGGACTTTTCGCACGGAACCGGAGCACACCTTTAAAACCCGATTGGCCCCGCGACACACCCCACGCCGTGGACAGATTGGAAATGAAACCGGGAAACGGACTGGGACTGAACGAGAAAGCGAAACTGACAGGGTGGCTGGAAAACCGAAACGAAGTGCCGGGAAGTGTCTCGTCTGCTGCGGCGTCTGAGCAGCGTCTCTCTCGGGGATGTTACGGTTACGCACCGTTTAAGAGCCAGCCGGTCGGGAAAATGCAGCTCGTTACCCGGTGTAAGTGAGCCGGAGCCGACGGTGTGGTGTTTTTGGGGTGTTAGGGAAAATCGGCACACAGGGCGCGGGCGAAAGGGAATGAGAGAGCCCAGCCACGCATAGCTTGTGGCCGCCTCCGGAACAATGCAGCCCGCGAACAAAAGGGAAACCGTCATACGATCCCTACCACCGGGCGTGTGTTCGCCGTTTTCCGGCACTTAACCATCCGGCCAAACTAGGCGACCTTTGCCGGAGGGGGGGTGGTACCCCGTTTTGGAGTACACTTTATGGGCGACAGTTTACCTTACCCGTGCCCGGAAAGACACTAAACGTTGGCTCTATTTTAAAACGAGTATCAAAGCGATCTGTTGTGCAAAATGGGGCATTGTTGACACATTGTTGGCGTTAGCCATAAGAGGCACAGGAGAAAGTCTCCTTAAAGCAAACTTTGGCAATATACTACTGCGGTCAGAAAGTATCGGAATCTATGTCATTACCTTTAAAATCTGACACTATTTAATACATCTCTGTCTGCATTTCTTTTTAGGAATCGCCTTCAACACATTCTTCGATCAGGCTCCTCTCTCAACTGCTGACTGTAAAAGGTGTCCTCGGAGTCACATCACGATATGGGTCAAGTTTGTGTCGAGATGATCACGAATATGTGATGCAAAAGCATCACGAGGAAGTTGAACCAAGAATCGTCTCTCCACAAATCAGGTCTGGATTGACTGACAGCATTCCGCAAACGACGCACAACCCTCAAATAATCTTCTTTGTTGGCAGTTTGAACTGTTTTGAAATAGTTTATAATGTACCAAACCAAGGTAATAAGATACAAGAGGTTCCCATCACTTTTTGGCAACAATACTGATAGATTGGGCGGTAAGGTTGAAGCAATGGAATATTCGGTTAAATTGACGCATATTTTAAGGCACAGATGGTAGATGTTGTCCATTGTGAAAATTGAATCAGAACTAAGGACAGCCTGCTGAGATGAACGGACAACGAATGAACGCAACAAACTCCTCTAATCTTGACATTTTCTGTAGAGAACTTTGATCTTCATATAAGAAGGTCCCATACTTTCTAACTATAGACTAGCTGGAGAGACATTTACGTTTTTCTTCGTTAATTACATTTCAATTTTTAAAAGAAATTGACAATGTGAAATTAATACTTTCCAAGTTGTCTCTAATTTTTTCCCCAGGCAGCGCCGATGCAGCGTTCTGAGGATACGCTCTTCAACGCTCACCAACCTCAGTAGCCATTGCCAACTACAAACAAGTTGTGACAAAGAGTTTGCCGTCCGCCTCAGTCGATGGTTCGTTGAAATATGGTGAATTTTATGATGGTTTTTGATAATAATATCTGTAAAGTCTGTTTGTTCTCCATTTTTAGATGACTCTATTGCTCAAAAAGTTACCGGATACGGTGAATGATGGAATCGCAAAGAGTTCGAAAAAGTCAATCCAATACCCGGTCGATCCCCGAATCCCCATCGCCATCTTGCCGCCGCTTTCCCGACCGAGCCAAAAATCCACCACAAAGCCGATCGGGCGGGCGGACGATCAAACCCTCGCAATCGATAATGTCGCCGCGGTTGACGAGAAAAATCCCCACGCGGACGTTTAGGGCTTAGGACCGCCGCCATCGCCGCGGCGGTTCCATTGTTCCCCGAGCCGAGCGGGCGAACGGGTTTCATCGCAGGTGCAGGGCACAAGGGCGGACGCAAAAACACCGCCCACAAACAACCTGTCGTCATTCATGTTTGTTTTTGCGTTGGGATGCATTTTTCCTGCACCCGACACGGCACGCACGGCCGTTCGGGTGGTTTCAGGTTTGTTTTTCTTTCGCCGCCGCCGCCGCCGTTTTTTTGGTTTGTTTGTTGGTGCGTCCCAATGTTTGTTTCTTTCTAGCCTCACCAGCGGGGTCTCTTCAGGGTCTCTCTGGGGCCGAACCAAACGCCCTGAACCGTCGGGCGGTCGGGTGGTGCGAATTTGATCGCTGTATTTGATGTGGCTCTACGCAAGAAACGATGCGCCATGCCGCGTGTATGTGCAAATGAGCCCCCCCTATGAGGTGGTGAGAGTGCGGTGAGAAAGCAACAGAAAGAGAGAGAGAGGGAGAGAAAATCGAAAAAATGGGTTCCATAAATCAATCAACCGCCACCGCGGCACCGCGAACGGATTTATGGCTCCGCCGCTGTCAAGGTGAAGGCTGTGCGGTGTGTTGGCACACATTCACTCTCGTTCTTGTTCTATTGCTTGCTTGTGGGGCTCCACTCCATTGTTCCGCACCGTGCAGCCTTCGCGAGAATCGTCACATCGTATTTTCTGACGCATTTGGGGCCGATGAGTCGTTCCGTTTTTTTTTTGCGACGTCTCATCCTCGGAGAGCTGCCCCGATGCTTCTCGTCAGCCGACGGCCGACGGCACAATGGGCTTTCACTATCAATGTGTTACATTGCCGGCCAGCCCGGTGGTGGCCCAGGTGGCCGAGGAGGAGCAGTGCGCCCTTGACGTCTGATCTGATTGACGCATTTTCCGAAGCGATTCATCGCCTCGCGCGTTGTGGGCCATTGTTTTCCGTCCACCCGCCGCCCGGCAGTGGGAGTGTTTGTTTAGAGGCTCCGGCTAAACGGTGGTCCGGGCGACTGCGAGGGCGCGGGCTTTGTCACATAACCTGAAATATGTTTCCGCAGTGTTAAGGCGGGTGTACCGTGGGATGCCATCTTCTTCTGCCTGCGGCGCGCCTATATTTATGGCCGGCACTGTGGGGCGGAAATGTTAAATTTCCACACCCACCCCACTGGGGCTTTTCCGGCCACCTTTTTGTGGCTCGTCCCGAACGACCCCCGGTTGCGCCGGGTATTGATTAGGGCAGAGTGCTTTTTTTCTGGGGGATTCGCGGAGTGAAAAAGGAGTTGCAGGAGTTATGGGGCCCATGTTTTGGCCACCTGAGGGTGTTGTGACAAAAGTGTGATTTTATTTGTGTTAGGTTTCGGCCCCGGCCCCCGGGAACCTGGCACACCGTTCGTCGGTCGGTGCACAAAAGTGCACTACCGAAATTTGATTTTTTATGCTTTTATGGTCCTTCCCAGTTATGCATTTAAATTTCGGTCTCGGGCGAGCCCAAGCCAGCGCGTTTTTTTGTGCGTTGCTCGCTGTGCAAGGGTGAATGCACTTCCAGTTCCAGTTTTGACAGTTCGCGTGGACAAACATTGATTGTAATTGATTTTTGGACCTCTCGGACCGTGGCGGACCTCTCGGCGTTTTCCGCTTGGTTGGCTTTGGCTTAGAAACACGCGGCTTCGAGTGAGGTTATCTATGTTATGGTAAAATATTTCCGTTTTTTATTGACCACCGAGGGGACCGAGATTGATTGGATGAGTGGCGTCGTGGTGGGCCGAATAAAATCTAGTCTAGGACCGATCGATCGGGAAGCCAGTATTTGGTTCCCGTGACCGCATGGGAACCGGGGGCCAAACATATTAATAAATTGTTTGACTCTCTGTGGTGGATTTTGGTCGGCACAAACCACCACGCCCGAATGAATGTTTTGCGATACAATATTTAATCTACTTTCAGTTGCTAGGCGAAAGGCTGTGAGGCCGTCAAAACGTTATCCGAAACCGCGAGGACGAATTTAAATCAGGTTGAAGTTGGAACACAGGTTCAAGTTATATGGAATAAATAAGTCAGATTCAGTGAGGTCGAAGAAGTGAAATTGAAACAGGAGTCGGAAAAATGGGCTCGGAAAAGACACAGTTCGACTCAAGCTTCCTTTCCCATCGGGAAGGGCCCAGCCAAGCATTCTCGGTCAAACACTTCCGCCGAGTGCACTCCATCCGGAACCGATCCGAAACCGACGAAGCGAAGCCTGCAAAACAATCGACTGCAGCACGCCCAGCTCATATGCATGTTGTTTTTCGGTGTTTCTCAACCCGGGACCAGGTTAACCTTTTCCGACTCGGGTTTTGGAAAGTTTGGCGCTTGCCATTTATCGCCCGTAAAGTCATCTTCACGGGCCATCTTCTCCGCTACCTCTCCAACCAACAACAACAAGCGAAAACAATGATGATGGTCTGGGATGTGGTCGCCTGGAAAACTCTCCCGGGCCCGGCGCGTCTGGGAAAGTGTTACGCCAACCTCCTTATCCCCTTTTTCTGGTGGTGTGTGATTTTTTCGGCCCGAGATACCATTGTAAAAGACTGGCCTGGCCTGGCGGGCCAATTTGGCGTTACGAAAGCCCAGAGACCGGAAATCGATGCCCAGCGGTGTCGTGAAAATTCGGTGTGTGGATTGTTCGGAGGTCCGGACCAATATCACCACAAAAACCGGTATCTTATGCGCATCTCGCATCGCGTCTGAAAACATCTGGTTCCGAAGTGATGAATCAAAACAAGCCCCACCCGAAAAAATTGGCCTCTATTCCCAAAACGATGCGGAGAAAGTGCCGCGAGCGTCTTCGCCCGCGGGTTATGCTTTATGGTTTGCCGATGCCGAGACGCATCGGAAATGAATTTATTGTTGATTTGAGATTATTCACAGGTGGTCCGTGGTCCAGGTTTTCCTCGCGGTTCCACACGTTTTTGTCAGCAGCGCCCACACTCTTTGCATAGTCCGATGGTGCTCTTTGGAGCAGCCTCAAACAACGTGGATGACCATCGGACGCGGATCGAGCAGGAGGCTTCATTAACGACAACAGCCGGTGACTCTTGCACAACGCGCCGAGGCCCTCTTGTGTTTAGAGTGCGGCCACTGTGAAGTACGACGGAGGGTGCCCTGGGTTTAATGCTTCAATTGCTGATTGTTGAAACGGGTTCTTTACGTAACCTTTTTGGAAGGTCTGCAATGTAACAGACCTATGCCAGCCCGCAGTGCCGAAGGGAGTCTGCGTTGGGAAGAGAATCGAACAATTAACATCGCCGAACTGTGGAACCGCCGTGCACCAGTAATGAGAGCTGAATAAGGAGAAACGGTACAAGTTATGCTAATTTTAATGGCCGGAATCGATCGGCCGTCGCCGTCGAAAGAATCGTTCTTCGGTTCAACGAATCATTTCGCTAATTAATCCGCTCCGGAGCGTATGTCTCCGGGGCATGATAAAAAGGCCCGACCACCATCGAGTCCGCGAAGCAAAAAACAATGGTGCAATATGCAATTTCATTTTATGTACACACACACCAACACCCACACAACAATGCTGGCCAAACAAACGCACAAAATTAATATCAATCAAAAATGGGTGCAATTAAAAGTCCGCGGCACCAGCATGTAGTATGCAACGGGGCAGTGTTGGAGAAAATTGGCAAAAAGAAAATCTCCGATTTCGATTCGACGGAATGAAAAGCTGGCCAGCGGCAGTAACAGCAGCATCAGCAGCAGAACACTGCACGTTTGGCTGCTGGCCGGTGTTTGATTTATGTTATTATTTGATTTACTGCCACTGGCAATCCGTTCCGTTCCGTTCGGTGAAAAATTCCTTTCACTACACGCTCTCGAGCGCTCTCGGTCCGGTTCTTCTCCAGGGTTACGTAACCGGGTTTTCACACCCCACAAGGGCTAATGTTGCCAATGGTGGGCCACCATCATCATCAGCATACCGGATATTATATCGTCAAAGCACCACCAAATGCCACACGGAGCACTTGTTGAAATGGGTTATCTTTATTATTGCCAATATCGCCTAACCGCGCGTGGGTGTGTAATGCCATTTAATGCTGCTTCCGCCACCACGGGCCACACCGCAACAACCAAAGTGCTAAATCCGCCGCCCAAAACAAGGCCCAGTAAGCGCGACAGCTGCGCTTGATTAGACTGCGCCACCATCAGAGGGGCCGGCTTTTTTATCCGTGAAACCCGAACCCCGATATCCGGTGGTTCGGGAGGGAAATCACCGAAAAGTATGGTCGCTTCGCGGTCACCAGATTTGCCGAATTGATCAATTAATTGGACACTTGCGTGGCGCGTTTGGGGCAACCCGATTCGAAGCGCTTCCAAACCGAGCCCCGGGAGGGGGATCGATGCAACGCCACCTGCTGCTGTTGTTGCTACTGTTGTTGCGGTGTGTGTTTGGTAGTGAAATTAGGTCTCTTAGGTACTCTGGAAGGCGGAACCTACATTAAGCGTCCTACGCTTCCGCCTTCCGGAATTCCTGCCCGGTGCGAGGTGGCGTTGCAATGGATTTTCTTCGCCCCCTGCCAAACGGGCTTACGGTTCGTTCGGTCTAAGTTTAACGATAAAACGGGGAATTATCAGCATCCGGTGTCACGTGATAACCGTTGCTAGCGTTCGGCGAGCTTCTTTTTTCGATCCATTAAAATTAATGTTCTACCAATATTTTCTACAGATTTTTTTTACAGTTATCTTCATCATCGTCCGGCTCACGTCATGTCCTCCAATTATACATCCTCGGGATAATCTTGGATAATCTTGAATTAATTAGGAAGATTAGTTCTGGTTCAAAAATAATTTTCCATCTTTTTGACACACTGCAAATTCCCCGTCGAAAAATTGGCTCATTAGGGCAATCACACCAATTAAGAGCGATGTTTTCAGAACGTGATTGATTCGGTGGCAACAGCTCATCATTGGGTTGGCTTTGATTGTTCGAATTGGGCCCTCTGGAGTATCATAAAACACTCATAAACACCTAGTTTTATTGGGTTTCTCGGAACGATTCTCAAAACGATGTAACGAAGTGGAATCTTTCGAAGAATCTCTTTTATTGCGTGCAATATAATTCTTCCAGAAGCTCCGTTTTTTATATCAGGTGTACCGAATCCTTTTGACCTCGGATGCTGGCACAGTACCGACTCTGTGGCCGTCACCTTCCATTGCTGTCAATCCAAATTTATGAACCTGATCGGTTCACTTCCATCGCTCGATGATAGTAAGATTTTTCCAACGATTGTTACCAACTGATTGTTGCCGTTGATCCCCTGCCGTTCCCCCAAAATTAAGCTTGCTTGGATGTGTATTTAATGTATACATTTTATGTAGAGAAAGTATACAGGACCTTTTGACGTTTAAAGCGTACCATCAACCAAGTGTGCTGTGAGCCCAGAACTAGGCAACCATCTCTTTAAAAACGGCAAAATGATTTAGATATGTTTCTGATACTCAATCTCCTGTGTTAAGGAGCTACGTTAATTGTCATTTTGAACACCTCGTCTGCACATCGCCTCCTGCGCTTAACGCCACTAACCGCTGCTTAATTACATTACAATTTCAATACATCACAGTAACCACCGAACCGATTGGGGAACCCTTTCACGAGCGGCGCTTGGAAGCATGGAGCCATCGCTCAAAGCAGATCCGACCGACACACAAAACATTTCCTGTGGCGCTCTCCTGTCATCTGTCATCAAAAATTAGTCTCATGCACGCACGGTGACCTCCCCACCGAGGATCGTGTTTTACATCGTGTTCCCGGGCAACACACCCGGTGTTGCCTGCCCTCTGCCTGCCGGGTGAATGCTAATGCGCGATTTTTGCAATGTCCCACGAACGGCGGCGCTAAACAGGTGGCCCCGGCCGACGGGGGGCCTTTCAAGGGTGATAGATGAGCACACCGGGACCGGGCTAATCGGGGGCCGCTCTATCGCACCGCTGCGGGCACGCTTCGGTGCCCTTCGGTGACACGTGACACGGTGTGCATGCTGCACGGCGCCATGCAGCCCGCAAACGATGGGCCGACGCAAAAGCTGACGGATGTCGATCCGTTTCGATCGGATCAAGGGCGTGCGTCACGCACGCTACGTGGATGTTTCTGGATGTTTTCCGCCCAAAAAAAAACGGGCACCCAAATTGAGAGGTTATGGCAGTTGACGTTTACCACCGGTAGCCAACCACACTCCCCTGGGTCGGAACAATAAAACGTTGTCAAAGCCGGGTGGGTGCGCAGTGGTGCGTCACATTTTCCGGCTTATCAACTCCGGTTTGCCTGCGCCAAGTGAGCTTAATGTAGAAACGCACGCAACCTGAAACAAACTGATTGTAAGCGAAACCTACATTTGGCCAG
The DNA here is from genome assembly GCF_943734635.1 of Anopheles cruzii. NCBI lineage: Eukaryota > Metazoa > Arthropoda > Insecta > Diptera > Culicidae > Anopheles > Anopheles cruzii. The sequence continues at coordinate 4,943,630 of NC_069145.1, read as the reverse complement.
CGCCACTGCGTTTATGTTGATTCGGTCGGAAAATTCGACGAAACGTTTCTGGGGGCGAGGTGGTTCCAGGCCGAGCGAGAGGTCGTGGTCTGAAAATCGAGAGAAGGAGAAAGGAAAAAACCGGTTAAAACTATCACACCAGCGGGCTAATGTTATGTGGTTGCGATCGGTTGTAGCGATCGGTCGAAAATTTTCTTCCTTGAAATTTTCCATATTTTCACGCTCCGCCACCGCAAAAGTGGTGGACAAAACAATGGCAAAGAAAGTGACCAACCTGGTAAGGGCCAGATAGGTAGATTTTCCTCTTCCTGGCAACGGCGCAACGGAAGAAAGTGTCGATCTATAGCGTGTAGCACCTTACGGTGGGGTCTTATTTTGCCGTCCAAATCCATTACGACATCATACGAGCCACTGCGACTCACGGATTTATTAGCCCGACATCCGACACCGTTTATGGGCGCCATTTATCTTCGCGGCGCTTCGTGCCGAAACGACTGTCACGTAAATGTGTTCGCAAATATTGGAGAAAATTTAATAAACACATTACAACGATCAACCGGTCGGTTCACACCGGTTCGTAGCTCGAGAAACAATAAAATGATTCGCAAATGTTTTCCTGCGTACACACCCGTCGTTTACGCAAACACGGCCACGGTTCCGGGTCGCGGAATCTCTCCATCGGCCGGCTGCAGGGGCAGATGGCTCCTTCCGGTCAACCGCGCTGTGATAAATCAATGAAGTCGCGCTGCGATCCCAGAGGACGACGCTAATTAAATCGCACCTTGCCGCACCCAGACCGGACCGAACCGGACCGGGGCTGTTCCGGGAACGCGGCAGCCAGCAGTAAATTCTGCGAGCCAGCCACCGACGCAAGCCGACTGTCCAAATCAAATAGGGCGCAATCAGATTTACTTGCTCCGCCGTTGCACGTGGACCCAATCACGTGTTGGTGCTGCTGCTGCTGCCGAGTGGTCGAGGAACGCCCGGGAGTTAGACGCACTATTGACCCAATCACGACCCCGCGTGGTGCTGGATCTGTTTGCAGCCTCCGCCGATGCGCGGGGATCGGAATGTCATTACCGCTGGGTCCGACCGACCCCGGGGACCAAGGAGCGGTGGCCACAGGCCACAGAACAAACAACAACGCTCGGCATCGGCCTCTTTCTGGTGTCTAGGTCGGGCGCCCGGGAGTGACCGTATAATCAACACACCGGGGGGAGCTCTGTGTCTGTCTGCGAGTCCTTGATCCAACAGAACACTGCCGCCGCCGCCGCCAGACGCTCGCTTCTCGGTGGACCACAAATTGGGCAGAGAGACGTCCGCAAATCGTCACGCCACGGGCGGGCCGGGGCGTCCCTAATCCACGGGGCTCCGCATTCGGTCACGTCCGGACCACGCCACAATCGAGACGCGAGGTCGCTTGTCATAACGCCGAACCACGGCACGGACCGGAAAAGGCTAATTAAGAGCCAGTTGAAATTGCGATTGCACCGGAAGTGCTGCGTCGCGGCGTGCTACGGGCCCCCTGATTGCATTAGCATCAGCGCGGACCTCCGACGCGGAGAGAGTCCTGAGTGTCGTCTGCCGAGTCGTTTTTTCGGGGACGGAGCAAGTGGCCCAACATATTCGCGGCACGGCATCGGATCTGAAGCCCCGGCGGATATTTTTCTGCTAATTCCGCGGATCATATCGCCCCGGGACGGCCATCTAAGCCTATCATGCGCCGTGTATCGGTTACGCGCTTTCGGACGCGTCGTCCTAGGGCCGTCGTAGTGTCGTTAGTGTCAGCAGCCAAATAATTGGATTTTCATGATTGATTAGCTTCGGTGCGGATGTGTCTCAGTCGGATCCGACAACTGGTCGAATCACGGGGTCCCTGTTGGTCCGACAGTAGTAGTCCGATGCCACGAGAGGCCTTACCTTCTCGGCATTCCCTCCTGGAACCTTCAAGGTGGAGATTGCTGGAGAAAAATTGAAACAGATAATAAACAGTAAGATATTACAACGCCAGAGTGTTGCCGTTTGGCGAGTATTGAACTGCACATTTCTGCATTCCGATCGAACCCTGTGCTCTAAACCTGTTGCGTTCGACTCCTGCGAAACTCTGAATTTGCTATCGAATTCAGCTCTCCGTTTGTGACCGTTTGGCAACAGGAACGAACGCGCGGGACATTACACAAACACATTGGCACACTCGGTAACAGCCCGGTTCCGGCCACCACCCCATAACCTCACCGCCCACAAATTGCAGTGCGATTTGATATTTATTATAACCGGTTTCTAACACTCTGTTTACGGCCAGCAGCAGCAGCAGCAGCGCGGACGTGCGCATTAATCGGTCTGGGCACTAGGCACGGAAATGAGTTAAAAATTGTTGACAACCGGGACCCCAGAGAGACAGAGAGGCGGGGAGAGATAAAAGGCCGGTCCCCCGCCCGGTCAAGGTGACGCACGCCGGGGTTGACGTGGCCTGGACGTGTACTTTATGTTTCATTTATGCACCTGAATGCAAATGTTGCCTCTCGCGGGGACCAACTTTGTCTTGACGGGCAAACGAATGCATTCGATTCGAATCTCACATTCAAATCGCTTCCTTCTCGGAGATCGGAATCGAGTCTGGTGGTGGCCGCTCTCCATCGCTCCATCACCTGCGTGGGAAATGGTCTATCACCAGCGTCCTCCGTTCGACTTGTGGTCCTTTATTTTTCTCCAATTGATTACCACCGGGTGACTGCGTGACGAGTTCGAACATAGGCCACCCCATAGGCCCGGCACACACAACGCAAATCACACTTAAATCGTTTCAACGTGACTAGCGTAACTTTGGGGCCAACCGCCTGGCCAATCGCCAACGGCTGTCTTTCCGGGCTAAACGGTCGCCGTCGCCGCCTCTCCAAGAGGAAGCCGAACCGAGCCGAACGGGCGGAGATGTCGCAATCTATTGACAGGCCCAGCCGGCCAGCCGGGCCAACTGTCATTGGAATGCCAAATGGGAGTCGTCGCCAGAGCATCAAAAAATATGCAAACTCATGAACCCATCGACGGACTCCTCGCCCGAATTCGTAGCGGGACCGGGGGACGGACCCACTGCGCCATTCTAACCACGACGACGACGAAGACCACGAGGGGGACGAGTATGGAAAGGCGGCGGCGTTTAATGCAGCGGCAGGTCGAGACCTTTCGAGACCAGGACGCGGGATGGGCTAACGAAGAATTATTACACGGCCCGGACGGGGCCGTGGGCCGTGAGAAAAGGAGCGTTTCCGGATTACTCGCTCGCCCGGCGGCGTTCTCGTGCATCAATTAGGCGTCTTAAGCGGGCGTTGCAAAATTTCTAGCAATTAACTGTATCATCTCGCGCCACTCGACGACGACGACGGCGACCGGTTGCTGCTTCTCTTTTGCAACGCACCGTATATAGATATATAGACATGTCTGTCTCTGGGACTGTCTGACTCTGACTCGAGAACTGTCAGTAGACTGAATGTGGTCGGTCTGATCGTTCGGATTTGCAGCAATTATAGAATGGGTTGCTGTCGCTTTATGGCCCGTAGCACCGTCCTGTTGACACTAAATGTTGTCCAAGTTTTGAGCTTCAATTTTGCCGAAGAACCAATCAGGCAACCGTTCTCCAAAATCCGCACGAAACAGTCACTCGCTGTGGATGCATTGGCTTCTCTTGCACGACGTGTGGGTTTTCCAAGCACCTAAAACGACAATTCTTTTTATTGACATAACCACCGAGCTGGAAATGATGTTTTCAAATTTCGAACAGTTTGAGTTGAAGATTCACGCACTTTGGAAAGAAATTTTGAATATTTCCCAATTTTCTGCAAGCGTCTAGCGTCCCATTTCATAAATGTCAAAGTTTTAACTAAATGTTTACAATTTCCAGAATGAAGTCAAGTCAAGGCAAGTCAAGTCAAGTCAAGTCAAGTAATGGATAGTTTAAAATCCAAACACTTGATAGATCATCCTACATAATGTTGAATAATTGCTTTAAATTCAACCTTTTTTTGGTATTTTGGAAGAAGGAAAACGCGGTTACGCCTGCTGTGTGGGAATCATCCTCGCTGTCGAGGACCTACCCACTAAAAACCTCCTTGGTTCTCCATCCTACCCCTTACGGAACTACCGTCATCGGTTTCACTTCGGAAGAGTTCAACCTTCGAAACGATCAAAAGTACCGAGGATCGTTATGTAGCTTACATTGATCTATTCTCGAGCGTCGATCTCTTATGACAATCGTTAATCAATACCCGAACTTTAGTAATAAAATGGTTTATAAAGACCCAACAATCAGAAAACAGCCAATATCTCACCGAGAAGCATATTGCCAACCGCACGTTCGATCGCTCGATTGACTCCGTGGTGCGTATTGACCAACTCTCAACTCAAGCTCACCCCACTCTGCTCCGGGTGGGTTCAATTTGTCAACGCAATCCATTACAACGGACGGGACGGGACGGGGACTTTAAAACTATATTAACCGCCGTACCCGGAAAAGAGCCACCATGCACCACCTCCGTGGAAACCACAATAATGCATTCCGCGGAGAAGAGCGCATCGAACGCGAATGCAATTCGCGCTCGATGCATTTGTGTGCTGCAATTAATCAACCGCCACCGGCCAATAATTACATCGGCCCGACGACTGACGACTTCAAGCGTGCGCTTCGTTTAATTAAAGCCATTTCAACCGCTTTTAAAGCGCAGGTGACTCATTCGGACGGTCGTTCGCAGTCGTCAAAAGTTGGTGGCTTTTCGAAACGACCGCGCGGGGGGTTGCCCAATACGGTGCCGTTTAACCTGAGACCTCATAAATGATGTGCCCGCGCGAGTAATGGACCTCACTGGGCCATCTCCATCTGGTGGGCTCGAGTTCCGTTCGTTTGCGTACAAATCATTAGCTCACAACGGGACAGAATACCATACCAGTCAGTGGTCCATCCCGGGATACGAGTCCTAGAACGGCTTTTTTCCTGGTTCCCGGGTACCGTGGTCGAGAAGGAGCGTTTGTTTAAACAGATGCAATCAAAACCTAACCCAATTTCCGACGGACCACTCCGAGGTTGGCGCTGCTCGTCCGTCATGCCCGGGAACGAGCCCCAGGAATTCTCTCGTCTACCGTCCAGCGTGCGCTAGAATTAGCCCACCAATTCATTCCGGGGCTTCAAAAACAGTCTTGGTTCCCACACAGACACGCACATTTGACGCCTCCGTTCGCCGTCCGACCGTCCAATTTATTTGATTTGCATGCTGTATGACGTTGCGGCGCGCTAGATTGGCCACTCGGACCCGAGGAGATGCGCCCGAACGATAGACTGCGGCCGGACCATCAACCAGCCCGCGGACCAGTGTCCGTGTCCGTGTCCGTTCTAGTTATTAAGCCATATCAATTCGGTCCAGCGCGGCCAGATGCAAATGGGACCACCACACACACCGAACCGGATCTCTCTGCGTCTGTGTGTGGTCCGGAACGGGATCGAACGACAATCCTTTTTATCAACACCACACCGTCGCCGTGGCGGAAGCAGTCGCCACGACAGAGCTCAGCGTCTCTGCGTCCTGCGTGGGAAGGCGGGACACATAAATTCGTCCGGCTTGCGCTCGACTTCCGGACCCTGCTGCTGCTGTCAGAAATTCCAAAACGTATCTGCCTAGATGACACATTTTCCGCCCGACAGTCTCCGTCATGCCGGCGGCGGCTACGGCGCACATCTGATTTGCACTAATAATAAACATATTTATTTTGCCACCTCCGCGCACAGTCACGTTACACGGCCTCGGAGTGCTTGCAGCTGAGGCCCGGGTGATAAGCCAACGCCGGGCGGCCGGCCGGCCGAGAGTGACAACGTGCCGTGCAGATCTGGAATCTGCCGCGGGGGCCGCTTCCCACCACGACGCGAGTCGACGGGCTTTATCGGGCTGCAGTTGGCAACTCGATGTAAATGCCACGCGATGGGGTCGGTGCCGCGTCTGGTGCTTGTGTTGTGTGGTTGTGCTTGGGATTGTGTTCTGCTTCTGATTACTTCGATTGTTGTAGTCTGCGGAGAGGCCGGTGGGGCGGTGCGGGGTCTGGACGGGCTGATATGCATCGACGTCATAACACGCTGGATGTTGCCTCGTGAAGTCTGCCCTCATCATCATCATCCGGAAGCGCAGATTCCGGAATAGCGAACCCGCGCGGGACACAATCAGCCTTTTTTTGTGTGGACAGATTCGCGGGAAATTAATTCCAGCTCCGGAGCAGCACGCGGAAAAGCCCGATCGAGCGATAGACAGACAGGGCATAATGCACCGTGATCCGGAGACTTTCCGGTATTTTTTTGTTGATGATCGCCAAATCGAATCCGCTCGAAGTCCTCTCTCTCTGTAGACCCCAAACCCGGCGGGGCCAACGCTGCGTTGTGCAACGTTCTTGGCCCTCGCGGAGATTTGTTGTTGTGGCGTGTCAAACTGGGAAAGCTTCTCCGTCGGCAGCGCTCGAAATGTGGGTCACCAAATTCTACAACCTCGAAGACCTTCGTTGGACCCCCTGGGGTGATAAGTGGATGGCGACACGCTAGGTTTGCCACGGCACGCGCCACGGGGTACTCGGGTTTCACGGGGTCTCGGAAGACGTTCCGACGTTGGGTCAGTTCTGGGTGTTCCACTTTTGTCCCTCCGCTCACTCTCTTTCTCGCTGGAAACGTGAAATCTGAGCTACGAAAGAAACGTCGCCGGAAGGAATAGAATGCGACAGCGACCGACTCCCCGAAACTAGTTCGACGGTGATCGGGCCGGAAACCGTTTCGTTGTCGATTTCCACAGAATGGCGCCACCGTCCTTCGGTTGGAATTGGACTTCTGATTTGCTCAGATGTAGCATTAGGTTCACTCTCGAACCTCGAACCAGCCGGGCGCCGGGACGATGTCGGGGGGTCAATTATGTGGGTCCGCATCACTTCGGTTCGGTACCTCATCGACAGAGCTTCGACTGCCGGTTGCGAAGATTCGATTCGCCTTTTCGGGGTCCGCCACCAGCACGAGTCAAGGTCTTTGGGCATTCAAAACCACACCACAATCGCAAGCGCACACATAACAACGGCAAAAAAAAAACCTCAACATGTCCGGCGAAAAGGGGTTTGCACCGGTGTTGGTGCGCTTGTTTGGGGCGCAATGTCCAGCCCGCGATCGATGGCCCCGTTCGGTGTCTAATGTTGGCCCCGCTCCGTGATGAGCCGTGGATCCCCTCGTGGACGCAGATAACAAGCCCGAGATCGAGAGCTGAGGCCTCGGTTTGGCCTACCCTCCGCGATCACGCATCGCATGGACGATGCTCACGCACGGTGAAAAGCGGCGCAGTGATCTAATTTATGGAGGCCCCCGTGTTGTCTGTTGTTGTAGCTCGGTTGTCTGGGTTAATTTTTACCATCGCCATCACACGTGTACTGGCACGGCTACGGATGCTTCTGATGTGTGCCAACAATAAATCAAAAATTCACTTTCCACCTTCCGTCGGTCCGACGGGAAAGGCGTGATGGGAAAGTATCAGGAGACGATGCTCCGATCTCGGCGCTCATGTTGGATCGATATGGCGTCGTTCAGGTTGGTAAAAATTATACTAAATCACCATGCCACCGAGGCCCCTAGTTAGGGGCCCGTAAATCCTTCGGCTATGCCTTCGGTTGGCGTTCGGTACTTTCAATCAAATGTCACAGGTTAGCTTTCACTTCATTTCTGCGCGGCGAAAGCGATCGCCACGGTTCCGTCACAATTAATTGCGCTCCACTTTTCGTGCCAATTATCTATGTTTTGGCCCCAAAAAAAAATGGCTATTGCCAGCACCCGCCAAGGTCATGCTAATTGCGGTGTGCAAAGCGCAGCGATCGACGGTTCGGGTCAACACGCAACCCGACGACCCGAACTGGTCCGATCTGCCTCCGTCTTAAAGGCATCCGTTTCGTAAAGCAAAAAAAAGCTGGCTACCATCTGGCGGCTTACCCAGGGGCTCGGACAGCTGGAATCCAATATCTTCAGGTTCGGCCGGGGGGGCCATAAACTCGTGACGTAAAAGTAAAAGTGATGAAGAAGGGCACCCATAAAAACTGGCCATACCACCTACGGGCTTCGGTGGATTTTATGGCAACAATCTGTTTCGCAAGACGCGCGCGTAGAGCGAAGCAGAAGAAAAGTTGGCACAAAGTTATGGAAGTTGAACCATTTTCAATATACATTCGAACCCGCACCCGATCCCTAAAAAAGCGAAACGAAAAAAACGGTGCATAAAATGCGCTGAAAGCTTCCGCAGAATGAGCTTCGCCGGTTCCGTCGTCGTCGTCGTCGTCGCCGGGGATTAGTCAGCCGGGGATCGGTAATCTCTTTTGCAGGAAAATGAATCTCGACGCGAGTCCTGCCGTCCCGGAGCCCGGGCAGCTTCGTTACGATAATCATTTTTTAAATATAATACCTTTTGCAAGCGGCTCACATCCTCCCCACCAGCTAGCCAGGCGTAATGGTGCTTTGTAATTATGTTTTGTTGCAAAAGTTTGCCAGGGAAAAAGCTGTGCTAAAATATTCATTTAATCTCCCTTCTAGCGGGGCTGGTTTTGGTTTAGCTTGAGGAACAGAGCGGAGTTCTTCGAATCGGGTGTAGAGTGTTCGGTTTCGGGTATGCAAAATATTCATTCATAAGCCGGGCCTGTAATCTAATTAGAAGTACTGTGCAGCTAATGGGCGCATCGGTGGGAAATTGGCAGATAAAACGAACCTTCGTTCAAGGGGGGGTTCAGATAGCCAAGACACCGGGTCCTGCCTTCGAATGCGATCGAGCTGAAGCGAATCTGTTCCAGCGTTAAACCGCGAGATGGATCGCGGACCCGAAATAGCGCGAATATTAATCGGGAGGGGGGTAATGTAGCGACCTCGTCATAATACGAATTCGAGCAGTCGAGTAGCATCGTCGAGCAGTGTTTTCAAAAAATCGTCAAGTATTCATTGACAAGGTTTTCTCCGCACAATCGGAGGTTACTCAAGTTAGTTCATGTGTGACACTCAACGCATTCAGAAGCTCGAAACGATAACTCCCGATCATAACAATAAAAATTAAGAAACATACAGATTTCAACAGGTATCACATCAAGCACCGCCCATTGTGGCACCGGCGTCCATTCCGGAGCACGTAGCAGAGCGATTATCACTTCCCGTTTAATATTGGGCAAAGAATATCGACGCGACGGCGCTTTATGACATCCTGTGGCCCGGTTAGCCTGACAAGCTGATAAAAACTGAACCCCTCTTTCAGCACGCAACGGCATCTCGCATCTCGGTCCGATCTTTGACGCTATCGTCGGCGAGCGAGTCGAGTTAATTACCCGTGCCATAAATAAGCATGCCGAACACGGATGGTTTCGGCTCCGAAGACGAGGCCAATGTAGGCCAATAAAGAAGTTTACCGTATCAGGGGGCTCTAATCGCGAGAATGGAAACGATTTTACATGACACGCCACGCTTATTTCGCCGAGTTGATTATTCACAAACAAATACAAACTGGCCAAGCTTCGGCCCCAGGCAAATCGGTGGGAAACACGCGCAAAAGGTAAACACGCCCAGCCATTGACCATTAACAGATGGGCGTTAAAGAAATTTGAATTTAAAATTATGCCGCGGCGGCGGGTCATAAAAATCATCCAATTGGAACCATTTTGGCGACCCCAAAGTAGCCGAGCTTCGGGTCTCTCTCTCTCTCTGTGTCGGGTCTGCCCAGGTCGTAAAACTGGTAACAAGCCATTATTGATGAACCCACCCGATGCGTGGGAATGCGCGAAGAATAAAAACGCAAACATAAAACAACGACCCAACGGAGATTGGTTCGATTTGTGGCAAGCAGGGGGGTCGGAAAAATCGGACCGACCGGCACCGGCACTGACCGACTCCGAGCGCAGTCATCCGCGATGCGTTCCGTGATAGCGCCGTGAACCATGTGTATCCGCGCAGCGCAGCGGGGGCAGGTTTTCACGGCCCGGGTGGATAGCAAAAACGTGCCGGCGCATCGGACGGGACACGACGGACAGCAGAAAATTCCCCCACTAGACTTCGCGTTGCGGACAGTGACCGCGGCGCGCGCCTCAACGCAGCACGCTTCAGTGCACTTGGGTGCACTTTTCGCGCGGCCGATGCACACGACTTTTAAAGCATGTGACTCGCGCGAGCAGGTCACCGTGAGCAGGCTTTTTCGGGGGACGGGGACCGCGGAACACTGCGCCACAGTGGGTCAGTGGGTTTCGGATGCACATGCACGCCACGCCACCGGGGCCGACGACGGGGTCAGTTGAGCAAACTGGCAACAATGCCACCGGTGAGAAGTGCACTTTAAGCACTGCTTCAAGCCGGGATTCTTTCTACCGGCCTGACCCACATTCAGGGCCCGGGTTGCATCGGAAGGCAAACAAAAACGGGGGTTTCGCAAATATAATTCGATTTGCACGGCGCGTGAGAAGTGAGTGCAAGTGCATATTTTTCCAAAAGGCTGGCGAATGGCGTACGGGCAACGTTTTTCATTTGGAATGATTGTGGAGGGGGCCAAATTGGGGGTCACCGGAGGGCCGAAGGGCCGTTTTCCTTTTCGCTTTCGCTCTTACGACGCTTTGCATCGCGCAGTGAGATCGCATTCGGAGATCGGAGTTGTCACTGCGTTCACATCTCACGGCTTTACCCGTGCACGGTGGCTTTCTCTTCGCCCCCGCGCCAGTGCATTCCGATGCACACACCCCTCCACCCCCCAAGGGATGCACCTACAACGCAGAGCGAAGTAGAAAAGTGAAAATATTCGCCGAGATTTATGAGCACTGCGAGTTGCAGCTTCCCGTTTTGGCGAGATATCGGTGAGATGAGAGGCACAAACAGGTTTGCTCACTCGCTCGCCAGTGGAGAGAGAGTGAGCAACTGCGTTCCCATAGCGGGCTACGAGTGAGCGAGTGAGATCGCACGAGCGAGTGTGAGCGATGATGAGCACGAACGCGCGCTGTCTCACGAGCGAGCGATGATGTACCGTTCGCGGCGTGATGACACAAAATCGATAAACGGGGTCTGCTCTCTCACCTTCAGCAGCTCTTGTGGGCCATCTTCACCGTCGTCGTTCTGTGATGATTTTCTTTCGTCACACCGTTTGACCTCCGGGGACGCAGGCACACACTGTCAGGCGCACTCGACCTCGAAAGAAACACGACCTTGCGGCGGGGGCTCATCAAAACAATGCGATGCACCAACAACAACACTGGACCCCGCAGATCATTGCACGCGGACCGCGGACCACACTTTGCACTGGTGGCCGCAATTATCGGTTCCAATTCACAATTATCTCCCGCACGCCGTTTGACGTCTCAGTAAACATCAAAACAGTCCCGCAACACACACACACACACTAGAGTTGTTTACATCGAACTTTGCTTTCCACCACCACGGTCAACGGCTGCTGCGACGGACGACGGAGGAGATACACGACGGAGATGATTTGATTCCGGATCGCCATCGCGCGAAATCACGTTCGCCTGCTTTGTTGCGGAGATGAAACGCCACTATTGTTGTGTGTTTGCCACCACGCAGCGTGCTGTGCCGTCGCCATCAACACAGTGCTTCGGTTGTGAACGCAAAAATACACACCTCTCGGCGGCCGCAGTTTCGGAAGGGCGCCAGACAGCGACCACAGTTTCCCGTTTTTGACGGATATTTTCCTCCTATAACGACGACGACGAGCCCATATGAAAACGGGGACCATCGCCGCACAAAAAACAAATAACCGAAAAACCGGAGCGCACGGCACGCGGACTCGCGGACGACGGAGCGCGAGAGAGCCGAGATGGCGCCGAGCGTGTGAGTGAGACCGTAGAGCAGCGAGCGAGCAGGCGAAAACGAGAAGGAGAGCATTTACGAGAGCGCGGCGCATGGCCATTTTCTCTCACCGTCCTATTATTATTGCACCGTGCTCGCTCGCACCGGCACTGGGCGGGCAGTGAGCGAACGAGAGGGAAGCAGTTCGAAAGAGAGATCGAGAGCGCCACAGAAAATTGTGCGAGTCCGCGGAGTTTCTCTTTAAATCAACCACAGTGGGATAGGTGGAGACTGTGCGGTGGTCAAAAGAATTCAGAAACGAACACTGAACGAGAATAAGATCAAAACAAAAACATGACGTGACAGCTGTCAAACGGAAACTGTCAAACTCGTTAGTCGCATCGAGTAAGCGGTGCGATCGCTTTCGCTTCAACAAGGTATGCCACTAAACGGCGCCGATGTCCCGAACAACCGATTCCCACTGTTAACGGGGAAACTATATTGGCCAGCATCTGCTTATTGGCTACATTCCACCGCCACCACCCACTGCCAAATGGGATGCTCCCCGGACTCTGTAAATACCGCCACCCACTGAGAAACTATTTTAAATTGACTTACGGGACGGGCAAAACTCCGCATCCTTTGCCGGCAATGCGAATCGACCAACAACTTCTCGCGTCGATGAAAATCGCGTGCGGAAAAATAACTCTTCTTCAGTTTGTGTTTTGTTTTGTAGGATTCTTCCGGAAGCTTCTAAGAAGCGCCTTTCTCTTGCCTGTTGGAAAGCCAAGTCCATCACCGGAAGATAATGCACCTGTCAGTCGCTGTGTCTCTCGCCAGCTCACACAAAGAACCCGCCTCGGCCACGGGCGAAACGTTGCGGAAAAGTGGTCCATTGGTCCAAGTCGGAATCGGACTAGACAGCGCCCGAAGAGTGCCTCTCGAGAGGGAGCTTCTGCGAGATTTATTTTTCATTATTTTTATTTTCAAGTGCAGCAGCATTGCCTGTGCCGGACTGCCGGGCGAGATGGTCCCATTGGAGTCCACCCCTAGAGTGCTCCACCCGCGAACCGCAGCCCCTCGGAGGACGCTTGACCAAGTGGACAAAGAACTAAATCATTGCTCGACTCAATTGCTCATTGCGTCAACCCGGGCTGGGCCGGCCCCACAGACAGACAGATAGACAGCCAGACAGCCAGAGCCGGGGCCATCCCACTCGCTCTCTCTCTCTATCTCTGTCGGTGTGTTGCAAAATGTAAGGCAAGAATGTTTCTTCCCCGATTGAAGCAATAACGATTTCCTGCCGGTGCAAATTCAAATTAAATTGTCCACCGTCCCCGCGTGTCAACCATTGTATGATGTCGATGGCGGTCCAGCGGTCGTTCTTGCGCCGCCGACTGGTTCTTGGTGCTGGTGGGGTCTCGTTAGACTTTTCGTGGGAGTCGGCGGCCTCTTTGAATCCGACGAGCCGCGGATCACGAAACCGGAAGTCACACGACGACGGCAGCGGCCCAAGAAAGAGCCACACGGGTCGTTAGCGTGAAAATGCTGGAAACTGTTCGGGTCCAGACGGAGGCCTCGGGAGTTCGTCCGCCGCCCGTGCCCTGTCGATTGTTAAATAATTGAAAAGCTAGACGATGATGGGCACAACTTAACCGTTAGCCACGTGCGAAACTCTGGTCACACTTTCGTGCGCCGCCGCCGCCGCCATTCAGAATGCACTTTCATCGACCGCATTAGAGACCTAGCTTTTTCCGGGCTTTTTTTTGCACACACATAGATAGTTACGCATCACTTCGCACGTCATCGGAATGTGGCGTGCACGGAAGGTGCATAAATTAGGTTAACCAGTCACCGCGGCGGAGGGCCACACCAAATTAAGGCACACCCCGGAGCCCAGCATCACCCTCGGTGCCGACAACGGGCCGCGATTATCGGTGTGTAATTTCCGCACAAAATTATCCGCTCCGCTTTCGGGTCCCCGTGTGATGCCAAGCGTCGAGGCGCAGATTTTCCTTTCGTCGGCCCCCCCCGGGTACGCATATTTTAATGGGAAAGTTTCCGCTATCGGGTCGAAAAAGAAATGAAAGTCCGGACCTTCGATGGTCTTTCGAGCGGAGTGATACAACTATTGCTTCTAAGGTTCCATTTGTTTGATCCAATAAATTACATGTTTTCTGTAAATTGAAAACGCCATTAAACGCCATTATAGAGCACAGCGCATAAAAGGTTTGGTGAGTCAATCGCAGGCCTTTGATTTAATTTTAACACTATTGAGACCCAAACCTATTGTTGTCTATTGTTATCTCGGTGATGGAAAGCCATTTTCCCAAATTGCGCTGCGCCGTTGCGTGTTTAAGCTCCGTTTGACCAATTGAATGGCGACGCATTGGCCAAACCCAATGGTTCTATACACAATCTTCACCCAAACCCGATTAAGAACGTTGCCAACAAGAATGCCCTCCCGATGGATCGGTCTATTGGTTAAAGTGTGGTTGTTGTGGTGCTGTGCTCTTACCCTTCTCAGCCCGGCCAAGCTGGGCCAAGTGTTGGTGTGCGGCTTCAAAATTATGCATCTTGCGAAACAAACCACTAACCACCACGATTCGAGCCCGAGCGCCACGCTGATCTTCCTTCAACACGGCGCAGCCACGCCAGCACGACCACGACGGCGGCAAAGAACCGAGAGACGGACTGTGGGAACGTTACATAACTCGGTCGCGATCGTCGTGAGCCGGGGGCCGGGTTCCAGAGCCGTTCCAGCCCACCGAAACCCCCGGCGGCTGCGGCAGCGGCGTGCGATGGCGCCGTCAGCAACCACCAAAGTTCACCGATTTCGGCGCTCGGCACCATTTTCTTAGCGCGGCCAACCTCAGAAAAGGGTGGTCCTCAGTTACTCTCTCTGGAGGAGGTAAAATTTAATTAGAAACTGGAGCCGGAGCCGGAGCGACCCAAACGGCACGGTTCACACGAGGGGAACCGAAGCGAAGACGATTATGATGATGATGATGATGATGATGCTGTGGATGCTGCGAGAAGACGATTGATGGGGATCACCCAGACGCCCAATCGGTTCTATACTTCTGCGTGACTACGCCACCACGACGACGACGACGACGGGAATCGGTTAGATAAGCCAAAGGTAGCATAAATAAGGGCCTTGTGCTCTACAATCGAAACACGGGTTCTGTTTTGGAACCGAAGCCCGTTATCGAACGGTTCATGTAATGAGCAATGGTAGTTGGCCAACAAAAACGCGTAACCCTCATAGGGGCCAGCCATTCGTCCATTATCGGCCCAGCATTCCATCATCCGCCCGGTGTCAGTAGATTGCACTGCACTTTTTGCAACTGTCACACTGAGTCTGTGGCCCCTGGGGGTGGGGCTTTGTGGTTAGACGACAAAGTGCTGGCCCCCCATTCGGTGCGGAGCATATGCATCGTTCGTCGGTGCCATGGGAGGTCCCATGGTTTCGAAATTGTTTCGTGGGCCGCGTGCGACCCAACAGTTCCATAGATTCCAAACAATCAAAACTAATTCGTGTATATGTGTTTGGGCCCCCTCCGGCCCTTTCCAATTCCAACGGGCCAGTATAGGCGACCGATGCTGGGGCCACTTGTTGCCCGTGTCTCTCGGTGATGTTGTGCTGCCCCCGACGGGTGAGCGGTTGTTCGAGGTCCGTCGGGTCGGGAGTCAGATTTGATTTGCTCCGTTAATGGGGCACCCGGATTGATAAGTGTGCGTTGGAAGCATAGTTGTTGTTGTCGGCGGGTCAGCGAAACGGTTCTTCGGAGGGCCGCACAATCATTAGGGTTTACAAATGGAGTATTGAGATGGATTACACATTTTCCACGTTAGTGTTTTAGCATATTATTTGCACCCTTTTTGTAACCCATCTGCTGTCCCTTTCATCTACTTACTATAACCTTTTTGAGTTTATTATCACACAAAGTGGACATCGGTTAATTAGGGTCCGGAATTCGAGTCATCAATCCGTTTGTCTGAATCGTCCCATTCCACGCCGTTGAGCCGTTTGTCGTAGGAAACTATCAATGCGAACCGGGCCGGGGCCCCCACAAACGCCAGGGCTACGAAGGGACACGGAACACGGATTAAATGAGCATACCGGGCATGTGATGGGCCGGAACCTCGAATGAAAACTCTCACCGACCGACCGAATGTTTCATTTGTCGTTTGCCAAAACAAATATGCACCACATCCGAGGTCCGTGGCAACGGTCCCCCTTCCGTCGGTTGGGTGGTCAGTGTCGTTGTTTCGAAATTAAAACCGACCAACCCGCTTGTGACGAATAATGCTGGTGGAAGCGTCCGGTCTCATCCTACCGGGCGGAAGTGGACCTGAAACCGGACCGACCGGAGTGCCATCGCGACGAAACGAAACTTCAAATTCGATGTGTAATTGCAACCGGAGCAGTAGCAGCTAATTGCAGTAGGGCAGCAGGGACTAGTCGGACCTTCGGAAGTTGCAGTTTGGTGCGAGAGAAAGAGAATGAACATACAAGTGAGAAACAACACAGCACTTAACGCTGCGGACTTAAAGTCATATTCTTATCACATTTCAGGCACTCAATTGTGTTATCGTCGTCGAGCCTGGAGAGCCTGATTTATTGACCACGCAGCTTGTGTGCAGTTCGGTATCAGCACTCGATCGGGCGAGTTGATAACCCGTTCCTGTCATCGATTTTCATCGAAACTCCTCTCAAAACAAACACTCGCGAGCGCCAATTTGTTCGCCAGCATGAGCGAAAGCTGCCCAGCAGACGCGACTGTCAAGCGGATCGCGTGCGATCGCTCCCCACAACAAATCGGCCGAAGGTTATCACCGCCACCGTCGCGATGGCTGCCCTCTCGATCCTGGTGGCTCCAGAAGAGCTCTCTCTCCGGCTGATAACGCCTGTGCCTGCGGACCTCGATCCTCGAATCGTGGTGATCGTGGCCCGGGGACCCGTGGTTTCCCCCCCGGGGGTGCCGGGTTTTGTTTACCAGTACCCTTGAGCTCGGTGACATCGGTCTCCGGCCGGTCGGCCACACCATGCTGTGATCCGGGAAGCCGATGAGCAATCAGTTTGTCTGCGTCCGTGTACCGTTCCGGTCCGGTTCGAAACCGCGTTGAGTACCGCGTCCAGCCAAGTGCGTGCGTGTGTGTGTGTGGTCCCACTTGAGCTTCGCTGCACCCGAAAGGTGCATTAGGTTGAGTTGAGTGGCCACAGTAACAGGCTCCAAACCAAAAAGGGGAGCGCCAACGAGCGTGTGTGCGTTGATTGCAAAAAAAATCAGTGACAGTCCGCATCCAGGTTTGACAGTTTGAGGTTAGTTCCGATCCAACTCCGGAGCCTGGACCGCCCGGCTCTTTATCTGTACTTTGTGCGTCCGCATTTAAGAATAGCAATCAGAGAAACTTTCTCTCCCCGGGCCCCTTTTTATATTGTTTGACCGACGGGCGTCCATTGTGCGTTGTGGTGGTGGTGCGGGTACATCGGTCGATTCCTTTTGACCCTTTCGCCCAACCAACAACAATGGACCGAGGCCCATTTATAGTTTCACGGTCGGTCGGCTGCCGGGCCGGGCCAAAAGGAAGAAACGAAGCATAAATCATACACAGCCCCCCGTCTCGGGCGTGGGGAAAGGATTGCCGCCGCCGCCGCCATCCAGCTGTGACAGAATCCAGTGTTCCAGAGCAGCCGAAGCCGAAACGCTTTCTTTGCCCTGGTACAAAAAAGATAGATGTTGCACTTGCCGCGGTGCCCTTCTCCCGGCCACCGCGCGATATCAGCATATATCCAGGCGAAGGGGGCCCGGCCGGTTAACGCGAGCGGAACCGCTCCGTGCCAGAATCGAACGGTAAATGGCTGTAAACGGTTCAAACGGGGGGCTTCACACCCCACATGACCGACATTCACCGATCCGGGCGCGTTATTCGTTTGCTGTAACGGAACGGATTATATTGATCTCGCGCTCCCCCCCCGGGTCGCTGTGGCATTGGAAGAGGCACCTTTCCGTTGTTCTCTGGATTTCGTAGCTGCAACTCTATCTCGAGGGCTAATAAAATATGAAACAATCGGTGATCGTGATCGGTGACAGAGCATAGTGCTGTCCGTTCGATGGGATCCTGGCATCTGTTGTCGGGGCGGGAAGGCAATTCCACCCGCCACCGGAAACTGTAATGAGCCATTCATAATTAGTATGGCGCGTTCAAGAAATTCATTGGCCAACCCCTTCGACCGCTGGAAGAAGCTGGATCTCGGGCGAGCGGGTATGATTTATGCACAGCGGGCCATAAATGGAAACAGAGCGATGTGCAAATGAGGACGCGGCCAGCGATGCACCACCACTTCCCTCGGCAAAATTCTTCGCCAAAAACTCGCTGGCACAAGATATGAAAATGGCACACCAAATTACCGCTTTCAATTATTTGTCTTCAAGTGTCTTCGTGGTGCGTGGTGCCGAGACTCTCAGACTGATATGGAAACAGCCATGGCCGGCAAGGCTTGGACGCTTGTCTCGAAAAGGAAGCCACCGACCGACGTACTTTGAAGTGCATAATTTTTATGTCTGTCCCTCAGACCCTCTTGTCGTGGACCGATAAAAACGGCGCACGGATGCGCCGGGGCAACCTGCTCGAATTGTGACGGACTAGAGTACTCTATACAGAGAGGGAGAGAGACAGAGAGTAGAAATTAAATCATAATTACAACAAGACTCTCATTAAGTGTCGGAGTGACGGGAGCCGTCAGATGGCGATGTTCCCGGACGATGTTGCCGTTGGGTTGGATTGTCCCCCACACGACGATAATTGAGATGCGGCCGCGACACGAGCAGCACGAGAAAAAGCATTATTGACCGCCCGGCCAACATGGCCACCGGCTGAGGACATCCGTTCTTTTTTAGGTTTTCAAATTAACGGTCGAATGCGAGAGGAACAATGCGTTTTAATTAGGTAATGGAGTGGCTACTGCGACGCCATGCAATCCGACTGTACCATCCGAGTAGCCGGCGCCCGTGGTGAAATTAATAGATTTTTATGGCCGAGAAAAACAATCGCAGCAACCCCTTGCCTAATCCCCCACCGCGCGTGTGTGTGAGCGACCGTTGCCAAGGAGAGTAGTTTCGATCATTAACGCCACTTCTGCTCTGCCGGTGCTGAAGAGGAATGCTGAATACGGGGGTCCCGTTCGGGGAGTTCGGAAACAAATGGTCCTAAATTTTCGGGTCTCCCCACACACACACACACACACACACGCGGGGCGCACCTTTTGGGGGCGATTATCGCTTCTAAATGAATTTATTGTCTCTCTCAGTTCGGTTCGGTCTCGGGAAAAAAGGAGATTCGCAGAAGAGCACACGATGTTTCTAGGATGGCGCGGAACTTGGTTGACTTCCTGTAGTAACCGGAGCTAATTGATATCCATTGACAATCAGCTGAAGAGCCCGGCACCCGGCCCGAGCAGCGAAAAGGACACCGACCACCTCCACCAGCGTCGTAATGGGTTAATAACAGCCCCATGAAAGCTAATTTGTGCTGATTGTATGTTTTGGCCGAGACACGAGACGCTGCGCGCTGATTGTGCTGTGGGTGTGGGTGTTATTTGTCTCTATTCATCATCACCGGCGTCACTGCGCGGGAAGTGTCTGCGGGCCCCGAGGATGTTGCACATAAAATTGCTCATAATCACCGGCCTGGCGTGGCGTCGGGGAAGAATTACGCACACGTCGCGGTTTGTTTTTGCCGGACTTATCATTATCACGTTATCGCCGTTAGTGGAGGTCAAAGTTATCAGTGGTGCAAGTGTGTTAAGGACATCGCCGAGAGGCAAACGCGATCCATCGTGGTTGAAACAATCAATAGTAGCACTGCTGATGCTGTTGGCCCAATCAGTGGCCAGTTACGATACACTCGGCCGAACATCACTAAAAACCGGTGGCCGACGTGGTGGTTACGTGGTTTATTTCGCATGACCCACTCAATCTCACCCGCCGGTCACCGCCGCCGCTACTGTTTATCTGCTTTCCGGACAGTCCGGGAACAACTTAAAGTTGGCGAAAAGTTACGCTGGTGCCCACCTGACACCATTTTGGCACCGGCAAAATTCAACCGAAGGGGCGTATGGTCGCGGTATGGTACACGCTCCAGCGGTCGGCGCTGATGGGATGTAACATTTATTATCGATCACGAAACGAACTAGACGTTGGCAAAAAAACAAAATGTTGGCTGGCTGGGAGAGTGTAAAAACTCGATAACACTATGGCCGGCTGAAGTGTGTTGATACACAGATCGTGTTTGGATTGGGCTTGTGGGTTTGTTTTAACGTTCGAGAGAGTAGCCAACACTTTGTCGAAAGGGCACCGATTTTTCGCTCAGTTTCTTCGGGATTTGAGATTCGTTAAGTAGAATGCTTGAAAAGCGCAAACATTGATTCATTTGGGGGTTGAACATAAACCAACGCTTCACCTCATCGGTTGGTAGTTAACAGCAGCATCAGTGGTGATCAGTAAATTAACAAGAAATCCTCCGTTGGCCGTGAGGTAGAGGTGGAGTCAGGTGTCCATCCTCAAGCCGTGTTCAGTGATTCATACACACCTCTCTAGACCTAAACATCAAGCTGTTCGTGGTGCTATGAAGAGACCCTTCCGAAAGTCAGGCGGCCAACAGGCGGTGCGTTCTCTAAGCTGCCAGAACCGATTATCTTCACCCGACCCGAAGATGCTGCGCGCCACCCAATTTGTTCAGCATTCGCTTCAGCTTAGCCGTTTGGCCTGAGTTTCACCTCGACACAACAGACCGTAGCCGCCAAGCCGCGGCCGCGGTCTGGCCTTGTTCGTCGCCGCCGCCATCGCCGCTACTGGTGGTCGATTAGAACTCTCTCATGTTTAAGTCTAAAAACAAAATTACACAAAACAACAGCAAAAACGGGGCCCAGCGCCGCTCGCCGAGAAAGCTAATTTACGGTGGTGTCGTAATTTGCGCTTGGTTTAAAATACTTTATGAAGGGTTCGTCCGTCTCTCTCGCTCACTCTCGGTGGAGGTCACTTCCTGCCTGCCGGTGCGTGATGCAATTTGATGCACCTGATGGTGGTGCATATTCTGCTTAGAGGTCAGCTGTCTTGGCCGAAAGCCGACCCCCTTCCCAGCGATACTTACCCTTACGGTTGTCCGTTAGAAGCCTGGCTGATCGGTGGCTACGATTACGGTTTCTTCGGCTGTCGGTGTCGAAGATAAGCGAGGTTCCACTGCCGCTGCCGCTGCTACTGTGGCGCCTACGTTCGTGCGTTGGAACAATTTTCCGCTGCAACCCGCTCGAAGAACCCCCTTCGGAGGGAATGCAATTGAATGCCCGCCGGGCATTCGTTTGTTTGTTCACACACGCACTCCCGCGCACCGTCAGCGATTGCATCAGAGGCCCTGAATCGCCGCTGGATGAAGAGAACCTAATGAAACCTCTCAACACCTTGCAGCGGCGCAGGAATTCAATTAAGAAATGTTCCCGGTCACTTTCCCACTCGCTAGCGGGGGCTCTTCGCGGGAAGAACGTGGCTTCGGAAGATCGACAAAAACCCACCACGGCGAGTGGTGGGTTTCCACCACTAAGCGAATAAACTCCCGGCCACTTGCACTTTGTTCACTTGTCTGACGTCAGCGCGATAAAGTTTACAGAAAGGTGCGAAAAGCCTTACTCTGTTGTCTGAGCTGATCGCAAACCCCGTTGTACGATTCCACAACTAAGCAGGGGCTCGATCGCACGATCGTCGATAGCGTACGAGAAGCGCGACTTGACTGCGACCCGGAACCGAGTCCGACTTGCCCGATGACGGTGGCGGTGGACGGTGGCGGATACCGACGCGCTGCTGCTGCTGCTGTTGGTTGACCGATTGTTTCAGATCCCGAGTCCCGAGTGCCCTCGTGAGACGATGATCGTGAAGATTCACGCAAACACAGTGACGCCACGCGGAGAGGCGCACGCAGTTCACAGGCAGTTCACAGGGTGGTCAGTGAGAGCGTGCGAATGCAACACACCAACACACTCTATCACTGCTCTCGGCCAGTGCATGCGGTCAGCGGTCACTAAAACGACGTGCATGTGAACCCTATTGTGTGGCCCCGTCTACAGGGTGATCCAGCGAGTGTTTGGGTTTTGAACTAACTGTAACAAATAGTTTCGGTGGACGGTTTTGGAACGGTTTATCCAAAAATGCCTATAGGTATGCGTTTAGGGACTACGTCTGGCACTCAGGGATAAAAACGCTTACTCGCCATCCGGTGTCATGCCAGAGTACCAAGAACCACGTGGAGAGAGAAAAAGGATGCAGTCGATTGTAAAGAGGCAAAAAAATAAGAGTCGATTGTGAGAACTCAAAAAAGAAGGATTGAAATAAAACTAAATTTCGGCTCGAGGCCTGAAATTTGTGAAAAGACAACACTAAATTTGAAACGTTTAGTAAAAGTTTAGTTTAGTCGTGCAAGAGAAGCCAATACACCCACAACGAGTGACTGTTGCGGATTTTGGTTTGACGGGCCATCATCGGTCCATTTTTCTTCGAAAATGAAGAAAGAATCGCCCTATAGTTGTATCCATCTCTCTTTCTCTCTCTTGACCGAGATCGAGGAGATAGGAGGCTGTGGCGAAATCTCTCGCCGAATTCGTGGTTAGGAAAGCCACCAACTGTGACACTAGAGCCGCCGAGAGTGCACTTTAGAGAGGCTGTCCAAAGAGGCCCAAAGAGGTCCACTAGAGGCACTGGTGCGTGATGCGTCGGTTTTGGGCCACACACTTTTCGGTTGCGGATGCGTGTTGCGACGAACCTCTCTCAGCCCACGCTGGCCCAATCTGGTCACATTGGCCAATCGCCTAAGTGACGTGTGCACCGTACCGTGATTTAAAATGCACGTTGCATCCAACTGTGGTCCTCGCTGAAATGAGTGTTTGTCGCGCGAATTAGAATGACTTCGAGCAGCCCACGTCGTCGTCGTTAGACGGCCCCCCGGACAAGGAAACAACATCCGACGTCGAACGACGCAAATCTAGCCCATTAATGGTGGCGCCCAGTATTTAATGGCAAATCGAGTGTCGATCGTGGATTGATTTTATTTACAAACGGAACCCACAATCTATGCGATGCAGGAAATGACGTTGGCTAGCCTTCAACGGAACCATCATTATCACGGACACCCGGTGACAGGTCAAAGATGCAGTTAAATCGATACGTCGAAGGGCTGTCCGTCGCTCGTGCGATCGTTATCAGTCCCATCAGTCCTGAGCTGAACTAGTTATGGTCCGGACAACGGTGTGCCGTCGCCGGGGGCTGGCACGTGTGAAAAATTCCATAAACCGACGACGACGACGCTGGTCGGGGCCGGGATTGTTTTGAGCGTTACGCGTGAAAAAGCCGGTCATACGACGTCGTCGTCGTCCCGGTGGCGACATCGGGTAAAGGGGTTGGCAGAGCGTGACGCGGCACCGCGTGGTTCGACTCGTTCGGACTCGTTCGGAGCGCGCGTGCCCTTGAGAGAGGGCCGGCCGCGATGTGGGCGATCGCGCGCCCCCCACCCGTCAGCCTCTGGGGCGGGCGTGGTCCGTAATCGGCTTTAGCTCCGGTCAGCGAGCGTGTGCCGGGACTGTTGCAGCTCTGGCATTGGCATTGGCCACCACGTGGAAGGTAGTAGCCGCTCGCGTGTGGCACCGTTTACCGGTTTTACCTGTTTTTCGTACAGGGCGCCTTCGGCAAGGTGTAGTGCTGATTCGATGACAACCGCGTGGCTTACGTCCCGGAGACCGGAAGCCATCCGGAAACAGATGCACGATGGGTGTCCCGTGTCTATCCGGACACGGGGCTCTAGCATCACCTAAGCTGATTATCAATTTGCTTTGCTCACCCCAACAATTGAAATGTAATCCTATTCGGGTTCTGTTTTGTGTGTGAAATAATTGTGGACACTCCGTAGTGGTTTAGACGGCTAGTAACGCCGGTGCGAAGATAATGAACCGGGGCGAACTGGAGTTCCGTTATCATCTTAATTACGCGTTGCGCAACGATGTTTATCCAAAAACGACCATCCAAACAAGTGTCCCCAAGTGATAAGATGTGGTCCACCGGGCGACATCAACAACAAGAAGCAAAATTATTCCGAACTCACCACTTCGGAGGCCACCATCGTCTGGACGATTAAAAAATGAAATCAATGTGCCCACGTGTTGGCTGAGTCCCCATCATCGCGACTGTAAACAGTTCGTGGAACTTGCCATTTCGCGGTCACCGGACGGAAAACAACCTAGCAAACAACAGACACTGCGTCGGTAATGAGGGTTTCGGAAAATTCTGTAAGCCAGTCCCTTCGGGGAAGGTTTCGTTGCTTGGAAATAATAATTCTTTCGAGTTAATCTTGAACGAATTTACTGAAATGATTGACTAGAATTGATGCAGAAATGCAAATGGAAAGAACCATAACTTCGTATTAATAATGGTGGATCACTATTCGACAATTTCTGGATGAAAGTTTTGAGCCCTTTACTGTAGACGGCCTTTGTTGACGTCGCCTCGCATATTAAATAAACACACGCAACTCACGAAGTGACACTTATAAACCTCGCACTTGGCCCCACGGAACCTTCCTAATGCAATAAGCGTCACTTTTGGCTTCGCTCCACGCGGTTCCGTTCTTTGATCTTCGGGACCAAGGTTGCCAGAGAGAAATTTAAGGTTAAAGGCGAGGTCACTCGGTTCCCTAGAGGCTTCCGGCGACGCCCACGGCGGAGGCCGCATTTTCGTCGCATATTTTTCCCTCGAGATTGTCAATTATGCGTCATCACCCGGGTGACGGACCACGGGATGCGCCCGTTCGCCGCTCGTCGCCGCTCGTCGTCGTCGTCGTTGTTGTTGGCAACAGTAGCTTATCACCGCGGTCAGAGTCCACCGAGCCCGGACGGAGGACGCAGGACCTTGCTGCTGTGTAGTGAATACCGGGGAAAAATAAATAAATCATTTATATTTCGAAGATGGGCGATGGAGGAGCGCGAGCGCCCCGCGGCCCCGCTGGCGACAAAAGAGGAACCCCGAAAAACGCGAACCGAAAAATAGGATGCCAGCTTGTGAGCGCGCGAAACGCGAAAAATGTGGAAAATGAAATTGAATATAAATTACAGGATTTACGACGCAAACGAACGCACCAGGGAAGATTAGTATTTGCCTTGCCTCCGGTCCGTCCCTTCGGAGCGTTCAATAAGAATAACATAAAAATAGAAACACCGCTGGGCAGCGGGTTTGTAAAAAGGGCCACAGGCGCGGTCCACTTTTTTGGCTGTTCCTGTTTTTCCGGTCCACGCCAAAAAAACGGGAGGACGGCCCCTGATTGAATATCGAAACGGTCGCGACCGAGGCGTCTTCGCCGTTGTTGTGTCTTCGCACAGTCAGTTAGCACCACCGGTGCCGGATGTTCCGGGCAGTTGACACGCGCCCTCTTCCCGGAAGAGCGCCAACAACGGCCAGACGAACCGACGGGCGTACGATCTAATAGGATTTTCCGATCGTTATTTTCTATTTTCCGATCGATCGAAGAAAGCGCTGTAATTGAAGATTCGGTTGCCGACGGCAACCGGTTCGTTGGGCCACCCTGGGACGGCAACAGTTACTGGCCAACGGACCACACACCCTACTGTTTGTCGTGCGGACACGGTTCTCCGAACGCCGTACAAATGAGACACTAAATATGCGAATAATTGGGCAAAAGGACGAATGGCCGCGTTCCCCCCGAATCGGAAAAAGAAAAACAGGGAAGCGCCATTGTTTGTTTGTTCGATTGGTGGTGTTCCACGCAATCTGTCATCGGTTCAATAAATATGGTTCCGGGGACCATTTGCTCCAAATCCCCTGACAACCAATTATCGGGTATTTAGGGCGAAGTTTGAACGAACGCAAGGCGCAAAAGCACGAGACGCCGGCTGTTCTTGGAATGCAAAGTAAATCGATTTGATGGCACCGCTTTCTTGCACCCGAAAATGGTGTTTGGTTCCAAATTTGGCCACGAACCGCGTCGCGGTACCGGTTGTTGCGCAAATGACCTTTGGTTCAACTCAAATCCGGTCCCCAACGGAACGGGGCTTTCTGCATTCCCGAAGGAGTGATCAAATGCTAACGCTAACGAGCTTTGCTTCAAAATGTCGCAGCGAAATTGTTATTCCGCAATGGTGACTCCACGACTTTTGAATAGTCCCCCGTGGGCCGCTGGATCTTATTGAAAGTTTGTTTTCACGGTGTTGAAAACAAAAGGCGGATATTCGGGACATATCTACGGACTTTTTTCAACGTTTCTGTTTGCTTTGCATGTGTTTTGAATAAATTCAACATTTTACGTGTAATACACACGTTCAACCTATTGTATTGTATTATTATTAGTGATTCTCGAAATATTTTTTTCAAAATCACACAAACTTTTGATACACCCTGAAGTTTTTATTTCCATTTCCGTTTTTTAAATCGCATGCAGCAAAAAAAGTACGCAGCCATAGTGAACTTGTTGCCTGTGCCATGCGAATAGTCTACATTCAGGCGCAAAGAGCCCAACGCTATTTGTGCTGCAGAACTGAATATTTTCCATAGTTTTACAAGCATTTATTATAACATTCACTACTAGTATGATATTAGGTTTGTTCTAATATCGTAATGTTTGATGCTCCTATCCTAATTCTTGGAAGAGCCTCCCGCCTTCTTTAAGATACTTCACGTATCTTCCACTGCTTTGGAATATCTTGCCTTTTGAGCACAACCAACGACTTGCGGTAAATCTACTGCCGAGTCTAATCCTCTTGCATCGTGAGCCTCTCTCGGGGGAGAAGTGCGAGTGCGTCTATTATCAGCTCAGCGAATAATGCGTTCTTTATCGACAGTTCCCTAGCTGTTGCTCGTGTTGGTGGCAGTGTCTGGTACACTTCAAGCCGGGCATAATTCTTCTTATCGTCTACTTCGCACCGATGTCAACGGGCTAATCGGCTGAGTGATAGACACACCACGCGGCCAAGTATGGTAGTCGTGGAGCTACACTTAACACGGCTGGTTCTGGTGCAATCCCCCCGAAGGCTTAGCTTGTTGTCATGATGGTGTCGTAGTTGTGAATTGTCCGGCACAGACTGGAAGTGTTTATTGCACCGTGTAAAGACGGAGATCCGTCGCAATCAGTCAGTGGAAAGAAGTGATCGTAGCGTATCCCCAGGTCGTCCCGACATTAAAATGTGCGTTCACAAAGAGCACTCGTTTTTAAGGGAATTTTGTATCTTTCTGCTCGATTGTGCTCGAAATTGGTTGCCGCAACGCATCGCGCGTGATTAAATAATAATTTCCCTTCGTTGTGGTTTCTATTGATTCGGTTTCGCCGCTACTCTTTTTGTTGCTCGATTCAATGGAGTGCAGCTACTCCGAAGTGCGATCCACTAACCGTTTGTTGTATCGGTTTTTCACAATGTTTTTGCCCAACGCGCATGCACTTTTGATGAATGCATTGTGCGGAGTGCACGAAAGGCAAATAAAAACGCGACCCCAACGCAGAAACGCAGTAATTGCATTTAATTACGTCGGTTTTGTTCCCTAAAAACACACCGATCGACCGCCGCCGGACCGACTTTTCGCGGTCGGGGACGGCCGGTCGGCCAGTTGGAGCCCTCTGGTGTATTTGTTTCCGCTAATTGAAAACGAAATTGATCAGCACTGATTGCAGCCCGGGCCGGAGGTTATGCCGGCGCTAATCAAATCGAAGCCTGCGGCCACCACACACACACACAGAGGTCTGCGTTTGACAGCGCTTTGCAGCCATTTGGCCGATTATACAGAGCGTTCCAAACACACGCCATTCCGGTGTGCCACGTTGTTTCCGGTTGGCCGGGGAAAAAAAAGCCCGGAAGCCGGACGAGAAAATGGAAAGAAAATGGTCGAAAACGAATGGCCCAACAAACGTGAAACGTCACGCGTCCGGGGGGTTCGGTCCACCCAATAATCGCGCGCGTCACAATAATTCGATTCACTGCCGGTGACAAGCTGTCAATCAGTCCTGGGGGGAGGCACGGCGCTGCGTTAATTTCGATGCTGATTGCTTGTAATCTAATTTGTTTCCAATTTAGCTCAATGCAGACCCGGGGGGGTGGATATGATTAATTAACAAACAAAAAACCGCATCCACGTCGGCATTCTGGTTGCACTTTGTGAATTTAATCTTTAAAAAAACCGGAACCATGTGCCCCAATTTCTTACCGCTACTCACTCTCGCTCTCGCTCTCTCTCCAGGACCCAGCGGGTGGCGGACGGCATCGAAATGCTCTCGAGGGTGATTAGTTTGGATGAGGTTGTTAAAACATCAATCGAAACATTCCGCAACACGTTCGGTGCCGAACCGGACCTGGCCGCCTGCGCTCCCGGGCGGGTCAATCTAATCGGCGAGCATGTCGACTACAACGATGGGTTCGTCCTGCCGATGGTAA